>NC_081534.1:8990000-9308750 GCF_030273125.1 Centropristis striata
CTAGAAGTGATTTCAGACAACTTGTGAACACATTGACATATTATCACCTTATGGTTGATATGGTAAGAGTTGCTTATTTACACATCCAGCAGTGACTAAGGGTTACTAAGCGTGATCAATGGAAGTCCAATATTCACTCTCCTTTAGCCTTCAGTTTTTAGCCTCTAGTCTCTCCCCGGGGAAATATCTGGCTCTTTAAACACTAAAGATCTACTGTGTTCAACAGCTAGTTGCTAACCGTGTCTGCCTGCTGTGGTGCTAGGCAGATAGAGTACGTTGGGTTTTTAGAATCATAAGAGGTGCTGTTTTACAACATGGAAGATGTGTGTAAAAAATCTGCTTCTTGTTTCATATAGTCTGTTTTTTTAATTACCAGCATGCTGTATTGTGATTTATAATTGTATCCTTATGAAATGACCAATAGCGGAATATATTGCCTATAATGCCTGGCCCTAATTGAAAAAAATTTATGAAAGCACCTTTAAGTATACACTCACCTGCCACTTTATAAGGTACACCTTTTCAACTGCTCGATACTACAATTATCTAATCAGTCAATCAAATGGCAGCAACTCAATGCATTTAGACATGTAGACATGGTGAAGACGAGCTGCTGAAGTTCAAAGCAGCATCAGAATGATGAAGAAAGGTGATTTAAGTGACTCTAAACGTAGAATGGTGTTTGGTCTGAGTACTTCACAAACTGCTGATCTAACAGACATCTCTAGGGTTTACAGAGAATGGTCTGGAAAAGAGAAAATATCTAAACATTTTTTTACAATTATGTACTCTGAACTATAAATTTAATGTATTCTGTTTTAAATTACATTACATTTTACACAACAACCCAACTTTTTGGGAATTTGGGATCTATGTAAAGGATCTCTTCCAGCACAGCAGATATTTTTCCTGCCTCTCATACACACAAAGCTAACCTGAAGAATGTGAAGAGGGAAATAATAACACTCACAGGAACACAAACTAATATACTCTATAATTAGTCAGTGGTATTGACTACCTTAAGTGATGACTGAAGACAAACATGTGCACACACACTCCGCTATTTTCATTTATTTTCATTTCACTGCAGTGGCTCCCCACAGCTGGAAAATTGCCCGCACAGCAAGAATAATGTAAATACACTGAACATCCATCATCAGGACTCAGTCTGTTCCTCTCCAGAAAAATAATTACACACAAACAGTTGTACCTCCTAACATGCACACACATTCTTGCTGCTGCTCACCTGTGAACGTAGTGTAGCTGGTGAACGGAGTCGATGGCCAGGACCATCTCAGCCAGGTAGAACTTGGCCATCTCCTCCGGCAGCCGGTCCTCAAACTTGCTGAGCAGAGTCAGCAGATCACCACCCACATAGTAGTCCATGACCAGGTACTACAGAGAAAAACGGACAAACGGAGAGAGAGAAAATGGGACATAAATGTTAATCACAGGTGCTGGATGTGTGGAGAGCAGAATAACAATATAAACACAACAAAAATCTGCTGAGTGTGAAACAGGGGGATGATTTTATGTGAAAAACAACATAAGAAATCCACACAAGGATGTCAAAAATACACCGCCCTCCTCACTCTCCTCTCCCTTTTTCTCACAGTATCATTACTACACAGCCAGCGCCTAAACGCTTCTTAACTTTAGAGGGTTTTCCTAAAAATAGACGGCTGGACGGGCAGTAGAGTATATTTTTAAAGCCTTGGGGAGTGTCCAGGGTAAAGCATTTGTTGTGAGAATGTGGGAAATGGAATGACAAGCAGTCCTGGCATGTGAACTCAGGGTCACACAGAGAGGACAGAGTGTCAGGTTAGAGAGAGGACCAACCAACAAGCTCCAAAGTCATTCTTCTGGTCTTTTACATAAATGTTTTTTGGATGTTTAACTGTTCTGTTGCCCAATTTCCTACAAAGGCCTGTTGTGCTTTGTGGTGAGAAGTGAATGTGCTGGTCAGCGTCTGGCAGGTCACCAGCCATCATGCAGAGGTGGTGCTGTTCTCTATAAATGAACTGGCAGGTGGAGCAGCTCAGCAGAAGACTGTGGTTGCAACTTTGGAAAGTACCAAAGTTTGAATGTGCTGAAAAATATAAAGTAAGGTGGGGTGATACCATAGACTGGATAAAGGAAGTGGACAAAGACTGAAAGTCTGAAAAGTGAAGCCAAAGTGTTTCCCACACATAGACTTTACTGGGGGGGGCACGCACACGCACGCACACACACATAGACACACACACACACACACACACACACACACACACACACACAAAATGGGTGATAATCAAAAGGAGTGTGATTCATCAGAGAAGTAAAGGTTTAAAGTTAACAGAAAAAGTTCCAGTAAAAAAGGATATCTGCAAGTACAGTTATGGTAGGTGGTGGAAAAAAAAACCCCTGCTCTTGAACATACACACACATACGTGAGAAGAAAAGAGAAGAGTGTGTTACCAGATTGTTGTCGTCCTGGAAGGCGTAGTGCAGGGTGGTGATCCACTGGCTGTCCCCGTTAACCAGGACATCCCGCTCCTCCCGAAAACAGGCCGTCTGAAGGAAGATGCCACAAACACATTAGACAGTAGTTTAAACTGTTACATAAGGTGACATCAACATGAAAACATGCAATAAATGTTGCAGTTTCAGCCAAGCATACATGCAAATTATTCATATACATATTACATCTACACCACTGGTGAGGATCTCTCAAAACATTCACAAGATTTGTAGATAAAGACATCTTGCAGCACCATAATATTTCATTCAAAATTATATTTTGACCCATATTTTGCATTAAGAAAAAATACTGCACTTCCTGTAATTTGGATATTGCACTAGTTTATATTGCAAAATAGTTAACATTTGGATTAATTGTGTGGCTCTACTTGGCCTGAAACCATTGGCAATACCTTGACCCAAGGATACTTCTGCATGGAGATGCCTGCTCATCTTGTAGCTTGGTGCTGTCTGGCAGCGCATTTACATTCATTTAGGTAACCTAGGTGATGTCAGTTTACTGCTATAACTTGATTTCCTAAACACATTAAACAGGAACCTCCTAATTGAATGAAACCTGATTAACACAACTAGATTTTTGTAAGAGAAACCTGGTTTCTTGGTCATCTATAGTGTAAACTTAATTAGATTCTAAAAGGGTTCAACAAAAGTGCATCTGTGACAGTAAAAACCTGTAACAGGAGCGAAGGGAGGAAGATGGAAAGACATTGAAAACACACAAAAAAAGTTTAAATAAGACAATATCTACAGCTGAACAGTACATTTAAATAAATGTATTAACAAGCTCACTCCCTGACCTCTCACTGTTCTGGCAGATAATAAAACATAAAACATAAAACTCCTCAGGCTACATTGTCTTACATAAGTCATGCCTTGGTTCAAAATTACAGTGCAAGATAAATGAGAACTGGATTATGAAGATCCAACTGTTCTTTTTATCTTCAAGTTTATTCATATTTATTTAACTTAATTAATTCCTTATTATTTCTTTTTGAATATCTGGGTATATTATTTACTGTTTTGCTTCTATTTAATGTCTTTTTTTTGTTGTTTTATGTTTGTTTGTTTTTTCACAAAGGATGTTGCTTTATTGAGAGGGATCTTTTTTTAATGATTATAAAAGGTTGTTATGTCTGTTTAAAATGAGCAGAACTTCAATACATAAACCTTTGAGAAAAAAACAAAAACAATGATGATCCATGGACTTGTGTGCATGTCCACACACCACCCGATAGACAAACTCTATGCTGCTGTGATTTAATGCACACCTTATTTCCAGTCTTTGTAAATCAAATTTTGGAACATTTTTTCTGTCATCAAGAAACTGTCAACAAGGACAGTTACATGCTCGGTGTGTTCTGGACATCCGCTGCTCTATATTGTTTCCCATGTCCAGGCGGTGCACACACACACGCACACACACACACACACACACACACACACACACACACACACAGCAGGGACCAGTTTGGGCCTGTGACGTATGAGGCATGAAGATTGAAGAGCCAGGGGACCAACAGGAATGTCAGACTGTCAGGAAGAGGTCGATGAGAAAAACAGGCATGGGCAGTTCAAGTAGAAACACGCTCTGCAAGCATTTATCAATCAAGGCCTGATTTGAGGGTGGATGAATAAAATTTGAGTTTATTTCTCACCAGCAGACGTATACAATTAATAAATTAAAGTAATTTTAAAGATTTCCCTATATCCAAAGCCTGTACCAGAGCTGGTGTATCCACCAAAAGCTCTTAAAGCTGCAGAGTGACGCTCACCTCAGCTCGCTTCAGCATCTCCCACTTGTTGAGAATCTTCATGGCGAAAACCTTGTCAGTGTTTCTCACTTTTACGACTGCAACCTGGAAAAAGAAAAGAAGGATTGGAGTGTAAAAAAGATGTTTTAATCCTTTGTGTGAACACAAAGTCAGACAAAGAATGGGATTCATGTTAAAAACACAGGCCAACAGGACAAATATACTGAAGCAAGAGGAAAAAGTTGAACTATACACTGATAATTCACATGTGATCACATTCAAAAGTCATACATTTCAGAAAGCTTAAAAAAACAAGTCTTGGTGATTAACAGCAATGTTTAAAATATGACAGATTACATTTTCAGACATAGTTTTCCAAAGTTGTGATGTAGTGAAACAGTAAAAGAACAAGAGATCAAGAGAGAGATCATCTCAGCACTTAGAAATCATAAAAGTGGATCCCCTGGTGGCCGGGGGCTTCGAGGCGCCAACGTGAAACCGCAAGAGTCAAACATAACTTAGAGGCAACAGTAGCACACAGGGAAGAGGAAGATGAGACGTGGATGAAAAGAATAGTGAGGGATAAGGTGGAAGAAAGTTGAGTAAGTTGAAAAAGAAGCAGAGGAGGAGGAAAAGAGGAAAGGAGAAGCCGAGATAAAGAAAGGGACAGAAGAAGGGAAAGCAGAGTAGAGCCGAGGAGGGAAGAGAAAAGGAGGGCAGGAAGTGACTCCAGATACTAAAGTGCTGACCTAAAAGGCCAACAGATGCACTCCACCTGGTTCCACATCCACACACAGCTGGACACTTAAATATGATTCATGCTTCCTACTAGCAAAGTCTGCAGTCTGAGAAAAAAAAAAGTGGAACACTCCTCTAATCACTGTGTGCAATGATTTGTAAATGGGCACAAATCAATAGCGAATGGGCAGATTTGTACAGATTTGATGTTTGGGAAGGAAGTCTGTGATCATGGATTATTGATGTAGTCTTCACACTAATAGAGCTGAACTGAATAATTCCAGGCTGCAGTCACATTGTTGATATTTGGATTCTAAATCAACAGTTGAATGTAGATAAAGATCAGACTACACTTTATATTATCCTAAAGTCAAAGCAATACAAACGTAATTCCAAGAAAATTGGGATGCTTTGTAGACTTTAATTAAAAACAGAATACAGTGTATATACATTTTTTGGTAACGCTTTATAATAAGGTCCTTAATAACCATTAATGAACAAGTAATAAGGCATTGTTCTCGCTTTAGATCCGGTAGTTGCAAAAAGCATAGTTAACTTATAGTTAACTTATAATAGATGAGCAATAAAGTATATTTTAATATCAATAAGCAAACAAAATAAGATTAATAAAGGCATGGCAAAGACATAATGGGTGGGTCATGGGTGTTTGTAATGCCATTATTGACACTTATATAAGCTTATAAACACACAATAATGTTAATAAGCATCTTGTTAGGACTTACAAGGGCCTTATTACTTGTTAATTAATGGTTATTACAAGGACCTTAATATAAAGCGTAACCCATTTTTTAAAAACAAACAATTTTCCAATTTTGAGAATTAGAAATCTATTATTGCATGTTTTTAATCACAAAAAATATTCTGCTTCAATCGATTGAAGCTCTACATTTACACAACAGTGCTACCAAAAACATGCATTGTGTCTGTAGCAGTATTGTAGTAAGTTACACTCAGATCAATCACATGGTCATTAATTGTTTAATCTAATGAATCACTTTATTCAAATTAGATCTGGGTGATATGGACCAAAAGTCATATCCCGATATATTTAGGCTGAATATCGATTTACGATATATATCCTGATAAACGTAAGAGCAAATGTGACATGTCACAAGTAGTTATATTGAAACCGTTTATTTAAGTGAACATAAATACTGTATAACAGGAGTACCTTTTTTATTTTTATTTTTTTAAATCAAAGCTCCATAAAGCGCACATTTAAATAAAAAATATCTTAAATAAAAATAGCCTATGAAATAAAATAGGCCAATCTTTTTCTGAAATAAACATGTATATAAGGAAAAGAATAACAAACATTACAAAATACAGACAACACATTATGAGAAACCCTATTAAGGGCAGCATTTATATATAAAAAAAGAAAAAAAATAACTATATCGATATATGCCATATGGTCTAATTCCATATGACATTTAAAAATATATCGATATATCGCCCAGCCCTACCTGGGGCTAAATTATTAAAGACTCGAGTATTGATAAGCTCTGACATTAAAAGTTCTTTTATCAGTTTTTCTTTTACATTTTGGTGTCATTTATTATCACTGGTCTGTCTTGGGGCTTTTTTCTCGTTACCGTATGAGCAATAAAAATGTGAAAAGAAAACCAAAAACCTCATCAGTACACCTGTTAACCAACCCCGTCCCTATGCACTGTCCAATCGCTACTACAATCTCACACACTGAACTGATATCTAACCCAACTCAATGGATTTGAAAAATTAAGTAAATTATGAAATCTTAATAGGGGCCAGATATAGTTTCTCACCTTTAGGCTACCAGCTAACACTGCTTAGCTTTTCACAGCTCCCACTGTGATTCTCATACCCGCTTGTACTGTCTTAACAACAAAACAACTGCCAACTATCCCTGCTCTGATAATTGCCATGACAAACTTCCTCAGCCCTGGCTTCACATTTTGCCAAAAAAGGAGCTGCACAAGCTGCTGTGACAAACCACTGCAAGCTGACAGCCAAAGCACATGTTTGTGCAAACTCACATCCTGAGCCTCCTTTATATTCAGATTCTCTTCATCTAGGAAGCAGAAGTCAGTTTGCACCAAAAAATCTGCGTAAATTACAAAACAAAGGAAACACAAACAAAAAATACAAGTAAACAGACAGGAATTTGTAAGACCACTGCAGACACACACACACACACACGGATGAGAAGTGAAACAAACACAGGCGTCCTATGCAATGGAGGGGTCTGTAGTCTATTAAATGAGCTGGGGAATGCTGCTAATGCAATACAATGATAACATTCCTGCAGTGTTTGGATTTCCCCTAGTGATCCCTCACCAGAGGAGAGGAGGAGGAAGAGAGGAGGACAGGGGGAGTGCAGTGTTCTTGGCAATGCCTGACTGTTTTTGTGCTTTTCTCCATCTCTACCGTTTCTTCCTTCATCTGATCCTTCCTGTCAGGCCTGATGTCTACTACAGGGCCCAGGAAACACTCAGCAGAGTTTACTTCATTATTCTTTCATGGCTGAAAGTATCTATTGAATGTAGGGCTGAGCAGTTTATCAATATTATATTAATACTGTTATGCGAGACTGGATATCATCTTAGATTGTGGATATTGTAGTATAGTTATATGTCTTTTCCTGGTTTGAGGAAGTGATTAATTTTCTCATCTATACTGTTCTATTATTTGTCTTTGCCCTTTTAGTCATTATATCTACATTACTGATGGTTACTTCAGTCAGTCAAAAATCGCATTGAGATTCAGACGGACCTCTGACTTTGCTGATTTCCGCCTGTGAAAGGTATGTTAAGGCTGAGGAGGACGTTGATGGAGTAAGCTAAGAAGAAAAAAGGAGAGATTGACCGAGCAAGATATCGATATTAAAGGCTGCAGATGGAAGCCAAGCTGATTTTCTTGCTTCTGGAGTAGTAAGTAATATTAGCTTCCATGACGAATATATAACATTAGCAAGTGCATATCAGCTTATACTGAATTTACGAATTGAATCAACTGGCAATGCCCATCTGCTGTCGATGCTTTGAGGGGTTTTGGGTTTTTTTTTTCAGTCCAAGGCAGTTTGTGGGCCAGTTTTGCAGCTGGTGCCTAATCTCAAACCAGTATTTCGCGTTTCGACATCCAAAGAACCAGCTCTCAGCGAGAAAAACTGGTTCCAGAGTAGGGCTGGGCGGTATATCGGTATTACGAGTTATACCGATATATTTTAGAAAGAGATATGTAGTTGAGACAATACCGCCATACCGATATATAATATATTCTGATGTTTCCTTAACTTATGACCACTACTTGTTGCTCCTCTCTGCTCCCGACAGGCACAAAGCATTCTCTGCTGATACTCTTTGGCTCAACCCCGCCCCTTGTGCATCTACGTTGGCTTCTGCCACACACAACATCGCAAAACAACAAACTTTTCAACAACAAAAAAAAGCGGACACAGTGCCGGCTGATATAAACAAGAGCAAGTTCCTTTGAAAAAAAACAATGGTTCTGTAATTTGGAGGTATTTCGGATTGCATGCCGCAAGTAAATTGCCTCAAAAGTTGGAAGGTTTTGAATATGATCAAGTCTTTAAAATAAAAAAGGTTGATGATGATAACTTGTGACGTTGAGTTAAAAGTAAACACTTTGTACGTTTTGATTTTAAAAAATACCAATATATATCGTATATCGCCATTTGGCCTAAAAATATCGGGACTTGAGTTTTGCTCCATATCACCCAGCCCTATTCCAGAGCAGCACCCACTCTTTGCTGGTCTCAAACCAAGAGGCGCTAACATCAGGGGCTGGGGACAGGATTATCCTTACCAATGAAACCACCTAAATCGTGTATCATTAATTTGATTATTATTTGTTTAACTGCACTGTGATCAATACCAGGTAGTCTGTACTCAGTAGCTGGTCAGACCTAGCAGGCTAGCGTTAGCTTACAAGAAAGGCTAACAATAACATCTGAAGTTCAGCGTTAATAATAAAGTAATTGCTGTCCAAGGTGATCTAAATGAGCAGCAGACTGTGTTGAACCAGTCGTGTTTGGATGTCAATGTAGGTTTGCATTGTACAACATTTGTAGAGAGACGATGTTTCCGCCATTGTTGTTATTATGTTTGAAGTTGGCGCTACCGTTTCTGGGAAAGCGTAGACCTATACAGATGTATACACTGACCAACGATGAGGCTCTCTAACCTGGGGAAAAGCACTGACTCAGTGGAACAAGTATTAAAGTAATGTATAACGCTGACTGACAGACCATGAGTCAACAACAACAATTCTCACGATGACATATATCTTAAGCAAGGGTAGTGTTTGAGAGCAGAACCTCTAACCCTGGCAACAGACCACCATTACTGACCACCATTACGCCTGTTTGTGTTATTGAACAGGCAACTGAGTTGTAATGGGGGCATTCTCAGAGGCAGGAGGCCAGTATACACTGGTCCATTCATTACACGGGCTCAGCAACGTCACCATTGCTCTGCCTGCTGCTGACAATAGGAGGATGAAATCAAAACATCCTGCACTCAAGATCTCTCGCCTCCCTTTCTGACTCAAGTATTTTTCTGTACTTTGGTTTCCTGTGTCTGAGTCTGTCTCTATCTCTGTCTCCGTCTGTCTCTTTTTTAACTCTGTGACTCTCTGTTCCCAGATCTTAGTCTCAGGTCTGTGCTAACTTTGCTTCAAAATCTCTGAAAACTGGCAACAAAGATATCATACCCTCATAAATTTTCATGAGGCCTTCCCAAAATACACATTTTCCATGTTTGCTTGCTCTGACCTTAGGTCAGATGGCTGTTATTACTGTCATCCAACTGGAACATAGTGAGCCTTCCTAACATTGTAATGCCAACAGCCATAAAGAAAAACTGGCAAATGTGCTTGGTGGTTTGCAACACATCCTAGGTGCCTTAAGGTAACAGTGTTTACATACTGGTGTTGTAATAGGAGCGGCTGCTTGGGCATGAAGTTGATGCCTGAATACTGAAACTGTAGCAGCACTCCTTTCTTTTGCATTACCATAGTTAAATGCCCAGTGGCACCATGCTGCTGTGCATGGAGCCTGCATTATACTGACAGAAGCCCATGGTTGAATTTTAGCCTGCATGCAGAATCTTCACCCAGACAAACAGAGAGCTACTGTTGGTAGCAAGAGCAACAAGTTTGCGAACTGCAGAGTCTTTGCTACATCTTCCTTTTTGTGCCACACAAGGAGAAAAACAATAGAGTAACCGACAGCTAAACAAGAGTTACATAAGGAAACTAGGTTCAATGGATTCCTTCTGACCGCCAATGACAGTTAAAATTATCTGGATGACTATGAACTCTTAAAAGGTTAGGAGGAATGATATAGAAGCAAATTTATAGATTTGACTAATTAATGTTGTAAATCCTATTTTGAATTGTACAGCACTGAGTTTGTCACTGAACTTCCTATGTATTTTATTTAAAAAGTTGATATTGGGCTGGACTCAACTTTTTTCATCACTAATGATGTGATTATGTGACAATCAATTACATGTCTTTGTCTCACCAGCTATTACAGGAGTAACGTAACCAGGTAGGTGTATGTAATACACATTTCTAAATTCACAATGGCTAATGTTAGCTGTGGTACTGTGATATTTATTATTATTATTTTTTGTGTATTGGGGTGCCCACGGAGGTGCAATGTGATGATGAAATATGGCGGCAACATAGCTACATCAACAATCGCTTGAGCAACACTTGAGCGGTGAGTATGTGATGATGGAGCTGGCCACATTTGGCTGTTTTGTAAGTTTTGTAGTGTTAGCACAGCTTTATTGAATTATCAGAAACTATGCTATATTGTTACTTATATCATAGAATCTTTGCCATATTGCCCAAATCTACGATACCATTAGATTAACTTCCACACTGTGCAAGTATTGTAGAAGTGGAGCCACAGGGCGATCCTGATGTCTCATACTAAA
Organism: Centropristis striata; assembly: GCF_030273125.1. Taxonomy (NCBI): domain Eukaryota; kingdom Metazoa; phylum Chordata; class Actinopteri; order Perciformes; family Serranidae; genus Centropristis; species Centropristis striata. The sequence goes on from NC_081534.1 coordinate 9,000,979, forward strand.
CTCTTCCTAGTGCTGCTGACTTGGTGAAAGGCACTGGAATGTTACCACAAGGTAGCATAGTTCCTGGATCACACCACATCGCTGAGCACAACACACACACACACAGAGACACATGACTCACATGCCCATACCAGCACTCCCTGCAATGGCTCAAGGGGGCATGTTAGTATTTTTTGGTACTGCAGCTACATGCTGGCAGGAGGGCACAAATCTCCATCTATCAATATATCACTTTCTTGATATCTCTCCGTCTCTCTCCACCTCGTGCTTTAAAACAACTCAGGAATTCAACAACATGTTTGTACAGATGTGAATAAAACTTTCAGAGATGAAATGTTTGGAAGCGTGCAACGCGGCTCAAGACCAATTCAGTATTGACACCCTGCATTTTCTCATAATCTATTTAAGAGGCATGCCAATGTCAAGGGAATTTTTGCACAATGGTGAGAGTGTCAGCATGAAGACAAGGTTTTTGCAGGACACTGACATTATGTAAGAGTCTTGGCTGAGGACCACAATACCTGTCCCTCCAACATTCCCCAGCTTTGACATCATTACCTGAAACCCAGGGGCAAATGTTTCAACCTCTCTACGGAACTGAATATAGAAAAACATGGAAACCCACACGAGATGGTTTCACTGGCACTTTAATTCATTTACTGCTCATGGGTTCAATGTGAAAGAAGAATTGAAAAGTTTTTGTCTACAAGTAGAGTCATGCTCATGCAGCAGACCAATACTACGCACTGCTGCTGGAATGCAGCACAAAGTCATCCTAACAACAACACTCCTGCCTTTAAGAACTCTGGTATTAAATGGGATCCTTTACGCTTTTCCTTATTTTCTGTCATATATATATATATATATATAAATAAATAATGCAACAAAGGCTGTTCATATTCAATGTGGCAAAAGTGGCAAATAACACTTTACATCTGTAAAAGTAATTTCTGTTAGCAAAAAACTCTATTCTAAAAGGTTCTGAACATTCTGTTTCAAACTGTTTCTTCTTCTCTTGCTGGATTTCTATATAAGGTGATCTGCTCCAGTCACACTACTGCATTATTTACATTATATACACTTATACATACAGCTACATGCTAACGTCAGGGAAACTTGTAATGGCAGGTTCAAACCAGGCTCCAAACAAATTTTCGCCTCCCTTTAAACTGCATATTTGGCCATGATTTTCTGTCATATGAATTATCCATAATTGCTTTGTATTTGTTGTGGAAGTTCCAGATAAGTCAGCTCTGCATCTACATGACTGCCAGTATGCTATTACTGCTACTGAAAATAGATTGAAGAATTGATTTTTCTGTAATTTAATTGCAATAAACGGATCAAAAGTATGCAGAAATAACTACATGACGAAGATGTGTAAAGAGTGAATGAATGCTTTGTCAGGTTGCTTGTTTTCTGAACAGAGCTTGGATTGATCAGGACTATGCAGACTGTCACTACTACAGCAGTATGAACCCAAAATAGAAAGAGTTTGCTGTCATTTTATGGCAAAGTATGCTGAAATAACTACATCATGATGTGTAAAAAGTCTGAATTGAATTAAATAATAACTGTTAAAATGCCTGTTTTCTGAACAGAGTTGGGCTCGATCAGAACTTTGCTATGCAAAAAGGCTTTTGCGACATGTCATCATGCAAATTTCTCACTTGAGTTAAAAAATTACAACATGCAGAAAAACAGGATTTGTGCCTTTCACATGACCTGAAAATTAGCATAACAGGTCCCCTTTAAGGAAAAAAAAAGAGAATACAGCCTGTTACTGGCAGGTATTTTTGTGACATCATACAGAGAAATCTCATAATGGAAGCAGTTCCACATTTTGACGGCTCCTTTCAAACCAGAGAAGTAGGCAAAAAACACTGCACAAGAAAATGCTCTAAACTAACCGTAACACCTGCTTCTTGTACAAAAAAGGGAAAAACCAAATTGCAGGTTCTCTGTATGGCAATGGATTGCTGCATGGTTAAGTAGCGTGTGAAAACCAGAAGGTATATTACCTCTCCGAAGGCTCCTCGTCCAATCACCTTAAGGATCTCAAAGTCCTCTTTGTGCAGGCGCATCTGCTTCACTTTGGAAGTGAAGGGTTTCGCTGTAGAGAGGAGAAGACAGACGTAGGTTTAATTAAAATCATCAAACATTTATTTATAAAGGGACCGAAAGCAAAGAGAACAAATATACAGTGAGAATACAAATGGGAACAAGTCTCTAACTACATTGGTAACGAGATGAGATGGTTCAGGGGTCGTCTCATTCAGCTCAGCAGGGGGATAACAGAAAGGGGAAAAAAATACTAATCCAGTGTTCATATGTAATATTTTAAATTTCAATACTCATTTTCTGCAATATGAAAGTTCCAGCTACACTATCTGCTCGCAAGCGAGTTGACACACACACACCAATCAGGAGCCACATAGCCCCACCTCCTCTCAGTCACTCAGCGCTGTGTCTCCCTGCCACTTGTCTCATTTGCTCCGACTGAATTTAATATTTGTTATGGTGTTAAGACACTAAAGATGATGTTATGTTCAATAATTTGTGGCCATAGCTTCAGCTCTATATTTTCAAGCTATTGAATCCAAGTTAGAAATTCTAGTGCTGTGACAACATCAGCCCAATTTTTCACAATAAGGTTTATGCTTTTTGTGTGTGAGAAAAAAAGACACAGCTGGATCACTAGACACCTGACTGAAGTGACTAATCACAACACAAGTTTTACCTCATATAGCATTGAGTTGAAGATAGTATAAAGGTCACATGACCAGTGAGACTATCAATGACTGATCAGACAGAACTCAGTGATCACCACTATTTTGCTAATCAATGACCATATCTTTACATGTTAATCCCAACAGTAAAAGCTTAAATACATTACATTACATACAATTCGTTCATATGCTTGAATAAAGCTTAACCTGACCAGATGTGTTCAGGTATTTTCTGTGTCAGGCAAAATAAGAAAATGTAGCCTTATCCTATGAGCCAGGCTTATGGAAACATAGGTGTATTTGTGACCCACAATATTCCCATACCTCAAGAAAGGCTTCCATACCATTCTAAATGTACTTTATCCAAGTGTTGGTGACCACCTGGTCCTCTCTATAGCACATGACGCCGGACACAGGGAGGCTGGATGATAAAGCTAGCTATTGTTACGCCTGCAGTTCTGGTTCCTGGTGGAAAAAGGAGCGGGGAGGGATCTGCAAGGGTCACCAGCGTTCTCTCACAAAGCCAAACAGATTCCATCTATGGCTGACAAAGTCAGCATTTCCCCCATTTGTGGAGAGCTATTCAACCACTTCCTGGTTTACATGATCCCAGCATGCCAAGGATAACCTGGATTGGCTGCAAGTTCACCAAGGTCAGCATACTGGTTACACTGATACTGATAACATAGAAAAGCATACCATTACTTTTTATTTTGAAAAGTAAGCTGCCTATATATTCTAGCTGTGCTTTTAGCAGAACAATTAGCCCCGTTTAGCATTATTAGCATATAGACAAGCAAGCATTCACATACAAATGTACTTCAGTGTTTGACTTTTACATACAGTAGCTCTTTTGGTTAACAAAAGACACAATTTCCATCTACTATACAAAGGTCCTTTTTTGTTTTTGGTTGCCTTCTGTGTGTGTGTGTGTGTGTGTGTGTGTGTGTGAGCTGACCACCAGCCAAGTTGACACTGGACTCGTCAGCAATCCCTAACTGGCCAAACATCACACTAAACTCACGTGGTTGCCATGATTTTTTTTTGAGGAATAGTACATTGTCCCACTGTGAAACAGAGAATTATCTGCTGAAATAAAACAAACAGGTCACTCATAGCTCAACAACCTCTCTCCTGGCTCCACTGACAGCTGGCTAGGCTGATCTGACCGCAGGGCAGAGGGAAAACAGGGGCCAGTGCAGTGTGCCATGTCCTGGCAGCATTACTAGGACCGTGTACACACATAAACACACCAGCAACCCGGCCTAAGGTTCAGAACACATGACCGACTGCGGACCTACAGAGCGAGTAGACCAGAAACTTTAAAACTAGGTGTGATGGTTGCTCAACCCTGTTGTATTGTGAGAGTGTGATCCAGCTTCAGGCAAGTGACCAGGACATCACCACAAGTCTGCAGAAATGATGACGAACAGGAATGTGACAAACAACTAAATTGGTCTTTCTTGTGGGTTCTTGCTTCCCTTTCTTCATACATTATCTAGCAGTACATTTCCAACAAAAATACAAGTCTAGAACAGAGGATGATACATGGTGTGCTGACCTAAAAAGACCCAAGATTCATTGCTAGAAACAACGTGATACAGCCAAACAGCAGTCGAGACAAAGACTACAGATGGCTGCCTGGTAAATTACACTCCCTTAATTGAATTTACTGCACAGTGTCAACCACAAAACCCATCTCATGCTATAAAGATGTAATCTCTGTGTATGTGATATTAAAAAGTTAGAAACATTGGCGAGGCTGACCTTCATAAGGACATGCTTTAACTTGGCATTGTTTGATTCCATGATCGCATTATATCTTTGATTCAGGGCAGGCATGCAATTGCCAAAGCGGCTGGGAGACAAAATCATAAGAAACAAGTGAAATTTACCACCATTTGGCTCAGTGCTGGTGGTAATTTCCACCATCAGCCAATTCTGTTCAAGTATGCCAGAGCTCTCTATTTCAGCCAACCCTGACATGGCCAGGGTAAAAGATAATATCAACAACTAAATCCCTTTGGATTCATATTAATTCATGTATCAAAGCGGCACAATTATGCTGGAATAGCAAATGATTACGCAAGAGATAAAATCTATTTAATATGGCTGTTTTAAAGCAAAGATGTAAGATTCTACTCAGATTAACTTCAGAGGGAAAAGCACAACTTCGTATTCAAAGATTTGGTTATGCACAAATTGTTTATTACTGGATTCTTATATTAATTTCAGCTAATGAGTAAATAATAAGACAGAAGTTATGATGGTTGACCAAAGGAGTATATATGTCTTTTTTAAATAAAAAAAAAAGTAATCTCAACCCTTAGTGTTGCATGCTTGGTTTTTAAGAAAAATATATTTTTTTTAAAAATTGATCGTATAAGTGTTAAATTCTTCAGATTTTTCGTACAAACTGGTATCTCTCTGTATTGGCATATATAAAGTCTGAAATGCGCCAATATGAATGCTTGTTTTTACAGAAAACATGGTAAAATCATGCTTGGGGGCATTTACAAATGGTGGTAGCCATCTATTTTATTTTTATTCATTATTTATTCAAATTGTCAGCAATTGACTAATAAACTAATTTATTTTTGATTTGTTTAACTATTTATTTATGTAACTTTTTTATTTTGTTTTTGTTTCTTTGTTTTCATTTCTAGAATTGGTTGACAATGTAATACGTTTTATGTGTGATGTAATTTAATGTACAAGAATACTAAATATTATTTAATTAAGTTATTTGTCATAGAGCAGCCTTGTGAGTACATTTGCATAGTCATATCAGTGCTCAATCCACATAGAAACAGTTTATTTTGCACTGATATGACTATGCAAAGGTATTAAGTAGGTTGAGTAGGTTGCTTTCTCAAACAAACTTTATTATGGAATTTTGAGTATCTGAAGCTTGTCATCATAGTTGCAGTTTCTTTTTGCACAACTGTTTTTTATTATAAATATTTAACCTGTGGTTCTGTTCATTTTTACATGTTGCATTTTTTTTGTTGATAAAAATATTTCTGTTAAATTTTGGAGTCTTTGTTTTTATCATGGTGGTATCGAAAATGGTATCCAGTATCAAATATTTTCCTGAGTATCGGTATCGAGTTGAACATTTTAGTATGGTGACAACCCTAGAATACATACCATTTCTATAAATTGTACATATGTCAACTACGGGACAGACTAGATGACGCTGCATATCTTTTGAGAAGTAGTAGTAGTAGTAGTTTGCTTTTGTATTTCAGCCATCATTAGTTGATAGATTTATTTGTTCAGCACTCTGCTGATACCAATAGATACAATAATGTCTATTTATCTGTCGACTCTATTCCCAAAGTAACTCATGTAGACTGATGTACATCTTTGGACACTGCTGGCGCTTCACATTCAGTGGTCATCCTGATTCAAAAGTGTTGATATTCAACAACAAAGAGCAGTGCTGCTGGGCTGGCAACTAGGCCATCTCTCAGTAATCCTAATAGCCTTGCATCATCAGCCCATCTTCTTCATTGAACTGATCTGACAGGCTGAGAGGAGCAGTCACTGGTTGTCTTGAACTATATCACTAAAAGGTTAAAACATATCTGATTCATTTTAGGTTTAACTCCTGCTTATACAAGGCAGAGCTCACAGGGTGACAGGCCAAAGAGTAGGGGCACCAGAGTCAGGCTAGCTGAGAGAGAAAACACTGATTAGTAGCTGCATGCTGACTCAGGAGCTCCACTAAACCAGCCACATGAGAAATGTCTTTCATCTCTGAGCCAGGAGCCCACAGGCCCTGTCCACAACAAAGACACATACAAACATAGACACATACAGATACATGCACACACACACACACACACACACACACACACTTAGATCTAGTTCCCTACATCTACATCTGACACATAATTGGTGACTATGTCTTTCTCTGGCCTTAGCAGAAATACCACAGCCAAACAGATTATATAAATTGCTTTTCTGGAGAGGAAAAATCACTGGCCATCACTCCAACAGCAGGTGGTTTATTGAAGCACACAGCAGCTATTAACCTGTTATTGTGGCCTGTAATTTATAAATGGAATTCAATTGTGTGTATGTGTGAGTGTTTTGGAAATACAAGGCGTATATGTCAGTATGCAGGGTCAACACATAACTCGACTCAAACAAGAACAGCCTGTACTCACTAAGCTCACCCACATTTACCCAGGGATCAATGTGTCTGGAACACACTACGTCCCCTTCTACAAAAAGGGAAAAAAAATACCATACAGCATGATCATACGTCTTAACTCACCGGCAAAATATACATGTAGCTGTAAACATAGCAACTATTGCTATGACAAGGTGTGGTAGGAACCCCTGGCAACGCTTGGGAAAGTGACTATCCAAGCTTTAGCATGACTACAGCTCTTTGTTTTCATAGGGTTTTGCAATGTGTATGTCAAGTGAGTCAAGTTTAGAAAAAGATGACATGTCAGTCACAGTTATGTACTGCATGCTCTGTGGGGACAACATCCATCTGCAGACATCAATCAATCAATCAATCAATCAATCAATCAATCTTTATTTATTTTGGCGCTTTTCATACATATAAATGCAACTCAAAGTGCTTTACAAAAATGATACGAGTACATCAAAAGGTACACACAAAGGAGGACACACACACACATGCGGCATGTACTGTGCAAAATACACACATGTTCAGTAGCAGGCCTTAGGATGCAGTGAAACTGGAAAAACATGAGTGACGCCAGCTAATCCACATAGCCAGACTGGTTTAGCCCAAAACGCTGAGTGCTTATCAGCCCATCTTGCTCAATGCCGGCAAGAGAAGTCAGAGCCATTTTTGTGTGAAACTTGGTAACTACAGGCAAGTGTGTTCACTTAGCAGCCAGCCCACAAATGATATGCTCAGTGCTCACAACAGGCCTCAGCCTGGGTCTCCTCCATGCTATGTCTCCAGGGTGTGTTCATGTGAAGTGTGTCTGTGTGTGTGTGTCATGAGTATTACAATGGTATACACGCATGATTTTAGTGTGTGACTCAGTTTTGGGTGGAACTTTTTGTTGTTGTTGCAATAAAAGTAAGTTATCATATCCGTAACAACTTTTTTGTTTACAAACCTAAATTGTGTTGCTATTTACCCTGTCTATCCATCTAATTCTCATGTCATGAAAATAAAAATGAAACTATTCGAAGAATAGCAATTACATTGCAAGCATGCTGACAGTGAAAGGATTGTTGTAGGTGTGTGTGTGTGTGTGTGTGTGTGAGATGTTCTGTGTTCTTTAGTGTAAAATGGCACACCCACCACTTAGGTCAATATCTCAGGAAGACATAGAGTCACCTGACAAATACAGTAAAACTTTCTCAGAGGAGAGCAGATGTGCGTGTGACGCCCTCAGAGGTTTGGAAAGTCAGAGTCCCATTACAGAGCACACTTCATATACGTTACAAGGCTTTTAAATGTTTTCCCAAAGAGGAAATTTCAGGTCTGACATCAGAATTACTTAAGCAAAGGAATAATAAAGCTGTGCCTGTGTATATGTTGTATCCAGTTTGTATGTTAAAGAGGAATTGTTTGTGTGTGGCTTAGAGCTAATTTGAGTCAGCCATGCATTTCTTCATACTGCTACGTATTTTTTGCCTTTCCCACAATAATTGATGTAAATTCAGTAGGCAATGATTCAGCGAGGAAACATGAGTAGAAGAGAATAAAAAAAATTTTAAAAATGAAGAGGGGGGCTTCACTGGGCATGAGAGAACTAGTGATGATCCATGTGGACAAAAAGACAGAAAGGAATAAAATAAAATAAATTCTTGACATTCTATGCTCAAGTAATGAGGTCACATCTTTTCCAGATTTCAGGCTGACCACAAGAGCTTGTAAGGAAAATTCACTGTTTCATGTATCATGTTGGTTGGTTCAGGCCAACTTTGGGATTAAGCTTGCTCAGAAAGTGATTATATTTCATGAAGAGTTTCACCACTGAATGTTTAAATAAGCCTTAAATATGTAGCTCAAATCTTCAAATAAAAGTAGCACAAGCATTATAGACAAAGGCATGCGAAACAATCAATTCTATACAATCACATACAGTAATCAGTCAGTTTTAATTAAATTTTAATAGTTAAAATTGAAACAAAGTATTTTTTCTAAATTCACCTAATTTAATTCCCGAAAGCTACATGATCCGTGTACTGAATGTCCTGATTCAAAACTATTAAGTTGATAACCTAAACTGCTGTTATGATGGAGGAGTTGTGGGAACCACAAACATCTGTATTCTACCTAAACACAGCTTCTGTAGTCTATTAGAAAGCTATTTCCGTGATTTTTGGTTTATTAGATATTAATGTCTGGCTGATTTCATGCAGTTTGGCCAGCCACTGGCTCCTTTAATAAGAAAGAGACAGAAAAGAGAGTAGTGGAAAAATCTAATTTAAATCAAATTCAGCTCGTGGGAACTGGGCAGGACAGAAAGAAAAGAGTGAGAGACAGAGAAGTCAGCAGTCAGCAGCTGAGCCAGTTACAGTAAGTGTCCGCACCGCTCTCAAACCCCATCCCCAACCCCAGAGTGGGACGGAGGGACATCTGGAAGCCATAACGGGATTATTTACAACCACAGTGAGGTAACGACACAAAAATGCCGCTTGTGAGAGAGACAGGGGAGATGGAGAGAGAGCGAGAGAAGCTTTTCAGGATATGACATGAAAAGGGAGAATGGCATGGAGGAGAGGAAGAGACCCGGGGATGGCCTTTCTCCATCTGACCGCGGCGGGACCACTGGGGGGGGGCGATCACCTCATGAGCAGGCAGGGAGTTTTCCTAGACTGTGTAAACCTTTGCTAAGGAAATGCTCTGCGTCATAAAAATGGAGCAAATGATAGGTCTGAATAACTCTGGCCTAATGTGTGCCAAGCTCATAAATGAACAGTCATGACGATTGGCCTGTTTTTTCTATGATTTAGTGACAGTCGATGAATAAAATGTAAAGTCACTGTCAAGGAATTTTGCATTTAATGATCAAAAAGTAAATTTACATTTAAATCAGAGCAAATTTACCAGCTTGTAGTTTGAGTTGACTTGCAGAGTATTTTCCTAAATAACACTATTGGCTTGGCTGTCTGTACGTATGTGACATTTCAGTGCCACTGTGTCAGCATACCAAAGCTCAAGCTGGGCCTACTCTTTCATTTTTCCTGATACAGCAAGTTCTGCACCAGAAATCATCCCATCATTTCTGACATAAAGTGCAATATGTGACCTACATTCAATTGAATACATTAAAGAGACAAGATGTCTCCACATCCTGAATGTGATGCACTGTGTTTTAATTCACATTTGACACAGCATCCCAACCTTTTTGGAATTAAGGTTGTGTAAAAAGCCCCTTTCATAGTGCGATCCCGCAAATGTCCCGCTATATTGCAGGAAAGATGTGGGCCAGCTTTTCGCCTTAGAGCATTCATAGTGATCCCGTCAAGGCGTGATATCGTGCCCTTTCATAGTGCAGTCTGGCGTCACGAATGACCTGGAAGGAGACAATAGTGACGTTGACAGCACAGCACTGTAGTAGCACAGTGCTAATAGGCTACACAGTTAGCTCTGTAGCAGTACAGTATGTATGTGCTGCAGCAGGATGAGTTCACAGTTAGCATGCCGATTTGTTTACAATATGCAGCGGACGAAGTGCCCAATTAGCGATGCTGCACTGAATAGATAGAGCTAGTCCCATTGAGGGGCGTGTCAGAGACACAACCCACGTGATCCAGAGACAGGATAAGATCCGTCAGCGAGCCGCTTTGTTTCCTTCTCTGTTTGCAATCACAAAAATTGCTTATTACCTAGCAGCCACATGAGGGAATTAAGTACTCATTTGCTATTTTTAGAAAAAAATATAAAAGTTGAAAACTGTTCCAGGCCCAATGCCCCATTTTATTTTATAAATGCAGCCTTTGGTCCTTTAGAATTAACATTCAGCCTTATTACAAAAGTACTTCCTGGTTAAATAAGGCCAGATAAATACGACTGAATAAATAGCACACCAAGGTCATCAAAGGAAATATTAAAGCTGTGTGATTCTAATAACCTAGCCTTAAAAGGGAAAGAGACTCGGTGCCAGAAGCACTTCAAAAACACAGCCCTTTTAGCTATTCAATTGCAAGTAGCCTAAAAACATCCAGTAAATTACCTAAATTACAGATGGAAATAGAACCAGGCCCCTTTATGTCACAGCCAGAGGTTCTCCTGGCAGATGTGTGTAAGGAGGCACGACCAACGCCAGTAAAAGGGTTTTCCGTGTCTCGCTTTCTCATATGGCCCGTGCACAGCTGTCTGATACCCGCCGGCGGTGCCAAGGGGCAATGACGGCACCCTAACACTGATTTTACCATATATGATACATGTGAGCTATCAGAGAGGAAGGGGACACACTATTAAATCATTGATAAGAACCGGAAATTCATGAAGGGCAAACACAGAATCACTTACATAGCATGTAAACATGCCTTGGAGCATTAAATTGCATTTAATGCTAGGCTGCACACCAGCAACACCAGAATTCCCAACGCTGTCTGTCTGCAATAACCCTCCCCCCCATCCACACAACCACAGCCAACCTCAAGCTCCCTTCAATGCCATTTTCCTTTCACTGCTATCTCATTTCTCTCTCCTACATTTCCACTCTTCCTTCTGAGTTCCACTACGTGCCTCAACCCCTTCTCTCTCTCTCTATCTCTGGGTGTTTCTTGTTCTCAAGTCTTTTTCTGTTCTACTTCAGTCCGTCTTTCTTGTCCTGTCACACTAATAAGAGGGCAGGAGTGGTCAGAGGCTCTAAACTAAACAATCTGTGCCCCACGGCATTAAACACACAAACAGGATGTTCCCAAAATATTAAGAAACCACAAACACCAAAGAAAAGAAGGGAGGCAGGGCTTGACAAAACAATAGGTCAGATCTAGTGTGTGTGTTACAGTGCAAAGACTGCTGCAGTGAGCAAACAGCCATGCCAGCGACGGGAGAAAAACCTCCTCTCAGGGGCTGGGCTACATCACTTTCTGCTGTCTGGACAGGAAGTGTTCCCAGTACTTCAAAGTATTCTCCAGGACCTGTTCAACCCACATCGCAAACAAGTAGATTTACACAATTCTGTGTCAACACAGCCTCCTGATGCCATCTGCAGATAAAGAGAGAATATGAAAGGAGCCTTCCAGGCCGTGTTACCCGGCTTGGCTTGGTTCCTTACTGTCTGCCACGCTGTAGGTGGCAGAAGCTCCAGGTGCTGCATTGTTCCTCTCTACGGTATTGATAGTAACAGAACGATGGATGTGATAAGACAGGAGGATGTCAGGAAAAAGATAGTGCCGGCCCATTCAAGTCACACAGATAATACGGATTATATTACAACATGTGCTAAATGAGCCCCGAATTATTATATTCTGAGATAAAATCCTTAATATTAATACTTACTAGTTGACATAATTGGAATTAAATGGAGGTAATGCTATCGTCATTGCATATATAAGCAGTCCTACTTTGCAAAAACCATAAATATTAAAAGGACTTTTAGCTGGCAGCATTTGTGCCAAAATGAAGCATTAAAGAGTGAACTGCAGTTTAATGTGCAACACAGCAAGTATAAAGTCAATAAAAGGTACTTAAGTACTTAAGCCGAGTACAGTTTGGAGGTAAAAGTACTATTATTAGGGCCCGAGCAGGCAACGACCTGCGAGGTCCCTATTGTATTTCTAATGATTATTAGGGCCCGAGCAGGCAACGACCTGCGAGGTCCCTATTGTATTTCGAATGATTATTCTTTTTCTTTTTCTTTTTCTCGTGACGAAATGATCGCACATTTCACTGCCTGAACATACCCCAAAAGTCATGAAACTTTAAATATAAGTCACACCTGGTGAAAATTTTTATAATCTATTGTCATTCTGAATTTCCACCACTAGGTGGCGCTATAATAAAGGAAAACACGTTTAAGCTAATAACTCCCACATACTTTATCGCACATTCAAAAAACTTATATCCACGCGTTCACTGAGTTGTGCTGAATCTCGTGATATAGGCCACTCCCATTTTCGCCTAGAGTTTTTTTTCACAAATTCGCGAAATGTCGTAAACCTACTTTTTCGAACTCCTCCTAGGCAATTTCATCGTTTTGCACCAAACTTTGCACACAGCATCTATGGACTCTCATGACAAAAAGTTATTAAAAGAATTTTGATTACCCAAATAATACTCAAGTTATTCAATAACAACTTCCTGCAGGTGGCGCTATTTTCAACACAAAACACAAAGTGTTGCATATCTCCACATTGGTGTGTCTGAATGACATGAAACTCAGGTTACTACTTCCCCATGAGCCCCTGAGGCTCGATGCAAAATTTTGGGCGATGACCACTAGGTGGCGCTCTTTAAATTGAAGTATTTTATATCTCCAAATTGGTTATTCGGATTAACACCAAACTTGGTATACTTATTGTCAATGCCCTCCTGAGGATAACCCTTGAAGATTTTATTGATCGGCCCCTAGGTGGCGCTCTAGCGGCATTTTAATTTAATAAGTGCCACTGTGCCCAGACCATAAGACTTAAGGCAATGAAATTCATAGAGGTGGTATAGACTGGCCCCTGTAACGCACAAACCCTGACGGCAGCATGCCCCGACACGCGTGTACTGCGAGGGCCCGTTCAGTACTGCGCGCAGTCCTAGTTCTTTTTATTTTTCTTCCCCCCAAATGATCGCATATTTCACTGCCTGAACATACCCCAAAACTCATGAAACTTTAAATATAAGTCACACCTGGTGAAAAATTTTATAATCTATTGTCATCCTGAATTTCCACCACAAGGTGGCGCTATAATAAAGGAAAGCGCGTTTAGGCTAATAACTCCCACATACTTTATCGCACATTCAAAAAACTTATATCCACGCGTTCACTGAGTTGTGCTGAATCACGTGATATAGGCCACTCCCATTTTCGCCTACCGTTTTTTTTCGCAAATTCGCGAAATGTCGCGAACCTACTTTTTCGAACTCCTCCTAGGCAATTTCATCGTTCTGCACCAAACTTTGCACACAGCATCTATGGACCCTCATAGCAAAAAGTTATTAAAAGAATTTTGATTACCCAAAGAATACTCAAGTTATTAAATAACAACTTCCTGCAGGTGGCGCTATTATCAACACAAAACACAAAGTGTTGCATATCTCCACATTGGTCTGTCTGAATGACATGAAACTCAGGTTACTACTTCCCCATGAGCCCCTGAGACTCTGTGCAAAATTTTGGCCGATTACCCCTAGGTGGCGCTCTTTAAATTGATGTATTTTATATCTCCACATCGGTTGGTCGGATTAACACCAAATTTGGTTTACTTATTGTCAATGCCCTCCTGAGGATAACCCGTGAAGATTTTATTGATCGGTCCCTAGGTGGCGCTCTGGCGGCAGTTTAATTTAATAAGTGCCACTGTGCCCAGACCATAAGACTTAAGGCAATGAAATTCATAGGGGTGGTATAGACTGGCCCCTGTAACGCACACACCCCAACGGCAGCATGCCCCGACACGCGTGTACTGCGCGCAGTCCTAGTTTTTATTTTTATTTTTCTTCTTCCCAAATGATCGCATATTTCACTGCCTGAACATACCCCAAAACTCATGAAACTTTAAATATAAGTCACACATGGTGAAAAATTTTATAATCTATTGTCATGCTGAATTTCCACCACTAGGTGGCGCTATAATAAAGGAAAGCGCATTTAGGCTAATAACTCCCACATACTTTATCGCACATTCAAAAAACTTATATCCACGCGTTCACTGAGTTGTGCTGAATCTCGTGATATAGGCCACGCCCATTTTCGCCTACCGTTTTTTTTCGCAAATTCGCGAAATGTCGCAAACCTACTTTTTCGAACTCCTCCTAGGCAATTTCATCGTTTTGCACCAAACTTTGCACACAGCATCTATGGACGCTCATAACAAAAAGTTATTAAAAGAATTTTGATTACCCAAAGAATACTCAAGTTATTAAATAACAACTTCCTGCAGGTGGCGCTATTATCAACACAAAACACAAAGTGTTGCATATCTCCACATTGGTGTGTCTGAATGACATGAAACTCAGCTTACTACTTCCCCATGAGCCCCTGAGGCTCTCTGCAAAATTTTGGCCGATGACCACTAGGTGGCGCTCTTTAAATTGAAGTATTTTATATCTCCATATCGGTTGGTCGGATTAACACCAAACTTGGTATACTTATTGTCAATGCCCTCCTGAAGATAACTCTTGAAGGTTTTATTGGTCGGCCCCTAGGTGGCGCTCTGGCGGCAGTTTAATTTAATAAGTGCTACTGTGCCCAGACCATAAGACTTAAGGCAATGAAATTCATAGGGGTGGTATAGACTGGCCCCTGTAACGCACAAACCCTGACGGCAGCATGCCCCGAAACGCGTGTACTGCGAGGGCCCAGTTTGGAGGTAAAAGTACTATTATTATATCAGTGTTTACATTTTTCCCAGCCTTCTGTCAGAGATGAAAGTAACATTTATACGCATGTTATATATGTTTACTCCTGTTCTGTACTGCATTAACAGTACATTGATCTATTTGTACACTGTTATTGATTACAAAGTGCTTCACTTCAAATAAATATTAAAAAATAAAAGCAGCAATGGATTATTTCAAAAGCAATATGTATCTGTTAGTGACTGTTCCCATAATGATTCTTGTTCAATACTTCTAAGCAATGTTACTGGAATCCCATTTTTTTTCCTCAGATAAATATTTCAGCTTCTTTAATTTTAGTTCTTTAAGTGGAGCAAATATATAATTATTTATTCCTCAACATTTGAACCAACAATTGGTCAAACAATTACCAAATATATTATCATAAGAAAATAAACAAACATTTTGATTTTGGAAAATTTAATTCACTGCAAAAAAATTGGTGAAAAAAAGTAATCTGGAGCCCTGCCAGGCCCTGACTCACTTTACCCGGGACTCATTATATACACTATAACAGTCCTGAATGCAACATCGAGTTCAAACTATAATAAGTGATGTTTGCCCTGACTTCATCTCCACTTCTGGAGGAGCTACAGGCTCCGGAGGTGAGAAGACACTGACAACTAGGGATGGGAATAATTAATCCATGATCGATTAATGGTCGTTAAGAATTTGGTTGATCACATGGAATTTTTAATTGTATCTTTGTATTTTTTTATTTAAATTTTATCTATGACTGCGTATCAGTACTCACTGAACTGAAACACAGCCGAGCGTTGGACAGAGCTACAGTTTGCAAAGTGAAAAGTTGCAATAACAATTATAAAACACAGAGAAATAAAAAATGATTTGAGAAATACTAGCTTACTATATCAAACATTGCCAGCATTAATTATCCAAAACTTATTTAAACACAAACACACTTAAATATGCAAGATGACTGTGAAAACTAACCTCATGCCTTTTTCGGGGGCTAAAACATAAAACACTGAACTCCTTGCCATTATCTTTACACTTTAATCTCAGTTGAGTTAGTTTCACGATGGACAGGATCAAAGTCTCTTTTTGTCCTTTCAAAATAAAAGCATCCGTTATCAAAACAGGCTTTTGCATAGTACTGTATACATCTTTTATTTTGTGCATGTATGCATTAAATCGATTAATTGATTGTTAACGTTACAGATAATCGAGTTGGAAGGTTTCGGAAGGTTTCTTCCAAACGCCCATCCCTACTGACAACTGTCTGAATCTTCTGCTTTTACTGGCAGCAGTGACACTTGCTGCTCCATCCCAGGAACAAATGACTGAACAGCAGCCTCAGAGTGCCATCACAGGCCAGAGCTGAAAGGAAAAACACCACGGGGCGGTTACAAGAGCCAGAGCTAGGAACACCGCTCATGTGCTGTGCCAATGTTCAGCAACACAGACAATATTTTCCAATACAGAGTGCGTAAAAACAGAGTTGGCACATTGCTCATAAAATAATGTAGCCATACTGTGGCGCCCTGTCATCTTCAAACAGCACCTAATGAATTTAAAGATCAGTCAAATTAAAGTCACCAATCACTTAAACAAAGTACTGCCAGTGGTGTTCCAGCAGCAACATGTCACAACATCCTGACAGATATTACAGTCTCCTACTGCCTTTTCTGGGCTCATCCTTTCTCTGTTTTTTTTCCCTTTGGGTGTCGGTACTTGTGGAAAATGAGGGGGGTTGTTGCTATGCTACAGCCCTCTGTGGCTGCACTGGTACAGCCCAGCACTGACATTGCACCATTTAAGGGTTTGATTCCCATTGGGACCACCCATACTATAAATGGATCCACCCAAATGAATGAAAGCATCCACTAGGCATTTGTTAAGACCGTTAAAGCAACAGCGAAGTGGATAACAATAATAAAGACATTTAGATGGATCTGGCAGAGATTGAAAGGGAATTTCAGGTCTCAAATAAAAGAGACGGGGGAAAGGTAAAAGGAGGAGAGAGATGGGACAACAAAAGAAAACAAAAAGACTAGCAAGAAGGAGGATGAGAAGATAAGCAGGGAGGTGGAAAGAGAAAAGGGAAGAAGGGAGGAGGCTCAAAGATAGGAGTTGCGAGAGAAGAAAATAAAAGATCAGGGAGGAGTGGAACGAGGGATATTTCAGGAAACACTGACATGTCCGTGACAGTGAAACTACACTGTCTACTCATGCAAAGATGAAGTATTCACAGGATGACACGCTCACGCACCCTCCCCCTCTAGTGTCACTGGAGAAAACAACCAGAGTGCTTTACAGATGACCCAGGTCTTCTCTATTCAACACTGAGATGTATTGGGCTGCAGGCTCCCTGTGGCGATATGTGTCATGATGGAGGTAACCCAAGAACCCTTTCATTCTCTGGAAACCTGCCCAACTAGGTGTGCTCATGATGGGGCCGACAGGAAGGACCTAAAGCTATGGCTAACATGGAGGAGACAATGATAGACAGAAAACTGGGCCAAGTCTACATGTTTCCAAGTTAAAATGGACTACAAGGAGCTTTAAAAAAGGTTATAAAACAGTCTCAATTTAATAATGTAAAAATTTGACCAACTGAGCAAGTGAGAGCAGTAGAGGGACAGAGAGAGAGAGAGAGACGCCATCACTAGTTGCTAAGCTAAAGCAGCTGAGAACACAACTGAATTGCATGTAAAAACATGACAACATTAGTGAGAAAGTCGTGAAAAAAAAGGGAGAGCTATGAGTGATTGAACAGAGTTTAAATTGTAGGTTTAAATGTAAAGCAGACAATTTGCCACTGTGATGATGAATTGAAAAATGAACTGAGTCTATCTAAAGCAGCAACAGCATGCCTTTGGACAGTAAACACAAGAGCATCTGCAACCGGAAATGAGGCAATTTAGAATGATCTGAAAATACAAACAATCGCCCAACCCTAGCTGCTAACTTGTTTTGGGGTTTTCAGTAAGGTCAGCTTTTAAGTCTTAGCTTGCTATACATATCTGCTTCAAGCCACCCAGAACATTCACACAATAAGAGAAATGTTAAACCACCAGCATTAATAACTAGGGCTGGGCGACATATTGACATAAAAAATATATCGATATATTTCGATATGGAATTAGACTATATTGCATATATCATTATAGTTCAAATGTGCACTGTGATCCTTGCTCCAGGCATGCTGCAGATTTTTATTTAAGATGTATTTTTTTACTTAAATGTGTACTTTTTGGAGCTTTGATTTAAAATGGCTGACATGTGACATGGCGCTTTGACTTTGACTGAACATTTGCCCTCACTTGGTGATAAAAGTATTGGGATATATATCGTATATTGATAATCAGCCTAAATATATCGGGATAAGAGTTTTGGTCCATATTGCCCAGCCCTATTAGTAACTCCTCCCAATGAAAAGCTATGTGTTGAAAAAAAAAATGTAATCAGGGCTGAATTAAATCAAATTTGTTCTAATGTTTTCATTAAAATATATCTGGATTGTTATTGTATGACATCATGGACTGTGATGTAAAAATCATTTGTGAGAAACACTGGCTTTAACAGGCCATTACATGAACCAAGCTCTTCCTGTTTACACACACAGGGATGAGGTCAGAGAAAAACTAAATCCAAAAATACAGTGTTTGATAGAAAAACTCAACTCAACTCCCTCACTAATACCTCAATACTGCAACTTTGTTCACTTTTACAAAGCAGGTGGTGGCCTCCTCCGTTAAAGAAGAATAATTAGCAGACTGTGAAGTTAACCGACACTGAAATCTAAAAACCACTAAATTACCATTTTCTACTCCTAAAATAAATGGAGACTGAATTGCTTCGGCTATATATACACACTTCCTTCTCTGCTGCAGCCGAGCACAACAGACACACCAGTCCCCTTCACTGCAAAAAAAAGACTAGCATGGCTACTAATTATAACATCCAGGAGAAAGGTGTCAGTGCTGAGACTTGTAACCAAAAGCATCCTGAAAATATGCATCTGGCAACAGCTGGGCGTGTTAGGACGGGCCTTCCCTTTCCAGCAGAAGGAACGTACACATGTGACCACTACAAAAAAATGAATTGTATTTTTTCAAAGTGAGGATATAATGGCAGGGCTTGGTTACATAACTGATAGACGGGCAGAGATCAGATCAGGGCAGGGCCTGGGTCTCCTCATGTTGTTAGTACAGGGAAACTATCCATGTGGATATCACAAACATAGATAAGTACACATTCTCCTCCTCCCTACAAGTACTGAAAAAAAACAAAACTTTCAGAACCAGCAAGACTATGGTTACCCATTCATCCATTGACACAGCACCACATTAATCCATTTTCTTTTAATTCAATTTACTGGCCAACCAATTAAAAGATCCATCCAAGAGTTAACCATGCAGGGAAAACTCAAGCCTTATCCATTTAAGACTTATCCGTGAGCTCAAGCCCAACGGTGTAAGCTGCGAGAACAAACAGCGGCCGTGCAGTAGCAGGCGGACACCTAGATAACGGTTACGAGACTAGTGACCTCACTGATAAGCAGATTGAGTCAGCGTGGGAGGCTGCAGCGTGTTTTGACGAGGACGTGAGAAATCTAGGTGATCGTAGAGGCCGACTCTCCACACAGCCTGATAAAACACTTCCCTTCGCTCCCATGGTTGTTCTGTGTTCTGAACATGATGAAGAGTAGCACCAAGCACCTTGACAACTGTACACACACACACACACACACACAAACACACACACACACAGCATGTGGGTCATCATATCACTGCCATAAGCTCTCATATTTGCCTTTATTGCTGGATGAATCAGAGCTTTAGGACGAGTACAGGAGAATAACCCAGAGCTTTATTCAAGATGGGCCCTCCAATTTATAGAAATACTGTGTTCATGTAGGATACCATCACTCATAATAAGAAACTAAATGAGAAAACATGTAGTCAGTTCCAAAGCTTGCTTAGTTAGTTAGTTCGTTAAGTTAGTTAAGTTAGTTGGTTAGTTAGTTCTCACACAGAAATGGATACCATGACTTAACTAAATCTAAAATTATAAACAATGAAGGATTCATCTCCATCCAGAGGTAGCTGAATGAAAAGGATCCACGTGGCTATTTAACCCTTACACTAAAATGTCATTTTGAAATCATAAGGCGTGTTTCCACTGAGTGCTATTCCCCTCGGCCTCTGTTCCATACAGGTGGTTTTGTAGCGGCAAGCAGTGTTGCCAACTTAGCGACTTTGTCCCTATATTTAGCGATCATTCAGACCCCTCTGGTGAATATTTTTCAAAAAGCGACAAGCGACAAATCTACTCTTCTTGACGAGCAGCATGTGCCGTTCCAAAGCACTCACAAGCGGCCCAGTCCTCCCGCAGCAGTCTCTCCCAGCAGCAGTCAGAGCAGTTAACCCCTAATCGTCCAGTCTGCAAATGAATCTCTCTCACACACACACACACACACACACACACACACACACACACACACACACACACACACACACACACACACACACACACACACACACACACACACACACACACACACACACACACACACACACACACACACACACACACACACACACACACACACACACACACACACACACACACACACACACACACACACACACACACACACACAAGCCGCCTCAACAATATCCAATCAGTGTTGACAAGGTAGCAGCGGCTCAGAAATGTACCTACCCGAGGCAGGTTCTTTCTGAGCCGCTACCAGTGAAGCTGGGCGGATCCTCTCTCTTAAGCCACACCCATAGCGGCTCACTAGAGAGAAAGTACCTAACGGAAATGCGCCTATAGGTACGGAACCATAAAGCAGCATTCTGACCAGATCTGGCAATGAAGCAAAAGCGACAATAATCCTATCCTTTTTAATTGGGGTAGTATTTTAGGGCTGCAGTGGGCAGTGCCACAGGGGATGCCGGTAGATAAAATGCAAATAGACTCAAATTTTAGAGAAACGTACAAGAAATAAGAAAAAATAGGTGGGTAAAAAACCGAAACATAACCACTTACCCCTTACTGCTTAGGAGTTTGTGAAATAGCTGACTACTTGGATGATTGCCAGAGGGTTAAATTTGCGGGGGAATTCTGTAGTGTGTTTCCTGAAAGAAGCGCCAGCAAAAGGCCCAGTCCATCCAACTTTTAATTTCTAGCTGCTGTGACATCAACTACTTTCAAGTGCGAATGATAATGTTGAGATCATAAAAACACTGACAGAAGACAAAACTTGTGCTACATTAGGGGGATTTAAGTTAACAACATGACGGCAAGTAGCTGGCTTTAGCTCCTAAATGCTGTAATCTAAATTGTGCCCCAATCATAACAGAGAACCCCCTCATTGCACTGATTCCTGCACTTCTTTTCATGTTACAGCTAATAGGTTGTCTAATAGGTTGTCCAGCTAAGCGATTTGCTGACCTTGGGAATATCATTAGAATAATAAATGGAAATGCCTCATTTGCGGCACTTCCTTATAAGAAGACGAGTGACTCTGGAGGGAAACAGATTTGCACAAATAAGGCATTCTGAAAGCAGATGGGAACCCTACAAAGCAATTAAGGCTCTGCATCTAGCTACAGGGGCTAAAAGCATGTAGAGAATATGAAAGCAATCATTATCAAATCTCAGGAAAATAAGTGTTTCGAACAGAAAGCTACATCAAAGTTTAATCATATTTCACCCCAGGTTCAGCATTAGTATGGCTCAATTTTACAGTCTGTTCATGAAAGATATTGGGGCTATTAGTAAGGAAGAAATGTGTGCCCATTTGTGTGTGTGTGTGTGTGTCTGTAATTAACGCAGTGTAATGCTATGCATAATAGTGTCAGTTGATAACAGAAAAGCAGAGTGATATAAATCAAACATACTTCTTTGTTGAAGAATAAACATTGTTTGTACGTTTCTTTTTTCCTAAAAAGAAATTTAGCTATGCTAAAGTGATTCCCAATAAACCCCCTCCCTTCTGACTACTATAAAATATGAGCGATCTATAAACAGGAAGGGGTGAAAATAAATGAAGTGATTATGGCACTGATTAGTCTTATTTCAAATGCCTAAGGGGAGAAACATTGGATTTGGGGGTGATGAAATTTCCTCATCAGCAGCGTGTCAAAATGTTGTGTCTGTATCATGACCTTCAGCACAGGGAGGAAACAGAGTGAGGCCGCTCTCTATATATAGAGGTGAATAACAGTGACCACTCAGTGGGAGACAATTGAGATGACAATCTGAGCCACCACAGGATTTCCCCCACTAGACACATCAGGAGAGGCAGCTGAGGATAGCGGGGTGTGGGCCAGTCAAACCACATAAAATTCTCTGAAACCTACAGAGGTACTTTCAAAACACCCACTTATAGTTTCACAAATAGGTCTTTTAGTTGTGCACATAACCAGTCATAAAGTCACTCTCGCTTGCTTCCCCACAACCCCTTTCATAGCCAACACCACTAAACCGCTAAATCACTGTGAGAATGTAAAGAGGAAACATGCCCATGAACGCGTAAACAGATTTGATGCGATGCACAGGGGCTGAGAATCTACCCAGACAACACAGTGATTGAGACCTGAGCTGAAGGACTGAGAGACAATCAGATCAGTTGCATGTGAGACCAAGCGGCGTGAATGACCGCCATTCAGGTGGAAGATGGATGAATGGTGCTGACAAACTGTTCACCCATCGAACATTATTTGAGTCATGCGTCTCCACTATGTAGACGGGGAGGTCGGAACAGTGAGTGCAAGAGACACGCACGCATGCAGCGGTGTAGATATATAGATGGGCCTTAAAATAGATCAGGTCACCGTCAAATTCGCCACCGCACCACCAGCCAAGGTCAATGCTCCATCAGTGTCAGCTGCTGTACACAGCACTGAGGCAGAGGAACAAAGAGTACAACACATTGATGAAGGGACTGCTGGCGATATCTTCTTCATCTCCTTTCATCTATAAACTATTATCTATATATATCATCTCTCTGTGTCCCTTTCATACTCTGCCTAATTTCTCACATCTCCCCTCTCATTATCTAATTGAGAACATGGAGCAGAAAGGCCATAAAATACAAGCTTGAATGCTAGAGTCTTTGTATGATGTTAAAGGGACAGTTCACCTCAAACATATAAAAACATATTAGATGTTATTTAACTTTTAGTGCTCAAAGTGCCAAAAAATACCTACTAACATCAATGTCAGCGGATTATCCTAAAATGATGATTTCCTGAAAGACAATGCTGTTGGAGTTTTTCAAATAGATTAGGGGGCTTTGAGCACCACAAGCAAAGTGCCATATAGTTCCATTAACTCACACCAAAACCTTCTAAATGAACAGCACCGCAGGTAAGAGTAGGGCTAAAACGAAATAAAAATGACTATTGTATGTATTTTTCAATTATGTTTCCCTCACACTATCAAAAAATAGTTATGTCGTTTGAACAGTGCTCTGTGCTATGATGCATGCACACAAGCGTGAAGATGGAACGAAGCAAAGAGGCACTGTTTTGTTAACATGGAGCATGAAGTTTACAAAAATATGCTTTAACATGTAGTTTTTTCATATAGACAATATATCTATTGAATTGAATCATGCTATATTTTAATATATCGTTATCAAGATATGAAAAGCCCTAAATGTGAAGAGAAGATTTTGGCTATACTGCCCAACCGTATGTGATGACACTATGTATTTTTGGATCTTGGGGGTGAACTACCACTTCAATGTTTACAGAAAAAAAAGTGAAGCACCCAGACAATCCACAGCCAACACATGCACCAGGGATATATTGTTGTTTTGCTTTAAAGCATCTAGGCACATTTAGGATTTAATACCTTAATAATAAGCTTTGTGTACCAAAAGTGAAGACAAGCTAACATAAGTGCAGAGCACCAAACTCCAGCACCAACAAACCATAGCAGCTGACCAAAGTACACTGCAGCACTAAAAATAACTTGATCCATTACATTTAATTTCAAAAGACCTGCGCCTGTGCAGTGTTCTGAATAACAATGGCTTTCCCCAGCAGTAAAGTGCAGCAGAGAAGCAGTTTTCCACTAATGGTGATACAGCCTTAATAAAAAAAAGCCCTAAATCACATCTCAATTTTATACACTCAAACAACAGGTGCGAATGGGAACAGATATCAGTGCATTATATTAGTGCTGATATCTGCCCCATTGTGGACTTGACATGATTCTTGCATGAATGTCACGTTAAGAGATACTGGTGAAACGTTCTGGTTATCTGATCTAAAAGCAGCATCAGTGACAAATTTGGTGCTTGCCTACATTTCTCTGGTATTCTGGGATCTGATTGTGTAACCTGTGGGCTGCTGCAGCACTGTTCCAACAGTCTTGCTAAGCAGCTAATTTAGCCACTGAAGTGTGCAGTCCTTATTTAGCCTGAACAGATTCAAAGGGCGAATACCTGTCCTTTTCATTTGGCATGAAGTTCCCTTTGCAAGTATGACAGCATCAGATAGAGGATCAAATCCTGTGTGTGCGTGTGTGTGTGTGTGTGTGTGTGTGGATGCAGCAGCAAAGCTTGATTAAGGATGCAGCTCAGCTCTGTTGTGTCAGGACGCTGCTGGTTGGACTGACTGTGCTGTCTGATCGACTCAGCCTCTGCACGTGTGCCTCTTCTGCACACGCCAACATAAAGTATATGCATGCAAACATACCAAAAAAAGGACATGTAGCCTACACCCTCACACACATGCACAATGCACGATATTGGTGCAAGCCCTACACACACACACACACACACACACACACACACACACACACACACACACACACACACACACACACACACACACACACACACACACACACACACACACACACACACACACACACACACACACACACACACACACACACACACACACACACACACACACACACACACACACACACACACACACACACACACACACACACACACACACACACACACACACACACACACCCAGCCTTCTCTGTCACTAGGCAAAGCTGGGATACAGCAGTCTGGGAGGAAGCGAGGGAGGGGGCAGAGGAGCTGTGAGAGGCAGGGAAGGGAGGGGGAGGACAGGAGGAGAGAGCAAACAGAGGAAATAAAGGAGGGAAAGAGACAGAATAGGGCAGAAGAAAAGAGAAGGATGATGTTGAGACAAAGAGGGCCAAGTAACCAACAAGATTTGTACAGTATTACAGAGTGCACATGAGCAATAAACACTGAGTGACTGGAGGAGATCGCAAATTGACCGAGCTACACAGACCTAAACAATGACAGCAAGAGACATACCAGGAGCAGACAGACAGACAGACACGGAGACAGACAGACAGGGAGACAGACAGACGGGAGCGTGAATGGGGCTGGTGACACTGGTGGACAAAGAGACAGACCTGGCCTCATCTAAACAGCTGCTGTTCTCTCCAACATTGCACCTCTGCTCCAAATTCCACAGGCAGCCCAGCTATGAGGGGCTGGGCCTGAGTCAGCGCTTTTTACACCCAGCTGAGCCCTCTGCTTAAAGCAACCAGGGGGCTGGATGGCTACGGCACATGCAGAGGCACAAAGAGCAGCCACGGCCAAAGGTTGGTGTTCTGCCTGGCCTTTTTCAGATTTTAGGATCTACATCATAAGAATATGCAGGTTTTTGTCACAAATTTAAAGATGTCAGTTAGACAACTAGAGTTGCATTCAAGGTGATGCAGTGGTATGAGGCAAAATCAAACAAAGCAGCAAATTATACAGCTTAGTGAAAGACAGTCAAGGCAACATCTCCATCCTCAAAACATACGGAACCAGGATGACTGGTTGGATTATGCATGTAAAATTTATGCTAACAAGGGCTGGGTGATTTATTCTATTTTTCCCTAGATAATCAGGACAAAACATTCACTGTGCTGCATTCCATTTTGCAATGAAGCTCTTGTTTTGTCATGTGATAACTGCATCCCTTTCCTTTAGAGCAGTGCATTTTCACCTGTTTTGAGTGTTTGAAAGTTTAGCAAATGTTGATATATGTTCAGTAATTACCTGTAAGTTGTGGCAGTAGAACATATTTGATCTAATGTATTGTATTATTATTATTATTTTTATTATCTATTTATTTATTTTTGTGTGGGGGGTTCAGCTGTTAAAAAATGTAAATTCAGTGAATGCAAGATGATTCCAAAGACAATGAGTAAACAAGTTCTCAATATTGACCAAAACAATTGTGATTATGATTTTTGCAGCCCTAATGCTAACCATGCTAAGCTGAAGCAGATACTCAGTGGAAACAACAATAACTATACGTCCAATGAAACGAAATGAAAAAACACAGTGTCCAGTACAAGCCTAAAGCAGAGACAAGTGGAGGTGAATTGGATTCCCTGGCAACTCCCCACATAATCCCAGCTGCCAAACTTCCTTGCTGGTTCTGTGTGTGTCAGAGAAACATCCTGTGATAGAAAAGAGCGAGGGGAGGAGAGAAGGAACTGGAGGAGGAGGAGAAAGCAGAAGGCTAGAGGAGATCACATGCTGCACTTTTCTTCCATGTTATTTATGAACTTGTGCCCCGACGAGGCTCCTGAGGACTCTGGTTTGAAGAGGCACTAATAGGTTTTATCCTGGGGGGAGACAGTGGAGGGTTGGCCAGCAGAATCACTGTAGATTTATATGAGAAAAAACTTCTGGCTGAACTTACATTGAGCTTTATATTTAAGTTTGTTGCATCTTCTTAAAATCCACCTATAATACTCGCTGTAACAAAAGACAACTACCCAATTAAAAACATATTACACAAATAAAGTAGACCTTACGGTGCGTATACACACTTCAACATTGTTCCTAGTAGAATGGAAGCCAAATTGTGTCTATGGCTGATGCCCAATAAGTCTTAGATTCCCTAATCCTTAGATTTAACAGTGGTTGAACATGAGGTTTTCTCCACGCTGGGAATGTTTCTTCTTTCTACATCAAAAGTAAATCACAATACATAAAACATGAAACACACTACTCATGAATATGTGAGCCACATTGGACATATAATTATAACAGAATATGCTTTGTGTTATAATGAAAAGAAAGATCAACTGTCGAGAGGTGGATTATGCTGCAGTGGTAGTTTGAAAGCCTTCTGTGAACCAGGCGGCGAACCCCGGGGCTGTCAAAAGAAGCCAGCGCGGGGCTGCAGAAACTGCAATTCCTCCAATGGCCACTTGAGGCTGGCTCCAAAAGGGAGTCAATCCTCACTGACACCCATGTTGAAATGTTAAGCTTTACAACAAAACTAAAGCTTTTTAGCCAATAGCTAATGTCCCCTTCATGACTACTGTAGGTGGCTGAATTATTCAACAAGTCCTCCAACATAAATGGCTGAAGAGGTCGTGTGTCAGTACGACAAATTACGGCACATAGGCACGTAGCACGGCTTACGTTTCAGGGCACATATTACATATATAGGTATAGCTCGCCGTACAACAGCTCGTACTAAAAATAGCACACACGTTCGGTCCGGGGTTGTAAATAAAAGAACACTGAATAAAACCACTGACCTTAGGTTAAGGGCAAAACAACTACTAGTAATGCGTTATAATCAATCAATCAATCAAACTTTATTTAAATAGCACTTTTCATACATATAAATGCAACTCAAAGTGCTTTACAAAAGACAGTTTAAACAGTAAATAAATGTACATAAATGCCGTAAATTAAGTAGTTACAAGGGTCATAAGATTGCCGCAACTTGCATAAAAAACGTAAGTTACATTTAAAAACGATGCGCGTAACTCACATAAAGAACGTGACAAGTTAAAAATGGTTTACTTTTGTTTTCACAAGGGATGCGAACCCCCATCTCCTGGGTGAAACTCTGTTGCTGGTTTGACCCATCTACCACCCAAGCCTCCAGCGAGCACGGGAATCCTTTTAAACTTTGCTTGGCTGTCAATCACTATTATGTCAGCAAGATGGCGGCGGCCGCATTACAGCAGATGGTAAAATGTGTAAATATAGCTGGTTTTTCGCTGCCTGTACACATGACCTGTATTGTGTTTTTGACAGGAGGACAGGCTGGATTTTTTTATATAACTCACCTGTTAAATGTATAATAAGGCTCCAAGTTATGCATAATTAAGTGCATGGCGGTTTTGAGTGACAGGCAGCTGCCCTCACAGGTAGCTTGCCGCTGCATTCAGCCACCTCAGCACACACACACACACACACATTACCCCGCCCCATCTCTTTGCTACTTTTTTTTTGGTTTTTGGTTAGCCACTGCCAAGATGGCGATGGCTGGAGTCATAGGAGCCACCCACTTTGAGCTTCATTTCAGCTCTTCAGAAACCTATGGGTGATATCACAAACGCTACATCCGACATTTCCTTTCCTTTTTTAATGCTGATGCAGATATTTGTTCGATATCTGAGGCAGTCATTTTCTCACGCTCACCATGCAATTGCAAGTAGACAGAAATCCCTCAGGTGCAACACTTGTTAGTCAGAGTTTGATGAGAGCTGGAGGCGGCTGACTTGTAACTCTCTGCAGGAAAAACCTGAGTGGGTTTTTTAAACTTTTTCACTAAAAACAGCTGCAAAGTGATTAGAGTGAATAAGAGTAAAGCTGTGGGCCGGAAACCCCCCCAAAAAAGAGGGGATCAGCTGTGTGTGGTGATGATCATCGGTGGGCTCATCATTACGAGGGACCACTTTACCATTGACATTTAGATTAATAATTAGGAAAAAAATATTGAATATAGCTGCTTTAAGGATAGACTTTCATTATAGTATTCATTAAAGCCACTGCTGTATTTACTGTGGATTCCATGGTTTTATGAATGAAGAAAAGAAGGAATGTCTGTGTTGTGCATTTTTCTGCTGTCAGTTGAATTTCCTTACATCTTGCTCATTGAGACCAGCATGCATACACTCCCCTTTACTGACACACACTCCCAATTCAGTGAGTATGGGAATAGACGAAACTATGCAAGCATGCGCCTTCGCCAGTTGGCCGAGAGACCGATTTTACTCAACGGGTGGAGGGAGTGAGCAGCTTTCCCAAATTCACCCTTTGACAACATGAAAAAATCTAGTGAGAAAACAATGTTGCTCTGTCTGTGGTGTTCATGTGTGTGTGTCATTGGTGTAGACTTAGCTGGCAGACGAAAAGGAAGACTTGCTAATTGCTCCTCTGAGCTGAAGAGTCGTTACAGGGAGAGCAGACCAACAGTTTTTTCTTCAGTGTGTGCAGAACGACACACTCACAAATGATTAAAAGTGTTAGAAGAAGCACTAGAGCCTCTTGGAACTTCCCAGAAATCAAACTCATCTTGCATGTTAATGCCAGGAGCTTGATTTCCTCTACAATAAGCAGAAATTGAGGTTAGACTAATATAGATACAGATGAAAGTGTTCAAAATCGACAAAAAGTGGCTGATATATTTTTTAAATGCATCTTCCTGAGAGCACGTGGATTGAGCTTCATAACTATATAGGTTCAAGAATGCTGCAATAGAAGAACAAACAACATGCAGCCAACAGAGTAGTTCCTGGCTGAATTGATGGACAGACAGCTGAGCAGAGAGGTCAGCTAAACCCAGCTAACAGGCACTGCAGGGGAAGAATGAGATAGAAACAGATGAGAAGAAAGACAGAAAGATGGTAGGATGAGAGCACATGAAGGTGAAGAAAAGAAGGAAGGGGAAGGGGGAGGAGAGGCCATTTGCAGTCAGATCCCGAGGGTGGTGAAAAGGCTGGCTAATGACCTGCGCTACAGTGTGTCCTCTGGGAGACGAAGAAAGGAAGCCAACCCTTCCCCTGCCACTTTGTGATGACACATCACAATTAGCAGCAGGCCTTTCTCTGCCTACGAAGCTCCCAGACAGATTGATTGGGTCTTTTTAAGGCCATCTGTGAAATACCCAGATGCTGAAAATGCCATGTACAATTTGACATGTGTTATTCAGCTTTCGGTCCAGGTAATCCTTAGCATGGCCTGCAGCAACACCATCATTGCTACTGCAGATGTACTGAGCCATCCCTGACTTAACCACAGCTCACCAGCAGTGTCATTATAACTTTAATGTTGTGAAAAGTCTTATATTGTTGGCTTGTCCTTAATTGGTATATTCAAAGTGGTTGGCAGTTGTACTAAAAGACACCAAGGAGTCAGCTGTTCATTTTGAATTACGTACGCACCTTGCTAAGTTAGCTGGCTAGCAAGTACTGGCAGTAGCGGATTACTTAGCATCCTGTTCCTCAGCTCTACCCTCTTGTCCAAATAGGGTTACTTTTTAATGCCAAAACCCAAAATGGCAACAGCCAAAATTCAAAACCATAGTCCACCAACCAATGGTTGACATCATGGTGACAATGTTTACTTGTTTTATACAGTCTATGGGGCGTTATCATGGAACCCACTGCATTTCCTAAAAAGACCCGCCCTGCGACCCTAGGGCCGTGTCTTACGCTTGTGGCTTAAGGTTGATGTTAGTTAAAACTAACGACTAACAGGTAACAGTAACTTTAGGGTTATGGTTAGGGTTAATTACATAGGTTTATTCGCATGTACAACATATTCGGTTAAGAAAAAACTTCTTACAAATGCTATGACAGCGTTTTGCTAGCTTGTCCAAAGTTGACAAGAAGACCCAATGCGGCGACACAACACTGTGAGATGCCTGGCAACGCCATGACCAATCCTAGCATCACAGGGGCGTGTCTGGTTAGGAAATCCTCATTGTAGTAATTTATGGGTACACTATGTGGGGAAAAGTTTAATAATGATGAACTCACATGAAATTAACCAATACAATACATGATGGTACTTGTTAGCCAAAGGTAGGTATCAGACCATTGTAGAGAAAACACACCAGAGCATCAAATATTTCATATTATTTAATTTAACTCTATATTTTTTGTTTTTTTGGGGAAAATAATGCTTCATTCGCACTTAAACAGAATGTAAACTGCTGGTATCTGAGAGCTGTTAGCTGTTTTAAAGGACTGATTTTACACATCAAGGTCAGTGTACTCTTCATATGAAGCACTTCTCAGTCTACTTCTTCTGTCGCTATGCAGGAAGCTACACAAATTCAGAGGAAAAAATAACCCTGGTAAATGTTGTCAGGGTTGTCTGCTTTATTTTTATTAACAGCCAGCTTACATTACAAACTGAGGTATGGAATTTGCAAGATTGTGTGTTTACCAGACAGGAAGGGTTTAACGAAAGCTGCTATTGTTTGAATTATAATTCAAAAAGTAACCAATGCTTCAGGTACTTTAAATAACTAACTATAACTATAACTGCTTCTGGATTAATTTAGAGTAAGTGAAACGTAGAGGGCAAAAAGAGCCTAATAAAGTGTCAGAGGCTGCTGGACTGCTCCCATTAGGATAATAAACTGTGGTGAGAAGAAGCGGACACCAGGAGAGGAGAGGATCTGCATGGGCCCCTCTGCTAGGTCTGATTGTTAGTGAGTC
Source organism: Centropristis striata (assembly GCF_030273125.1). Classification (NCBI taxonomy): domain Eukaryota; kingdom Metazoa; phylum Chordata; class Actinopteri; order Perciformes; family Serranidae; genus Centropristis; species Centropristis striata. The sequence continues at coordinate 9,032,677 of NC_081534.1, forward strand.
CGCTCAGGACAATGGAAAAGGCTGTGTGTGTGTGTGTGTGTGTGTGTGTGTGTGTGTGTGTGTGTGTGTGTGTGTGTGTGTGTGTGTGTGTGTACCACAGAGACTGTGTGACTGTGTGTGTGACAGAGTGGCAGAAAAGAGTGTTGGAGTGAGCACTGAGTTGGTGTGACAGGGGAATCCACCAGCAAGAAATAAACACGCTAGTGACCTTGCACCTTCTCAACAACACCAAAACGTTGGACACCAATGAGCGAGCCACAGAATGCACAATGACACAATGAGATACAGCTGTCCCACTTCCTCATATGACATCATGTACCCGTTGGGTCCGGACTAGCTCACTGAGTCCTTGTGGTTCCTTCCTGCTCTCTGTGCCGTCGTAACCACCGGACAGCCAGGCAGGAAACAGCAGAACAACTAGAGGGGTAGCAAGGATGTCCTGATAAAGACCAACACATACAGGATTTTAAAGTCCCATAATAATATTGGCATTTGGTATATTAATCATGCACATCATCCTAATGCATGAGTTCAAATTAATTACTAAAAACAATTGATCTTCCAGCTCAACTGCATCAATAGTATGTGCAATGTTGGGAAGCAAGAGGTTTAATGTGTGAGCCTTACATACAGCCTTGTTTGTTCTTGGCCGGGTGTAATGGCCTCCAGGCTGAATTGAAAACCATGTGACACAAAAATTCTTCTTTGGAACAAAAACAACTTAAATTCTTATAGGCGTAGTGGCAGATCTACTGGTCTGTTCAATAACGGGAATAACAGGGAGCGACTCCAGTCTGTGAACTATGAGATAGGCAAAACCACAATAATAAGTGTGTGTGTGTGTGTGTGTGTGTGTGTGTGTGTGTGTGTGTGTCTCCACTGTGAGTAGTGTGCGAGGCATGCTGCCAATGAAAGCCTTGCAGGGTGGAGCACACATCAGCTGCAGCTGAACAGCTGGCCACTGGGCTAACATTGAGTCTGGATTGAGAAAAGGTTAGGCAGCCTCCCCCGTGTTTGCCCAGTGAGGGCTGGCATGGCTGCCCGCTTTTATCCAGCTGCCCGACAATCCGTTTCCCAAAACCGGGAAGGAGATCAGGACAACACAAAAAGCAGGAAATGATGGGAGAAACTTAGGAAAACAGGATATCTATGACAAATGAATGCAAGTGTCGTGTCCACAGAAACATAAATCCCTGTTTAGAAAACTAAAAACAAACACCTAAACCAATACGTGTTGATATTTGCTGTTATATAAAATCAAGAAATGTTGATTTTTTTTTTTTTTTTCATTTTAAAAACCTGATGAAATTACAAAGAACAAAGATGTTGACATAAGTTGGCTGGCTTACACTGAAGTTGACTTGTCGAGTGATAATAGAATAAACACAAGCTGAGGCCTGAGCTACACAGTAACTGCTGTGGTAGAAGTGAGGAGTCAGGATACAGCGTACTTTCCCTGTTCGTTTCTCCTGTGGCTGCAGGTCATGTAAGGGTCTCTATTTCAGCTGAAATGAGGTCACTAAACAAGAAGAAAAGCAAACCCAATACAAATGTTTGTCTTCTTCTCTGGCTCATGTACATTCACAGGAAGAAAAGAGAAGACTGAAGCTTAGTCAGGGCTGTGCCGCTGGAGCAAAAAAGGTCCACAGAGCCAGTAGGTAAGCTCCATCTCTTCTGAGTGTACTGGAGCTGCAGAGGCAGCCTCCGAGTGGCTGACAAAGGCAGATCACTCACTAGTTGAAGAGGGCTTAGATTTCATGGGGCCCATCTTGAACCATTTTTCTGTGTGTAAGATTAAACTGTGTTTTGAGTATGTGTTAACGCTATCCGTCTGATCCAATCTGTTCCTTATAGGCTCCAATCAGTCATGTGCACTCAATGGCTCTGTTGGTAAGTATAAATTGGGGGGTGGGAGTGTAATGCCATTATACTTCATTCTCTAACATTTAGCCCAACACTACAAAAAGGGTTTCATAGGTAACAGATGTGTTTTTTTCTTGTGACACAGACAAAAAAAGACAAGACTTCACCTGGATTGTACCATATTTTGTTGATGGCTACACCACAAAGGTGTGGGCTGCTAACAACTAGTGGATGTGTGTTTTGACAATGCTAAAACCATGCCAAAGTGAGTCATTTCATCCTAGATTCCAAGATTGAAATCTACTTTTCTGCTGTTCTACTTTCTCAATGTTTATTAAATAAGAGGTTTGATGGTGATAAACCATATATTTGTCTGTTAAAGATATGTCATAGCCAGTAGTCAGTTACCTGAGCTTAGCTTAGCAGAAAGAAACAGAGAGAACCAACCAGCACCTCTCATGCTCACTTATAATGTTGTAGCTGAAAGTTAAAGAGTTACATCTTCTGTCTGTGACCCCTCAGTCCACTTTTGTTGTTAGCCAGTGTGCATTTAATTATATTTATGTGTTTGAAGGCAGGTCAGGTTGTTATCTGACATCGGGGAGGACAGTTCGTCCAGTTGACAGTCTCACCAGGAGTGAGGGCATAGCAGAGCTCCCTTACCCACAGACTTGGATCCCCCAGGTAGACACCACTGACGGACCCCACCCATTGAGAAACATAAAAATATTTTTGGTTCATTCAGGAACTGTGGCGGGCTGCATTTGACCTTATTTGACTATATTAATGTGGTCAAAATCATCATTGAAACGCATGCCAATGGATTTTTTGATTGCCAGATAATATATACGCAAAAAAAAAGCATAGTCGAATCTTTGCACTTAATAGCCAAATCCAATTTGAATCAAAACTTTTTGATTCTTTTCAATAAGTACAAAACCAGAAGTGTAAAAACAGCATGTTGGGGTTTTAGGTGGGGTTAGACTACTGTTGAGCTCAGCTAACCTGCTTACTTTCACAGATACGCGAATGGTATCTATATAATTATCTAACTCTCTGTGAGAAATTAAATAAGCATTTAAATGTTTAACAAGTCGTTAAATCTGTTGATCCTACATTTACCCCATTGCCCCGATGGAAGACCCCTTGGTAGTCTTTTCTCATATTGATGCTAACTTGGTCCTGTGCTGCTCAATAGAGAACAAGAAAACCAAGAGCACCCTAGTATAGTTCATCACAGAAGTCCATACTCCTCCCACTGCTGACACAGTCTACATTTAATTTGGACCGTGAAAAAAAAAAAAGACAGTTACTTCTGGTTTAGTGTTCCACTAACTTGAATGACAATAAAATGATTTAATCATATGGTTCTTTTGGACCTTTTGGACCTTTTGGACTGGATGAATCCGATTCTGATAGTAAAACGAGTCATTTTACAGGGGCTGTGACGATCCAAAAAATATATCCTCCAATCAGATGGCTCTTGTTGTCCATGGGAAAAGTTATTTTTTTCGCATGGACAACCTTGAAGTTGTAATTCCACTGTTTGCTTCAAAGCAAGAGGCACAACATGTGTCTGATAGCAATCTTTCATTTGTGAGTGAGGAAAAAAGTGTGGTAAAAGGGTTTGTCATAGGGCTGGGCGATATGAACCAAAAGTCATATCCCCATATATATTCAGGCTAAATATCGATATATATTCTGATATTTTTTATCGCAAAGTGAGGGCAAATGTTCAGTCAAAGTCAAAGCCAAATATGACATGTCACAAGTAGTTTTATTGAAACCGTTTAGTGAACATAAGTACTGTATAACAAAAGGAAAGCTCCATAAAGTGCACATTTAAATAAATAAAAATATCTTAAATAAAAGCCACAGCTTGCCTGGAGCGAGGATCACAGTGCAAATTTTAACTATATCGACATATACGATATAATTCCATATCACATTTAAAAAATATATTGATGTATGTTTTATATTGGTATATCGCCCAGCCCTAGTTTGCCAGTTGCTTTCCCTGATTTAATAGCTGTGCATGCTTAAGTCAGAGGTTGGTACATTTTTATAAAGAAAACTAAAAACAGCAGATCACATGCCATGTATTTAATGAGTGAGACTACCGTTTGTACAGTGATCCAAACTTACTTGGTAAGAAAAAATAAATTTTTAATATTGATGTATGGAGCTCTTTTTTGTGGTGAGAAAGCTTAGAGTGCATTACAGAAGTCTTTGGGGAAAAGACAGCAACTGATATTATTTAGACTCCCTTAGGACGTTCCTCTGAGGGCTTCCTGATTAAGACAATCAATTAATTTTGTTTACGTAATTTCAGCTTCATTTATTTCTAGGTACAAACTTTGCAACTCAATTAAATTAACTGATATGAACTGGAGAATTCTCATACAAATCCCTGTGGAGTGGAACACAATAACAAGCAACCTGCAACAACATGGGACCTTGACAGGACTACGACAGCCTGGACTCTTCTGCATGTTGTGTGTTGTGTCTGGCTCCTTGTTCTGAGAGTTTCTAGTGTCAACACAGGGAAATGTCAGCATGAAGTCACCACTTGGCACCCAAGCACAGGGCACCTCTCCTTAAAGGCCAGGGCACACAGGCAGTGCTGCAAATCCAGCTAGTTGCAGGGACTAACAACTGGGGGCTCTAAACAGGAAACAATGTGTGTGTTATGCCTAACCACTGTTGGTTGTGGCTTTTAAACCGGTTGGAAAGCACCATTTGATCCCTTTGCAGACACAAAATAATCACCAAACCATGCCACTTCCAGCATTTTACCAGGCAGCATAGCCCCATTTTTAGCACAGAATAGGTTGTCCAGATGGTGGCTGGTGGGGTAAACCAACTTAGCAGCCACAGCCAAACAAACTTTACCACCATTTGACTGATTTAACTGCCATCCTGTCTGTCAGACACTGCCACTCTATAATGGCTCAAACTACTGCCTGTTTAATGTTGTGGTTGTAACCGTTTCCAAAATAAAGAAAGAATAAAAGATACCAACAAATGTGCCAAACTGCACCTTCTTTCCTTTATACTTGTGTCTTTTTTTATTGCCTGCTGTATCATTAATGTGCTCAGTGATTTGCTCCTGCTCTGCCTCAAAGTGCTGCAGCACTTCTTCTTTAAAAGACGAGCGGGCCAGCCAGGCATGCTCCAGCAGCTAGCTGGGCCTCTGCGCCAGATAAAAAAAGGTGAGTTGTTCACATTCCTGCTTCATGCACAAACCAAACCCCCGATGTCACACACACACACACACACACACACACACACACACACACACACACCTTCTGCACAAATGATTGAGTTGTTTGTGTGTGGTCCTCCTGCCTCCGGTGTGTTGTTTTCTCTAACCCTGCTATAACCAAAGGAGTGGGAAAACTTTTCACCTAAATCTACTTTCCTGATTATGAATAAATCAAATTCTGTGTGCAACATTTAGGGTACGCAGCTGTGATGCAAAAGACCACTCTTTATTACAACAATGTCTATCTGATAAGAAACAGCTAGGTAAGTTATCAACAAACTTTCACCTACACGCCCTTAAAAATGAGAAGAAACTCGCAAGTCAAAAGTGTAGTGAACCAAAGATGGTGGTGCAATGACAGAAAAGTCTCAGTGTACAAGAGTGCATTTTAATAAGAATAAATGGTAGCTTAGAGGATAGGACATCTTTATGAGATGTTTCCTGGATTCATATCAAACTCTGAGTTGACCTGTTTAAGATCTTCCTCACGACAGTTAATGTCCTTCTGTGTGTTCAGTTACTTCTTTTTTTATTGTCATCAACTACCAGCTTTTTTCACAAAAAGTCTGGTTTTGGTAGTAAGATATGTCTTCTGTTTAATGTGTGTTCTTGTGCCTGCAACATGCTGTCACTTATAATTATTTTAAAAAACATATAAAACTTTTCATTACACAAGAATAAAGTGGCCTTGCTTTTAGTTTTAGGGAGGGTTTGAGTGAGAAGAGAGCAGGCCAAGTGAGCCCCACTACTACTATAAAAGGAATGTGATGGGAAGGGAGGGCCACTGCACCACCAACACTATCAGCCTATCATCTTACCAAAAACACAGGGAGGCTGATGCACGGGCCAAACAAGAGGAAATAAAAAAAATAGGTTTGCTTACCCCAGTCCAAGAACTCGGTGATATTCTTCTCTCTTCTGAGTGGGGAGTTGTTGCACTCATCGTAGAGGCACACCAGGATATCCAGCAGCGTCTCCACGCTCAGACACTGGCCGTTAGAGTGAGCTGGCCCGTCCAGGATCAGCTTCTCCAGCTTCTTCAAACGAACCTCTCCCGACATGATTATTCCGGCTTGTTAATGTTTGAAGTAATGATGATGGAGGAGATGGGGAGGGAAATGAGCAAACACCTCCTCGGCCTGTTAGTTAGCACAGAGGGCCTGTAAAGAAGTTCTCTCACCTTGAATAGGACTCGCAAATAATAAAACTTTGAGTAGAGGACGAGCCGGGCTAATTCCGCGTTAAAACCGGCCAATTCATGATCTCCCTCTTCAGATCAAGTATCTAAGATATGTAGCGCTTCCCCATTTCATAATCCCTATCCCCACAGGGCATATAGGAGAAGAAGTAGTCACAGTTACAGAGCCTGGCTGCCCCGGGCCGGCTGATTTTGATGAAATCCCACCGTAAGCTGACAGTGTTCTGGTCTTTTCTGTGCGACAAATAAGGAAAAATCGAGTCGATGCGGTTCAACAGATCCTTTTGAGTTGTTGTGGCAGACATTTGGGATTCTCCATTCTTGCAGCAACCCAAAAATGCAAGGCAGATCTGCAATGCTACAAAGCCCCAGCGCCCCTCCTCTGCTCCAGGAATGGACGGGCGACAGGCTTAGTTAGCAGCCTGCTAGCTTAGCTATGAGCTAGCCAGCGAGCTACCCTTAACCTTACTTTTCTTCGTTGCCAAATGCCATCGTTGCCCCTTTTTTTCCAACAGTTGACATACAATTTGCACAGTGTTAACAGAGCTTAACTGAATTTCGCCCCTTTCGACAGTGTGGTTATTTTCCATCCAACTGGAAAATATCCTTGTTTTCACAACTCAATGCTGGCAGATATGTTCTTTAAATCCCATTCTTCGTATCTCTTGTTTCTTCACAGTTCAAAACGACGCTTAGTTCAAGAGATCCAACAGTAAGTTAGCCGTCAAACATCCAGGTCCTTTCTGAAGGTTACAGAGGAGCTTGTTTCACGCCGAGAGCAAAGCTGTAGTCTAGTCTTGCTTATTCCAAATACGGGACACAGCCTAAATTCCCCCCGTCCTCTCCTTTCCTTGCCTCCCCCGCCGGCCGCTCGCTTCTTGCCGTCTTTGCACAGTCAAGCTCCCAGCAGCTCGCTGCCAGAGACCCTCAACAGAGAAGATAACCCAGCAGACAGCTCTGTCCGTAACGCCGCACTGCATTGTGGGAAGCAGGGCTCTGTTGTAAACCGTCACCCTGTTAAAATAATCAGATAACTCATTCTTTCAAGTTTTGCACGAAACACAAAAAACTTCACCAAAAGTGTGACATATGACATTTGTTGATCATTTCACTCAAAAGGATGTCACAAAGGATGGCTATTGGCATAGTAATAACACTGTGTGTAAATTATGTAAGTTAAGAGAAATAAATGACTTAGGCAATTTTTTGAACATGCCTTTGTGACTTAAGCAAGATATGGTAACACTTTATTTTGAAGGTGTCTACATAAGAGTCACACAAGCCTGTCAGAAACATGACATGACAAGTATCATGAGCATTACTGTTACTTCAAAGTGTCATTAATGTTCATGACACATCCCATGTCATGTTTATGAGACGCTCATGTCACTCTTATGTAGACACCTTCAAAATAAAGTGTTACCGTATCTTGCTTAAGTCACAAAGGCATGTTCAAAAAATTGCCTAAGTCACATTTTATTTTGACTTAGGCACAAAAAATCTGCTTAAGTCACACAGTTGACATAGGCCGTTATCTTAAAGGAGTAAAATCACATGATCTGATCAACTGAGGATGTAGGTGATTTTACCATAGGTGGCCGGCGTCATGAGGAGATAATTTAGGCAACAAAAAAAAAAAGACAAATGGACGCTTAGCTCTTGACGCTGCTTTTATACACTGAACACACAACATATGAACCATCTCAACATACTTCACCTCTCTCTCACTAAATATAACTTCTAAGCTGCAACGCGATAAGTTTTGCCACTGTCGTGTCTAATTTTTAGGAAAAATTACGATTTTATTTTTTTTCTAAGTTTCGCGCATGCGTAGAGTGCCGAATCCCCAAATCGGCCATCTTTGCTGTGCCATTGATTGAATCCGTCTATTCCGTTTCAGGTTGCAGCATATCTTCCAGTATTAGCATCTCTGGGTGCTGCTGCAGGCAAAATCCCAGATCATCATCATGGCGCCCGTCACAGCATCTGCTGTGCGGAGGGGGCGAGGGGGGGGGGGGAGGAGGGGGGGCTGTCAATATTGTGAATGGAAACTGCAGCCTGTCTGTCAGTCTGCTGGTGACGTGGTGCGGAGAGGACACATTTCTCTCAGACTAGAACAACAATGACTGCTGTCCCTTTAATTAGCTATAATCACATATGTGCATGTATGTTCTATTGGAGCCATGGTGTGTCCTGCATCATGTTATATTGGAGCCATGGTGTGTCCTGCATCAATATAACATGCTGAGACCTGACAACTGTTGCAGTGGGACACATTCACAGAATCTACATATACATACTTGCCTGTCGATGCAAATGACAAAACTTACTTAATTCTATAATTTGATGGTAGTAATTTAACTTCATTATATTTCCCAATGGTTACATATTAATTGAGAGCTGTTTTCCGTTTTTTTGATGATTAGTAGTCCATCATGAGACTGTGAAAGATCATAGTCTCATGATGTAGGCTAATTGTGCACAGATGTATTTTTTAATATGAGATTTAATGTTTTTTTCGTATTTCCATATTTTCTCTTAAAAATGTATTATTGCCTACTAATATATTGTTGAATTACCTTTGATTTAACTTTTATATTGTGGTATCCTCCTGCTTATTTGTGTGTGTGTGTGTGTGTGTGTATGTTACCCTGATATTTACCAGTAATCTTACATTATTTTTGTCATCAAAGAGAAGATGATTTTGGATATCATTTATTTTATTTATTTTTATTAATATTGACAGGCACGAGATAAAACATTTACTCGAAACCAATATTTCCCTTTTTTTTCTTTAGTGAAAATGTAACAACCACCCCATGCACCAACCTGGCCCACCCATCTAATTGTAGTTTTAACTCACTTAGAAGACCAAAATAAGAATATAAAAAAATATAAAAGTATGAAGGAGGTCGCATTTAGCCATGCTCTATGAGAATACATATATACATAATTTAATAAACTTAATATAGTGAGCATATACCCTGAGACATTGTTAACATTTAGAGTGGCATATACAAATTGAAAAAATAGGGATAATTAAAGAAGTGAATTGGTGTAGAGCAGACATGAACACAAATATAAGAGGCAAGAATATAACATTTAAAAATAATTATAATAAAATATAATATTAAAAATAAATAAAGGAGATGAAAGGGAAACAAATTTAAGCAGTACTGGATATGATTTTAACTTTACTATGGTTCCTATGTGTGCATATTAATTAATCTAGTTGCTGTCCTTTTTTGATAATAAGTATCTTATGTTCCTTTGTTTTACCTGATGAAGGTCTATGGACTGACACACACACACAAGTTTATTACAAGTAAAGGGACATCTGCAGGAATTTTCTCTTCTCTTGCATTTGAAAACCATGAAATATTATTGCAGTTATACTTTGACTGCCTCTCCTATCTCTCAGCATCAAAGGTGTGTCAAGTTTGTCCTGGAATTTCTGCCCCTTGAACTGTTCTCACCGGTGAGAGAAACTAAATGCTGAGAGCAAACTCTTAAAGATAAATAGGCTTGTATGCTAGAGTTGGATTTTGTGATGAGCTCGGCTGTTTTCCTGCAGGCTGTCACGCTTTTTATATGCACAGATCAATAGATATACACACACTAACTATCTGCAAGTGAGCACCTATTTGCACTTGTTAGTCTGTTGAAGTGGCCATTATGCTCACATTACTAGCTAATAATATATTGTATAAATAACAATAATTATGAATAGTGGTATTTTACAGTATCGCCCAGCTCTAATAGCCACAGTGTGTTCCTCTGAACTATCATCATCAAATCCTTTAGAAGTGAGGTGCTTATCGCTGCTCAAAGTACATCTATTAATGATTAACGGCCTGCAGAGCAGCTGAATCTCAGGGGGCAGGGAGGTGGACACAGAGCCCTGTGTCACACACCAACATTAAATAAAACACCACAAACTATTTTAATAGATCCTTGCTGCAGTGGAAAGGCACAAAGAAGCACTGTGAGTAGTTGAGCACACACGGAACAGCTCAGCATGTGTACAATGGAATAGTTTCTGAGGGTGATGAAGTGTAATTTAAAGCATATTGCACTGGCATGACTGTTTATCAGAAACAGCCAAACAACAGTTTTTATATTTGACAATGTGAAACCACTCTGACATGATTGATTGTTGGAAAAATCTTCTGTTGAAGCAACAGTACTGGAGAAAACGTGTCAATGTGACTCTCTCCACTGTGTGGCGCTGCAGAACCCATCAAAGGGAAATTCACTGTGTTTTCACTTAGTTCACTTTTAATATGAATAAGTTGTGTTTTTTTATTATTATCAGTATATTTATTGTTATGTTTCTTTCATCTCACAGACAAGTATTTAGATTTTTTTGTTGTTGTTTTATGTTATTTTATGTATTATTTTCTCAGTAACAGCCCTCTTTGATGTGTTATTAATTCAGTTTTCATAGTCTGCCTCTTGAATTGTTGTTATCACCTTGGGTGGGTTAATTAGTACCACAGATGATCATCAGCCTATTGATATATACAGTATGAATACAGTATATAGGTGAGATGACCAAAGCAGACCGGGATATAAACAAATTAATAAATTAATGTATTTATTTATTTAAAAATACACATATAAAAGAAATTTAAAATAAAATAAAATGTACTTATTTATCTATTAAAAAAATAAATTTGAATAAGAAGGCATTTTAAAAAACTAAATTAATTTATTAATTAACTTGTTGATAATTTTTATACCTTTAAATAAAAAATACAAAATTTGGGATTCAATTTGGAGTTTTTAGAGACACCACTGTTGATGTCATGAAAGAACATCACTATAAAAAGCATCAATACTTATTTTACTGGGACATAATAGCCTGTTTGGACTTAAAGCAGAAAGAAAAAACACAGATAAATAAATAAATAAATAAATAAATAAATAAATAAATAAATAAATACAGCTATAGTGGAGTTATGTTTTACTAATAAGCTTCCCTAAATTAAATATAAATAAACAAATAGATTATAGGGTTTCCTCCTTGGGAAGACATCGGTCTATTTTTTAAAAATATGATCTTCACTGTCCCAACATACACAATGTTAAATGTGTCTGTTAATGCTGTTTTATGGTGGATATTCCCTCTACAGCCACACGCTGCTGATAGTGTCACTAGAGCGCCCTCTGCTGTACACACAGCCTCCATGCAACTGGACTACTTTTATGGTTATTGCAGCTGTCTTGTATGTATTACAAAAATATTTAAGTTTTTCATGTGTTTTTGTTGGCTTTTATTCATTTAATCAATAACGAATTAATGAAGTTCTACTATTTAGAGATGCCATAATATTTTTTCATTATTAATTTCTATCTTTGTTTTAATTTTACTGGTTGGATCAGATTGATAATTAGTATCTTGCACACTAAAAGTCTCCCGTGTGATGATTAATTAAAAGTTAATGAAAATATTTATTCTTAGTCCTATCTAATCATGTCTGATCCTATTGGGTTAAGTCTGCACTGGGATTAAACGTGTGTGTCTGCGCTGATTGACCGTCGTTAGCTCTGTGAAATGCAATTAGACTGCCCTGTACTTTGTCTACATGTGGAGGCCATTGAGCAATAATTGTATTGTCCTTGCACAGGTCTAGCGCTTTCCCCTCTGACAGACTGACCATTGATTATTGTCTGCAGGCTCCATGGATTGATCCACACTCGGTCTGCAGCTGCAGTGAAGGAGGGAAAAAAGACTTGTATGGGCCATTAAGGTGCAAACTAGAGGGGCTCATGTCCCCAAATATTTGATATTAGGATAAAGCAGGCCATAATAGACCAGGAAGCCATGTGAATAATGAGGAATTTGCCCTGACCACCAACACAAGTTCAATATTGACTTTTTGGAGCAGCTCCGCCTCGTTCCCATGGAGACTCTCTGTGAGATGCTGATATATAATGTGCAAAGTCAACAGAAAACAACCAACCTGTAGCCTGAAGGCTTCTCTGTGATATTTGTCTCATATAAGCATTTAAACTGCAGCCTTCTACAAACAGCACTTTCTGCAAGAAAGGGGATTTCATGTTTCACAAATGGAAGGGAATGGCCTATAAATTGGACCGCTTTTTAATGCAAATGCTTGGATGTTAATTAACACCTGTGTTGTTGATTGTGGGAGCTTGTTGGCCTTTGATTGAAAAGAAATGGCACCTCGGAGCATCAGATGGAGCTTTGAACTGGGCAACTTGTCTTTGATTGACATGGGAAGGAAGAAAGACTGAGAAATATCTCACAAAAGGCATCTTAATTTCCCGAATTAGGGGTTGTAATGTGAGGAAGAGAGGATGCATGCTAGGCTCTGGGGAGCAGGAGCTCCTTTGGCTGAATGGAGAATGGATGTGCTCTGAATTTACATGTCTGCACTGATGATTCCTGCATCAGAGAGCAGTTTGGACCTCATCTGTGGGCTTTAAGCATATACTGTTCATATCCAGGGTTATACTCTAGATAATGCAATTACAAAAATTACAAAAATGATTCTGTCTTTTAAACGTTTACCTAACTGTGTCCACTGTAGCATTATTAACCGATGGATTCAGTGCAAAAGTAAATTTTATGAGATATAGTTTGTAGTTTTTTAAGTTTTTTCAACATCTGACCATGGATAAACAGATGAAAATGAGCCATTTAGGCTTATGATGACTTCTTCGACATGATATCTTTCAATGAAAGACTAACATTATATTTAAGAACAGTGATTTTAGAATAAGTGGAAATTGCCATTGCACACTTCAAGTCATCCATTCAATCATAGAAAAAAGAGAAGATCTTGTATTTGGAGCATCATTAACATAAAACACAAATTCAACAGCAGCAAGTTAATTATTAAGTTATGATACCATTGTCATAGGGTTGGATAATGTGGAGAAAACCTACTATCTCAATATTATTATTATATAATATTATTAAACACCTTGATGGGGATATGTGACAATATTGTAGGGTTGGCTGTTTTTGCTGTCACAAAATATTTTTCGCAGTACAATTTTTGATAAATTATCATCAGTAAAATGTATATAATGACTAAGTGAGTAAAGGTAAATAATAACACAGCTAGAACCATCTGGTTAGTTTAGAAAATCACATCATTTTACATTAATGCAGTCTTGAAAACAAAGATAACAAAGAGTTTTGATATTCCCATATCCAAAATCTAAGACTATATCTAGTATGATATTGCAATATGTATGTAATATCAATATGTTGCCTAACTCTACTCTGATATAATGTTATTAGTCTCAACTCTAAATGCAAATATCTTTCCTTGAACACATGCTATTGGATTTAAAAAAAAATCTTCCATTCAATCATTCAAAAACTTGCATACAAAAAGGATAATCATAAAAAGAAATGCATGATATGCATTTGCAATTAGATTAACATAAAAATAGAAAAAAAGCAGCAGCACCAAGATTATATATAATTTTTTAGTGATTTTACCCCTGTAACATTGGTATTACTCTATAAAATAAATAAAATTATACAAAACATGTATTTGCAATTAAATTAATATAAAAACAGAAAAAGGCAGTAGTATCAGGATAATAATTTTATACTTATTATAACTCTGTAATCATGTCATCAACTCACGATACACAGATTTCCCTTTGCACACATGCAAGTGGATATTTTTTCCACCTTTTTTATGTGTGAAGCATTTCACTGCTGCCTCCTGTGTTCCATACACGGCTTGTGTCATGCCGTAGGACTAATTAATAATTAGCGTTGTTTGTTAGCTGCAGTGCTGCAGTGAGCGGGTCTGGCAGTCATCTGTCATCTGCTCTTCCTGTGTGCTCCTTCAGTCTGTCTGACATCTCTAAGCAAACACAGCCCAATACACAACCACAGGCAGGGCCCTGTGGCAGCCAGTGAGAGCAGCCCTCTTCTAATGTTTGTGTGACAAAAAAGGCAAGGCAAATCCTCGCAATGGAATCAGATAATCACCAACCTGTGAAGAGCCTGCCCCAATCCACATCCGAGCCGCCCCCCGGCCCCTGGATTAACTGTCTGTTTGGCTAATAATTTTAATCTGCTGCAGAGGGCCAAGAATGGTTGACAGGGCTCGGAATAAACATCTAATCCTCTCGTCCCCCCCCCCTCCCTTCTAGAGCTGCACCGCTTCCTCCTCGACCCCTTCTTAGACACTTGTGTCAGAATGAACAGACTGGGTGATGTTTTTTTTAGTCCTGGTCCCAGTCCACCTTTTTCTGGACAAAACTGTTTTCCAGCCACTCAGACAGAAATAAGCCTGCTGTGTGACAGACTGTTGCCAGACTGACATCGTCCAGTGGAATGTACACGTCAGAGTGTGTAGACAAGGCTGCTGCTGAAGAGAGGGCATTCAGGTTCACAGGGTCAGGAGATGTCTGTCTGGGACGCATGTGGAGCAGCGCAGACACACTTCAGAGACACAGACGTTTTAATTCTGCAGAAATAACTGACAGAATTTGTTGGACTGTGAACTATTCACCAACTATGACAGTTCATAGAAAAAAAACACTCCAGATGACTGTAATAATCACACCTGTAGTCAATTACATTTTGTGTGGACATAAACAACAAAAAACTTTTTGTCCATGTATATACAGATGTCTATGCAAGTGTATATATATACTGTCAATGTAGGTGTAGCTTTATTTATTTTCCCTTTTTGTCAATGCTTTTCCTTTTTTAATTAAATTGCAATTGTTTCCTTTATTTCTTTTTTTTTATGTGTATAAGTATGAACAGATAATAACAATAATAAGTGTGTGTGTGTGTGTGTGTGTGTGTGTGTGTGTGTTTGTATATATATAAATACTTTATTTGTAGGCTTGGCATAGGTGCACCATTATACTAGCTAAAATGTTTTCTTCATGCTTTACATTTCTATTTCATTTACATTTTTAATATTGGAACTTTTCACTGTAAAACAGTGTTAAGTATGGACAATCATATGTAAGAAAATGTAAATGTATGTAAATTCCTGCAATAAAGTATTTAAAAAAGAGAAATCCTTATGATACTATTTGATACATTTGGCTTGAACAAGTGAAATATAGCATATAATTACATAAAGTGCACAAAGAATGTGTAATTTGATTGTCTGATATTCCACAATAAAAAAAAAACCTACATCACCTTATTTACTGGTACCATAAAGAGCAGATTTTAGATCCTCATTCTGACATCAAATGCAACATAGTTTTAGTGGAACTCTGGTGAAATTACACCTCCACAATACGGATGGCACTCGAGTCTAATTGTTGCTGTTTGAAGTATGGCCACTTAGATATCCTGTTCAGGATGGGGCTGTATGGTCGCACCTTTGTTCTGATAAGGGTCCCTGCCCCCATTGACAAAGTGCGAACGACTGGGAGGGCCGCAACAATATAAGGGGCCCAGAGGAGTGTCACCAGGACACTGTCTATCTCTGGGTGACTGGTGCTACTGTGCGGCTGCTGTTTATCACACTTTGTACTCATGGATTTCCTCCGCGCTTGTGTCCTTTGCGCCGCTTTCTTCGGTCTCGCCGAGGCTTTTACGCACCAGGATATGAAGGACGCGCTGCTGCAGAAACTGGGCTTGGAAGAAGTCCCTAAAATCCATAAGAGGGATTTGGAGAATCTGGTTATTCCGGCGCACATCAAAAATAAGTACATGTCCATGCTGAAGATGCACCACAGCAGGAGACGCAGATCTCTGCCCAGTCTGGCGGGCATCCTGAGGGGAATTCCTGGCAATGCAGGTACGAACATTTCTCAGTTTTAAAATATATAACATGTAATGTGTAGGAATTCATATGAAAAAATCTTTGACATCGTTACCAGTTAAAATAAAGGAATATTTCCGTGCGTAATTGTGACACTTTATGCGCAAACTATTTCACGCACCAAACTACCTTTACCGAACAGCAATTTTAAGCTTCTAGTGAGAAATAATGCCTATAACCGGTGCAATACTTTATCTTTTAGATATTTCCGGAGAGTATGTGTATTCTGACACCACTCGGCATCGCATGGTGTTCGACATGGAGGCGAGGATTCCGGATAACAGCGAGGTGACCATGGCGGAGCTCAAGCTCTACCAGCGGGCTTCCTACCACAAACGCTTCGCGGTGGAGAGGAAGAACCACCGACCCGTCAGCAACGCCAGAGTCAGCATCTACTGGGTGGAGGTGCTGCCGAACGGCTCCAACCGGACATCACTGGTTGATTCACGGTAAGGGATCACTTTCTCACAGTCACGTCAATGAGTTACCGTGATAATCATTCAGTTGGATTCTCCTCCAGGATGGATCCGTTTTGATCTCTTTTTAATTAATCGCCCTTATCTGTCGTGTTCACAGGTTGATCCCCATTCACGAGACCGGCTGGAAGAGCTTTGATGTGACACAGGCGGTGCACTATTGGTCCAAGACCCAGCAGAAGACACCTATGCACCTGGAGGTGTGGATCGAGGGCGAGAGACCTGGCAGCTACGCGGCAGAAATGGCCAAGAGTGTCCGCTTTACCACCCAGGAGCAGACGGACAACACCTTAGGGAAGCCCGAGCTCATCCTCTACACACTGAACCTCGAAGAGTACGGGTAAGGGCGCGAGCGTTTGATATACAGGATATTGTGTCAGTGTGACAATTAGCCCATATCCCCCATTTTACCTGTCACCATTTGCATTCATTAGTAGATGTGTAGGGGGCGTCACGTTGCTCAGTCTCATGGTTTGGAGAGAAGTAGCAGTAGTCAACCAGAGAGTCCAAGAAGCAATTTACTCACACATTCGTGTTTTATAGATCAAGCAACCTATGTCATTAAGTTATTGGTTTTAAAAATGTTTTAATGGGGCTTGTTTATGTAGATTCACCCATCAGAAATATATATATATATATATATATATATATATGTATGTATATATATATATAGAGAGAGAGAGAGAGAGAGAGAGAGAGAGAGCCCAATTCCTAAAAATATATCATGAGATAGTATCAATGGATGAATGAATCCTTATTACTTGTAGTTTCATATACCAATACATCACTGTATCTTTGTAGCTTGAAATCTTAATTTAGTTGCATTAAATATTTCAAACCTCATAAAAAACACATTCAATTTGACAACACTAGCTTTAATTTGTCACCTTTTTGGTTGTTTATAGGAGAATAACATTTCATTTAATGCGATGAAGACGTTAAATCATCAGTATGCTGTATGTACTGTATATAGATAAGTAGTGTACCACTGCTGAAATGCTGGAAAAGCTTCAAAATGCACCTTTAAAGTGGTTGAATTCAACTCTGGGTGTAGCTATGAGATTCCAGGCCTCCTTAAAAGAATCCTTGAGACTTTGTAACAGCAGTTATCTAACTTTCTTCGTCCTTTCTTCCTCAGTTCCCGTGGCGACTGTGACATCAACCACAACAAAGACACCTGCTGCAGGGAACAGTACTTCATCAACTTCCGCGCTCTCACCTGGACGCAGTACTGGATCATCGAGCCGGCGGGCTACCAGGCCTTCAGGTGCACCGGAGGCTGCAAGCAGCCCAAACGCAACTACGGCTACGGGGAGAGGCGGTGCTCGGTGTCTGAGAGCGCCCCGCTGCCCATCATGTACCTGGTGAAGAAGGGAGACTACACGGAGATAGAGGTGGCTGAGTTCCCCAACATGATCGTAGAGAGGTGTGCCTGCACCATGGACAATGTCTCTGTAGTATGAAGTCATGGGAAACCGCTGGAATACTCCTTTAATCACTATTATAGGAATATTACAGTGTTTTCTATTGGGTGTCGGTGTATTTAATGGTTTGAACAACACATCTAGTACTTTCTATTTAAATGGACATTTATTGGGAGACACACAACAGGTGGTGCTGCTGCCATCTCCTTCCACGAGCACTTTTATATATTTTGTAAATTTTGATATCTTTTTTATTCGAATTTGCGTGAGTCGTGCTGGTTCTGCAGCCGTCATTCAAATTCTGTCTGTTGTATTTTCAAGCTGTACATAATATGGATGAGTTTATGTTTGGAAAATAAAATATTTTGTTTCACTTAAGAGTTGGTGGTCTTCCTCCTCCCACTGTCTGGGTGCATTCACATTCATGATGTCATTCTCATGCAGTTACATACAGCTGCCTGCTCTGGCACCTCTGCATTGACACTGATAGGAAGTTGTAGAGCAGAGCAAATAATCTGCCTAATGACTTATAACAGTTGTTACGCTGAGGGCCCCTGTTGTTGACAAACCTACTGGTAATGCTTTATTTGCAGTGGGAAGGAGCAACACAGCCTCATACAGGGAAACATCAAGTCAATTAGCATAAAACCAGAATGGGCTCCTGGTGTTTACATCAGACTTAGACCAGCCAAACGTTGATAATCAGGCCCGATACCTAACGATACAACGCCACTGAAGCTTTTTTGTGTTTTGATTTGGGCTGTCAATCATTGCAAAATTAACAAATTATTCGCACACTTTAGTGTGATTAATCTTGCTTGATGACCGAAGCTTGTAACAATGTATACTTGTCTGTAAAGGGGAAGATAGGCAGCAGGAGCCATATAGTAAGTATCTCATAGCTACGCTCCTGCACAAAAAAAGAATAAATGTAAAAAAATTAAAGAAGGGTGCACTGGTTTTAATTTGTCACCCTTTTGTAGAATGATGTCATCAAACCTCATTTTGGTTGTTTATAGGACAATAACAGATATATTCAGTATACTGCATGTAGTGTATAAAAATACATAACGTACCACCGCTGTAATGCTTAAAAAGATTGAAAATACACCTTAAATTGTATTTATTATTTATTTATTTATTATTTGTAAATTATGCAAATATCATTTTTTAATAATTGTGCAGGGGCGTAGCTATGAGATACTTACTATATTTGCAAGAAATAAAGCCAATGAAAAACGTGTTAAATTTTACAGCACTAGTTTCAATTTGTCACACTTTTGTAAAAGACTGTCACCAAATATAATTCTGGTTCTTTATAGCAGTAGTTCTCAACCTTTTTGAGTCGCGACCCCCAATTTAAAATGCATGTTGTCCGCGACCCCCACTCACTTAACAGAATCTCACAGTTCGGATCACCCGAAAAAGAAACAAAATGACCAAAAAAATGAACCAAAATGACCAAAAAAGACAGAAAATGACCAGAAAAGACAGAAAATTACCAAAAAAGGAAACAAAATGCCCAAAAAAGACACAAATTGACCACAAAATGTTAAAAAAAGACACAAAATGATCAAAAAAAGACACAAAATGGCCTAAAGAGACACAAAATGACCAAAAAACACACAAATGTCAAAAAACACACACAAAATGACAAAAAAAAAAAAAACACAAAATGACAAAAAAAGACATTAAGTGACCAAAAACACATTAACACATGAACACTTTAACACAGTGGAGACAGAGCTGACTTCCAAAATGATTTGGCGACCCCCAGAAATCAGCTCGCGACCCCGATTGGGGTCCCGACCCCAAGGTTGAGAATAGCTGCTTTATAGGACTATAACATCTAATTTAATGTGATGAAGAAGTGAAATACTCTGTATACCGTATGTCCTGTAAATAAATATTTAATTTACCACAGCTGTAAGGCACTAGAAAAGCTTGAAAATGCAACTATCAAAACTGAATGATTGTGGCCTGCAGGGATGTAGCTATCAGATACTTGTAATGGTTTATTTGCAGTGGGAAGGAGGAACACAGCCTCATACAGAGAAACATGAAGTGAATTGGCATTAAGTCAGAATGGGCTCCTTGTGTGTTGACATCAGACTTAGACCGGGCCAACGTTGCTAATCAGGCCCAATACCTAATGCACTGTTTGCTGTCTGAGTGGGGGGGTCTTGTCATTCACTCAAATGCTGCTGATGGAGGTAAACATGTTGCCCTGCCAGAGACCAGCAGCTGTCTGTCTGGGAGGGAAGTGGATTCCCAACATGCACCTCCAGGAACACCAGGAAGCATGAAGACACACAGCTGGAAACAATGAATGTCATACATAATGCTGCTGTACATATTCACCCCCCATTTTCTTACTTAAAAGTAGATTTTTGTTTGATCAATAAGTCTGTTTAAAGGGACAGTTCACATCCAAATCAAACATAGTTTTACCTATAGCTACATACCAGTCTAGGTCAGACCTGAGCATTGGAGGGCCACATCTGGTCCGTTGGCTGTCCCGTGAGGTTACCCATAAATTAGATTAGGTTTACCTATATCTGCCTGCATTAGAGCTGGGAAATACGGACCAAAAGTCATATCCCGATATATTTAGGCTGAATATCGATACACGATATATATCCCGATATTTTTATCCCAAAGTGAGAGCAAATGTTCAGTCAAAGCCAAATATGACATGTCACAAGTAGTTTTATTCAAACTGTTTATTTAACTGAACATAAATACTGTATAACAACAGGAGTACCTTTTTAAAAAAAAAATCAAAGGTCCAGAAAGTACACATTTAAAAAAAAAAATTTTTTTTAAATAAAAATAGCCTATGAAATAAAATAGGACAATCTTTTTCTGAAATAAATATATTTATATGAGGAGAGAATAACGAACATTACAAAAGAACTAAATATGACAAACTCTAGTAAGGGCGGCATTTATATGTAAAGAAAGAATAAAATGTAACTATATTGATATATGCGATATGGCCTAATTCCATATCACATTGAAAATATATCAATATATTTTTTAAATCGATATATCGCCCAGCCCAAACCTGCATGCATACCCACCTGCAAAGAAACACGTTCCACAAAATACCTCGGTAGCTTGACAAAAACACACAACTTTTTCGTAAAGTTATTAAATTACTGGTTTACTGCAAACATACATGCTCTATATTGTTTCTGTGGTTTGAATGTATGTTTAGTAGCATTCCTGGCTGAATGACGGTCGACTCTTTAACTGATAGTTCACTATATTTATTTAAAATCGCTCCATGAAAATAAGAATAAGACATGCCTTGGTCACCTTGTGAACCCACCATAAGAGCTACGAAGCGGGAAAACAGTAACTAACATTAGCATTAGCACTGGAGCTAACAAGCACTTTTACTGTAGTTAGGACAACAAATATAACCACTAATATATATGACAGAAGAAAATAAACTTTAACAAACCTTGTTCCTGTCAGTCAGCCACTATAGAAGCCTTTTAGATACTTTATATGAATTATGACGCACTCGGTATTATTTACCGTTTGTTTTTCATTTTACTGTACCACCTGTTATTTCCTGCCACTACCTTTCAAAATAAAAGCACTCGTTTCACTTTGGACGGCACCTTTTCAAAATAAAAGCATCACAACATTGTAAAACATCTAAAAAATGTACAAACATGGAAAAACAAGCTATATAATACAAAAACACCAACGGTCATTTACAGTTGTGTTTAAAATAAATGGAAAAGTGATAGTGATGCTGCTATATTTGATTTACTCCACATTAACAGTCTCATCAGAACATGTATTCTTATCAGTAGCAGCTCAAAACCAGATAATTTACTGCATTTTATAAAGCAATTAAATTAATATTGAGCAGAATTTAGTTCAGAGTTTTGGTCCGGCCCGCAACCTTTGTGGTATTGGTCATGTGGCCCCTTGGGGACATTAATTGCCCACCCCTGGTCTGAGTTGTTTTGGAGTGAGTTGCTGAGTGGAGGAGGTTTCAGCTATGACACTTGACACGTTTGAAAAACTCAAAAGCAATGCCTCTTTATAGAAAGCATGATCTGGTTACTCTGGATAATCCACATTTTTTTTGTGGACAGTTTAATGTAGAAACTACTGGTATTTTAATTATTTTTTAAATCAAACTTCACCCTTCAACTGTCTGTGAAGATTAAATCATCATCATGATGCCTGTACCAAAAGTCCATCCATTCATATTGAAGAGAGTTTCACATGTGCTGGAAAAAGGTGAACTGCTGAATGTAAGACCTGCTCCTCCAAGACTTCTTACAGCCAGACATTAAACTTCATAACTAGGTAATTCAGTAACTGGGTAACTC
This sequence comes from Centropristis striata, assembly GCF_030273125.1. Classification (NCBI taxonomy): domain Eukaryota; kingdom Metazoa; phylum Chordata; class Actinopteri; order Perciformes; family Serranidae; genus Centropristis; species Centropristis striata. The sequence goes on from NC_081534.1 coordinate 9,055,052, forward strand.
TGTAACTAGGTAACTCTGTAACTAGGAAACTCAGTAACTAGGTAACTTCATAACTAGGTAACTCTGTAACTGGGTAACTCAGTAACTAGGTAACTCTGTAACTGGGTAACTCTGTAACTAGGTAACTCAGTAACTAGGTAACTTCATAACTAGGTAACTTTGTAAGTAGGTAACTCAGTAACTAGGTAACTCTGTAACTTGGTTTGACTGAGAGCTGATGTTCGCTAACGTTAGCCTGATTACAGCCTTATTATGACCTATTATGAAGAAAAGTGCAAAAAAACAACATCAGAGATTATACATTTCCTTCTCATCTGCCTACAGCAGACTTACTGAGTGAATTTGTGTAAATGTGGAGATCTAATAAACTTCAAACCCTTCTACCCCATCCATGTCTGTGGTGACCCCACACACATCCCAACCCCGGATCTTTTGCCCAAAATCAAAGTTTCAGGTCAAGCACGCTGCACGCTCTTTATATTGTAGGCTGCATCCCACACTTAAAGGGTCATAAAGGGATAGTTAGGATTTTTGAATTTGAAGTGGGGTTGTACCAGGTCAATGTAGATAATGGTCTGCATGTTCCCAGTTTTTAGACATGCTCCAGACGGGAAATATATGTATTATGTATGGAAAAAAATATTAGACCACCCTTGTTTTCTTCAATTTCTTGTTCATTTAAATGCCTGGTACAACTTAAGGTACATTTGTTTGGACAAATATAATGATAACAACAAAAATAGCTGATAAGAGTTTAATTTAAGAGCTGATATCAAGCCATTTTCCATGGAAAATGGCTTGATATCAGCTAATATTTTTTTCCATGGCTGTATATATATATATATATATATATATATATATATATATATATATATATATATATATATATATATATATATATGCTATCCACAGCCGTTTCATTTGGCACTACTTTTTCCTAACAATAGAACTCAACCCTATTCTTATGCAGTAGTGCAACTATCCTACTGATCTGCAACAGTGCATAAAGCATGGAAGTGCGTAGGAACATGGAAGTTTAATGGTTGACAAATATGGCATACACATAAACAGGTATGACATTTTTAGGGTGGGCCTTTGTTTAGGTGGTTAGGATACGTTTTCTGTCGGTCCGTCTGCAGCAATACATCAGTTTGTTTCCTTCCTGGAGCGCGCCAGTATCTCCAGACTGGGACTGTGGGTTAGTACCTAATATAACCCACTTCAGAAACATCCAAACTATCCCTTTAAGGCTGGCCATGTGAAGATGTGGACATTTAGACAGATATCACCAATCAACCCAATTGCCAGAATAAAAAGTTGCCATTGTGTCGGTTACGTTTCTGCAAACCATAATTGCGCTGAATGTCAATCTGTCAGTGAGGCTATGTTTCAATGTTGGTCACATTTTAAATGCTTTGTATGATAAATGATTATCAGTTGAATCATCATGTTTTATGATGTCTCTTGACTTGCTTTACCAAAGGACTTGATAAACAATGACCAAGAGAAATTACTTGGGACTTGCTTGACTTGAGTCACATGTCTGATCTGCTTCCCAAATCATTTCTTGACAGTTCTTCCAAAAGGTGACAAGATATAACTACCAACCTCTGGATGGTGCTAGAGGAACAGTCAGGGGAGCCACATGACACTGAAGCAAGCCTGGAAGTTAGAAAACTACATATGTATACAGGAGCATTTCAATACATTAGAATATGATGAAAAGTTCACTTCCAGTAGTTCAAGTCAAACAGCCCCAACCAAGTATTGAGTCATATAGATGTTCATACTTTTCAGAGGCCAACATTTCCATATTAAACAGACTTTTTATAATTGGTCTTTTGTAATATTAAAAATGCTTTGAGACACTGAATTTGAAGGTCTTCATTAAATATAAACCATAATCATTGTAATTAGAATTAAATAAATGAAGACATGAAATGTTTCATTCTGTGTGAAATGGATCTATATAGTGTGTTATTTCCACTTTTTGCATTGAATCACTGACATGAATAAACTTTCTATGATATTGTGATTTATTGAGGTGCAGCTGTCTGTGCGAGGCTAGCAGTTCTCTTTGGATGAGTGAACCCTTCTTTAGTCCCGTAACCAGTTCCTGCAGTAGCTGCATTGTAATGGGAGTTTCGCCTAACTTTCTGTGGCATCACAACCATATGGGAATCCTGACGGGTCGTTTAAAGGCTTTCTGAATATGGACTGTGTGCATCACTGTTGATTCAGTGTGTTTATAATTTCACAGTATTTATATTGCAAATAGTCCTGCTTTATTATATGAAAAAAACAACTCACTTCTTATATGGGACCTTTAATGTCCTGAAGTGGTTTAAGGCTGAAATTACTGCCAAATGAGTATCTACTAAATGGAGATCACTTGGGTTAAGATCTCTACTCACTTTAACATGAAAGAGTCTTTCGCTGTTGATCTGTGTCAAAAAAGGCACATTAAATCTCCAACCTAATGTCAAATACAAATTAAACCTAGAAACTCCTGATGGGGTTTAATTAACTGTAACAAACCACAAAGTCAGCATATACCAGCTTCTTTAACTTTAATAGAGCTGAGTCAAATAAAAAAGAAATACAGTCCCAATTTTTTAAAACACAAAATATCAAAAAACTGTAAGATAGAAAAGACAACAAATCTCGTAAAGTCTCAAAGCGTTTGCATTGTTGGTTTAATAATAAAAGACCTGATATACAACCTGCAACATAAAGCGATAAAAATATAGTCTGTTGTTATTATAGGTTATATTGTAAACTCAAAGCTTGCATTCAGCTAGATTTATGTATCCAGTACAATAAAACAGGAGGGCACAAACTCTCCACACATTTAAATATAGTCGACAATTCATCACACAGCAGTACTCGGGCAAACTAACACTTTCTTTATCACAATACAGTTATTACTCCAAGCCAATTAATGCATGAACATTCGTGCATGGTTGAAATAGTGAAGTATTTACATGTTTATCAAATATCCACATGTGCAGATAAAATATAAAAACAATGAGCACACACCACAAGGTTTTATCTCATCTATTGTGATGGTCTGTTTTCCAGCTCTGATGTTTTAGTGCTGAAACACAAGCAGGGTGATCCTCTGCCAGGAGAATGTGCCGGGACACATTATGAGCTGCTGGTGAGGAGCTGCCATTATTGCCGGGCCACACAGTCACCAACATGAACTCTGGAGTGTGTTGAAACAACAGAATGCCTTAAACAAAAAGAGTTCCTCCGCTTCTTGTTCCATCTTCCTGACAGACTGTTGCTGGCGGTACTAGTGGATGTGTTGTGATGCTGTGTAGCCCTTTAGGTTTGCTGGTGAAATATGAGTAACCCTGCCTGCTTTCCTTCACTCTTGTGCTGAACTTGAATCATCAGAAATTTGTTCAAAATTTAAATAGTGGTGTCAAAATTGATTAAAAGAAATGCACATGGACTAGAAAAAAAAAAAAAAAAGGCAATTTCTATTGTGGTTCTGTTTGTTGTTAGTTGGGTGATCAGTGCAAGATGTTTTTTTCAGAAGTCTATGCACTAAAGGAACCGTTTAGTCAATTTAAACATAAATTAAGAGACTTAAAAGTAAAAAATGTACTAAAATGGCTTACTTAGATCCTTAAAATGGCTTGGCCAAAATACTTTCTCAAAGCGATGTAGATCAGAATAGCTCCAGGACATATCAAAGACAGGACACTTGAAGGGAATACTTGACTAATGAGGTGTAAACTGGGCTTGTAGTGCGGCTGATGTCCTGTTTGAAGTAGCAAACTAGGACAACGCCCATTCAAAGGTCTTTTACACACCTTTGAACTGAATCAAAAGTCATAAGCCAGAAAGAATGTAAAAAAGCCAACGAGTTGTTTATTGTAGGTCTATGGAGTTTAGGTTACAGGTTTGATGCTGGGAACAAAAGACAATTCATCTGTAGCTTCAGTTTAACTGACAGTGGACTCTATTGACATGAACAGCCTAACAATATAATCAGCTACCATGCTTCTTGCTAATAAGCCAAGGTTCCTTTCAATCCTTATCGGTTTTTTTAACTTCTCATACAAACTACGTGGGAAAAAAAACAAAAAAAATATTTACAATTTGTAATAAAAAAAGCAAATAAAAATCACCGCACAGATAAAATGCACAACCCTGAAAAAAATCTCTTAACATCTGCCGGGCTGGCATAAATGTTTCTGGTTCCTGATATTACAAACGAGATTTTTTTAAAAGCACATCATTTAAAAGTGGTGAAAAAAAGGATAATGAAATATACAACAAAAGAAATAAACAGATGATTGAATGAGACTGAACCCACATTGTACATGTGTATAGAGATATAAAGCTCCTATTACACGCCTGGTCTCCTCTCTGATGTGGAATGTTGTTCCATATCATTGTCAGTTGATGGGGGTTTAAGATTATTAAAAGTGGGTTTTAGGAAAAGTAAAATCAAAAGCGGAGTGGAGGGATGTTCCGTGGCTAGTGGTGGGTCAGTGTGGGCCACCAGTCCATAACAACAAGTGTCTCAGTAATATCCAGGCTGGTACTGCTGGCTCCACGGCTTCTGGTTCCAGAACTGCACAGGACACACAAGAAGAGACCGTTAACTAGACCCAACCATATTCATTCATTCATTTCAGTGGGGAAAGTCTAAACTTAAAACTTCAATAAAATGTTTTGCACTCATAGTACAGATTTCTAGTAGTATTCAGTTACAAATACTTAAGCTACATCACCTGGATTTTTGACATTGTATATACACAGGAGAATCTCAACACATTAGAATATGATGGAAAAGTCCATTTCAAATAGCCCCAACCAAGTATTCAGTGCATATAGATGACACTTTTCAGAGGCCAACATGTCCATATTAAACATTTTTAAAATTGATCTTTTGTCATTTATTTTTTGAGACACTGAATTTTAGGTCTTCATTAAATGTAAGCCATAATCATTATTATTAGAAGAAATTAAAGACGTGAATTGTTTCTTTCCATATGTAATGGATCTATATAATATCTTATTTCCACTTTTTGAATTTAATTACTGACAAACTTTTCTATGATTCTTATTTATTGGCATACACCTGTATATCTGTATACTGAGAACAGTAATGGAACTGTCAATGTTCTTTAAAAAAAATAAAATAGGCACAGGATTAAATCACTTTCCTGCTTGACTCAACCTACAAATATGCTAGTGGAAGAATACAGTATGATTTCAGGCTTCAAGGTTACTCTGCATGTTTCCACAGCGTGTAGTGTATAGTATAGTATAGTGTCGTGTAATGTATACAGTGTGTCAGTACTGACCCCTTGCTGCCAGCTCTGGTTGAAGGCTTGGGCCTTGTCCATGCCGTTCCTGTTGCCACCGTAGTTGCCACCACTGTTCCTGTTGTTTCCGCCATAGTTGCCATTCTTGTTTCCAAAGTTGCCATAGTTTCCACGGTTACCACCTCTCTGCTGGAACTGTTGAGGGAGTAATGCAGGACAATGATGGCCGAGTAGCAAACCAACAAGAGATTAAAAATGTCCGCCATGCTAACAGCTATTGCAGACATGTTCAATTAACTTAAAGTTTTAAACTCTGCACTTTTCCCAAAGACAAAATAACAAACCGGTAAAAAGCAAATCATGATGAATACCAGTATCCTAGATGGTTACTTAATGCTAACAGGGTTTGCACAGCTTTTTAAAAGATGATTTAAAATCTTTTCAAGTACATTCATGGTATCTAAACCACAAAATGTCCACACTTTACTTTAAGCCTTCATCATCAGATCTAAATCTGCCATCAATAGTTGAACACTTTCACCAGCAGTTCATATTATGAGAATGATAATTTAATGCAACAAGATATCAATAGTGGACGAATCTAGCCAAAAGCCAGCTTAGCTCATCTGGTGAGAAACCAGGAGACATAAAAATATGGGATCTTGTGTCAAATATTAATAGATTTTGCTTACATAAATACCTGGGTACATAATGGAAAGCATTTTGATTCCAAGCATTTTCAAGGAGCATATTTAAAACTCAAGCATGCTTGAAAACACTTAAAGCTAAAATTAAGTTTTTTTCCAAACTTTACAAGACTTTATATGAACCTTTATATTCAAAGTGTTTACAGAGTGTGATTAGCGAACCCACCTGGTTGTGATGTCCCCTGGAGCCCCCACGGTGCATGTTGGCTCCCCCTCCTCTGCCCATGTTCCCTCTGTTCATTGGGCCACCTCTGTTCATGGGGCCCCCCCTGGGTCCCATGTTGCCCCTCATTGGTCCGACCCTGGGGGATCCGGCCAGGCTGGGAATCGGGCGACCGCGGTTGAAGTTTCCGCGGTTAGGGAAGCCTCCTCTGAAGGCTGGGGGAGGGAGGAAGCCACGGTGTGGATGGCTGAAGCCGCCACGAGGGCCAGGAGCTGCAAAAATATCACAAACAGTTTGTGAGCATGGAGGAAATATATGGTCTACAAAATAATATACACATTTAAAAATGTATTAACTGGCATAGATTACATCCCTTAATGCCAACAGTACCTCCTCTGAAGTTTCCTCTGTTCTGGAAGCCTCCGCGGCCACCGCCTCTCTGTCCCGGTCCACCGCCACGACCAAACTGGTTCTTTCCTCCCCGGCCGCCACCGCGCAGGCCACCACCTCTTTTTGGTGTAGTGCTACCCTGGTTGGGTTTCTTCTCAGCCGGCAGAGCGGTTTTGCTCTCTTCTTTGTACTGTTCCAGCAGCTTCCCAGCCTCCTCCTTGGGCAGCTCAGCATGGATGACATCACTGAAGCTCTCTCCTTCCTCAGGCAGGGAGTAGAAGCCTGGAAAAGGAAAACACACCACGTTGTTAGTAATGAAATCTTTTTTTTTTTTTTTTTTTTTTTTACAAAAGTTGCTGTTTGAACTATTCCTACGGTTTATTCATTGTTACCTTTCATTTTAAGGACTGCGTGTTCAGGCACCTCTTTGCCATCACTCTCAACCTTCTTCTGGACCCTCAGCTTGTAGTCGTCGTCAGACGGGCAGACCACCACAGCTTTGCGTTGGAAGCCTGCAAACAAGCACATCTTCCTCTTCTGGCCGGGGGCAGACAGGTTGGTCTGGGGGTAAGAGGAAGAAGAGGCTCAATCATACTGTGATTTAAGATGTTTTTACACTGCTGTGATCAGTATTAGCACAAAGCACTTACATGATCCAGAATGTAGTTCCTCTTCTTGCGGGCAGCGATCTCAATGAACTTTCCCAGGAAAAGTGGTGCTCGCTGGGAAATGGCGCTCAGTTTGGTAATGTCCTTTGACTGGCGTTTCAGACTGTTGATCTGTATTAACCCATAGAATAATATACAATTAGAACATAATAGGAGCAAGATTGCAGGACTCAGTGTATCCAGGGCTACGTTAAATATTTCATCCATCAGTACTGACCATCATCTTGTCCACAATGGTGTCACTGCCCAGGATGTAGTATTTGCCAGGGTTCTCCTGGACATGGTTCTTCACCCATGTAGTCTTCCCTGAGCCTGGCAGGCCAACCATCACAATGATCTTCACAACATGAAAAGCAAAGAGAGCATTAAGATCAAAGTACCACAAAATGAACAAACTCTCCTGAATAATAATTAAAAATCAGTGCACAACATATTTAGAGAACATGTAGACATTGCTGTGCTTACCTCGCAGTCTGCTTTGGTCTGTGGCCCGATGAGGCCCCGGACTCTGTCATCCACAGGGATCTGCTGCAGGAAGGTGTACTCCTGGGGCTGAGGGAAATATGGAGTCTCCATCTGGCCAAAGTTGAACTCCACGGCACAGTTGTGGCAGATGACGTGTGGGAACAGAGCCTGGCCGTCCAGACTGTCCTTAGTGATCTGGAAAGCGACAGCCGGCTCGCCGCCGTTCTTAGAGAAGGACATCACCACCTCGTCCCCCTCAAAGTCCTGAGCAAAGAAATGTAGAACAATTTGAAACCAGAACACATGTACCATCTTTTCATTCTGATAAGACTTTATATTGATAAATTATGAGGTTCCTCCTAGTTTAATAGGGGAAACATATGTAGTGATCATACTGTGGTTGAGTTTCCATCTACTTTAAATCAACTGATAAAAATACAGGTCGGATTCAAGTCTTACAATAAGGCAGCAGATGACATCATTCTCCTCGTAGGTTTCTCCGAAATCCTCTGTCACACAGTTGGTGGTCTTCTTGCCTTTTCCGGAGTATGCATAAGAATGTTCCTCCTCGCCTAATTATTGGAAGAAAACAATTTAATTGACAAACATTTTATGACAGCTTGCAGATGGAATAAATTAACACCATGTTTCAGGCACTGGAACTCTTAATTGGGGTGTGAATTATGTCGTTTGGAAAAAGGCCAGCCACCATTACTATGATGCAGCCAGAGTTGGAGCCATTTTACATGAACTTGTTGTGCTGCATATAAACCACTAGAGGGACCTCTAATGACAGGCTGCCTCTCAAGGAGGATCACAGAAGCCTTCTGCTTTTAAATGGGATCTTAATTGACGAGTCTGTACGGGATGTACGCCCTGGATTTGGCAGTTTGTTTTGTCAGTTTAATACAAGGTTCACTTTCTTTAAATTAATGTGTTCCAGTCCATCTAAGACAGTGCAGTGTGTGGAGCCCGGCAGTATTCTGCATGAATAAATCATTGCAAAATGGCTGCATTGGCTTGGTCACCATTTGGTGAATCAGCAAGTCATGATATTCAATAACGTTTGTCATAATGGACATGAAAACATTTTCTCTACCAGTGTGCTGTAGTAGAAAAGATTCTGGCAGTGAGTAAAACAAATACTGAAGTTACTGCTGGACTTCTATATTTATATTAACAAATAAAAAAGAAGACTAACCAAGGAGGAGGGTGCCAGTAGACAGGGACCAGCCGACCTGCACGTCATGAATCTCCATGTTTTTGCTGGAGATGTGCTTCACAGGAATCTTCTCTGCAATCTGTTGATATCAACAAAACACATAAATAAAAGGTTTCAGGATTTAATTAAAACTTCATTTGACCATTTCACAGTTTGTCAACATTGTTTAAAGTTCTACATAAGCCTATGACATTAGTGGATTAATTAAAAAAAAAAAAAAAAAAATGGAGGTATGCAAGTGTACGGCAGGGAAAAGGAGACTTCTCTCAAGTGCACAATAAGTCAGCCTTGATTCTGTACCTTCATCTCAAAGCAGGCTTTTCCTTTGTTCACACCGTAGGTGGCCTTGCCTCCGGACCACAGGTAAGCAAAACTCTCCATAGTAAGAGAGGAGGCGCTGTAACGGTCCCGTGACACTTTAAAGTGCAGGTCGCAGTTGTCTAAAGCACAAGAAAAAAAAAAGAAAAAAAAAGAGCACACACATTAATATCTGTATCAATTTACATAAGTGTGTAAATAAGTGTGGTTAACATTTTGTTAGTCATCATTTAAGTAGTCTGGGTCAAGCCATTTGTGCAATAACAATTTTAACAAAACATCCTTCAAAACAAACAAAAAAACACTGATATAAAGTCACTTACAGGTATCAAGGCAGACTTTTGTTTCATCAAACTCCTCATCTTCTTCCTCCAGTGGTGGCACAGGAGACTTAAATGAGGCCCTGAAAAGAGATACGGACCAGTCATTTAGAGGAGTCACATGCCAACGCAACTGCATGGAACATATAGATGTCTTGGGTACCATTTGCTGAAAAATACTCAGGGAGAAAAGTGGAAAGACAGACTAGGGGAAACAATACAAAATAGAAACAGTAAAATGGGGAAGCGAGTCTCCAAAGTTTTTGGATTGTCAGCTGTATTGTGGGCCTTGGCAGACACTTACCTTGCAGTATCCAGCGAAATCTAAAACATGAGAGATACACAGAAAGAAAGCACCTCTGCTAGCCCTAGCATACAAGGATATTTATTGGTGGAAGCCATAAAAATACATCTCTCCTTTCAGATCAGTGTGTTTATGATCTCCAGGATTGCAGTGGGGTCAAAGTGATAGTGGGTACAGTTATATTTAACTTCCCATATGTGGATTTCTAAATGAAAAGGTCACGACCAACTCACTGTTCTGTGTAACTATGCAGTACAAGTCGTCAACAGGCCTGGCTGCTTTGAATAAGTCATCATGAGATATTCTGAGAGCTACAGCAACTTACCAACTCTGTATCTTGAGATTAGATATCCAAATGTCTTATTGGAAGTTTAAAAAAAAAAAAACTAGAAGGTAGACATTGCAATGAGGCATTGCTCCACCTGACTCAAAGATAAATGTCCAGAGGAGCTATTATTTTAGTAGAAAGAAACAGATTTGGGGTCATCATAGACAGCAGTCTGAACTTCTCAAGAAACGTGTTATAAAACAGCCTTGAATGCTGTACAAATGGTTGTGGGGGAGGTTTGTGGTGGTTCTTCTGAACAAACTGTCTGAGACAGAGCATATGGTCAGCCAATGGCTGCTGTTCTATAGGCCTGTGGCTGCCCAGGGTCACTGACTTCATGTTAAAACTTGAAAAATTGTCAGGAGAAAAATATGGTAATGGGTAAGGCAGGAAAAGCTGGACTTTTAATTGGAGTTAATGGACACATAAAAAAAGGATATGTATATACATGGCTGTCTGATAGGAGGGGGAAAAACTATCCAAAAAGACAGCGATACTTTTCCTTGTACCAGAATGGCTGGAACAGAAGAGTCCCAGTCTTTTCCCAAAACGTACCAAAAAGGGCTCAAAATCGATTTTTTTGACGATTGTAACTTGAATTTCATCAACAGCGCAATGAAAACAAAACATTGACCAAGAAGTAGGTACATGTATGCACACACATCCACTCACAAACACAAATTCACACCATGCATGATGTCACCTGCGCCGGGGGTAGAAAAGTCTTGCAAACACACACTTCATGATACCATACACACAAGACATGATACATGAGACAGAAATAGCATTTTGACATCATACAACCAGTGAAATAAAGAACAAAACGAAAAAAAAAGGGACCATTGCGAGGCAAAACGATGGACGGTCAATAGCGAGCTCCTCCGTGGACGTTCCAAACACTTTGGGGATGTTACTATAACCTTGTGTGCTACCCTGCAGCAGTGGACCCCTCCTCCCACGCCTCTCAGCTATTCCATTCCACCCCTCCCGCCCTCCATCAAAAGTGCACATCTGCTACTTTCCTCAGGGTTCTCTTTGAGCAGCCTTGATTTACCTTGAGGACACAATGGGCTCTCCAAAACAATAAGTGGCATGAGGAACAGATGTGAAAATTCATAGAGACTTGATAGTTGCACTTCTGCTACAGAATGCAGTCCATTAAAGACACAAATGTGAGTGGGCACTGTAAAAGGTAAGGCTCTTTGTATAGTCAGGGATGACCCTTAAAACATGTGTGAAAGTAAGGTTATTGATAAATAGTATAATACTTGAAAATGAGGGTTTTCCTCATGCTAGTTATATGTGCATTGGCACTTAAAGCCAATACAGTTCAACAAAGCTATGGATGGCGCTTCAGGGATGCTGAAGGCCATTTTTGCTCTGTCCCATCCTTACCAGCTGTATTTGTTCTCTTCAATAAATTCAAAGTAGCCCCTTCCATGTTCCTCCCGGCGTCTCTTAACACCCTTCTTATTCTTCTGATCAGCATTCGTGTCTTTGTCCGCATCCCCTTTGAAAATAGAACAAAGATATAGAATGAGGTGCTCCTTTTTGTGAGAAAGAGGTCGGACTGGCAGTGGGGTTCTGGCCCACAAAGCCCGTTCATTAGTTACATTGTGTCGACCATAATATTATTTAAAAGGTCACCTCATGATTACACTTAAAAAACACAATCATACTCCATAAATTGTAACAGCTCTAATGACCAGTTAGTATTTACAATGTAGGCTGGTCCAAATGAACATTGTGAACAGTGTTTGCTGGGGCTGGAAAGACAAGTCTCTGCAAAGTAAAAGGGACATTAACCCTGCAAAAAAGGGCTTATAATATATTGTCAATCAGATTCAGATGTAAGCCTGCTTCTTTAGTCTGTTGTCTGGGACAAATGAATCATGCAAGGCATTGAGAATATCATCTTTGACCCTGATTGACCCCCCTCCCCCATATCTTGCCCTAAATAACCCAGTATGACAATCATGGCAACCCCATACTTTATATGATCATCCACAAGGATGACACTCCCTATTCAAACCACGGATAAACTAACTCGATGCTAGACAAGCAGTTCAACGCCGGCTCCATCTTTCGCATGGCTTTACGTGTCCCAGGCCCTTCTGAAGTCAAAATCATTCGGACTAAAAGACAGCAGGCCACGGTCCTATCATGTGTAAACGTGTAGTACAAATACAATCGTTAATTTGCAGTGCTTTTAGAAATGCTCAACGTCTGAGCTTAGGGTAATTGCCGATAATGTGATAGAAGCGGATGCAAGGCTCACTAGAATCACTGCGGCAGTCAAACCTTTCACTACGCTGCTTTAACATTGCTCCGATTTTTTTAAACGTATATTATAAAATAGCGCGATGTGTTTATGCTGGTGCACCTCCACCTAACCAGTCCGTTCATAGCCAACATTCAATAATGTGAACCTTTAAACTAGCTAACCGGCTGAGCCGCTAGTTAGCGCTGCACCACAGACACAAAGAAACTGACGTTAGCCGGCAAGCTAACATGCTAACAAACGAAACGAAAAGCCAGACTATGCAAGGCTACACGGATAGCTAACATTCACGGATCATTCGACTGCTAACTGTTAAATAATCGTAAAGTAAACGTTTGTAGACTGGGCTATAGATACTAAACGCCACAGCATTATTACCGTCCGCTAACCTAGTGGTGACCGTCAGATTAGCATGGCCGGCTAACTGTTCGAGGCTATCTATCTATCTTAAAACGGCCGCTCTCTCCTATTGTAACACATTCACATGTAGTCATTCCCAGCCGGCTCCTTCCCGCGGTAGGCAGCATTACCGACACCCAGCCACAGTCCATCCAGCCAGTCACATTTCATAACCATCAGCCGACTCACCCTCAGCAGCCTGCTCCGCGGGCTCACCGTCCTCTGGCTCGATTTTCTCCATGTCGTCCACATCTCCCTTCAGCATGGGGTCCATCTCGTCGTCCTCGTCTCCATCCTCTTCCCCCTCGCCCATCTCTTCGTCCTCGGCAACGCCATCACCGTTGCCCCCATTTTCCGCCTCCGCCGCCTCCTCCTCCTCTTCTTCTTCTTGTTCTTCTTCCTCCTCCTCCTCGTTGGCCTCCATGCTTTCTTCTATCGGGCCTTCGCCCTCTTCTTCCTCTCCCATGCCCTCCTGGTCGGCGGATAGGCCGCATCCATCGTCCGCTCCAGCTTCTTGGTCCAGCGGGGAGTCACCGGCAAGGGCCTCGGCGTCCAGCGCGGCCTGCAGGCGGTCCATCAGCTCGGCCTTCAGCCCCTTGTCCGAGAGATCACGCTTCTTCAGCTCGTCCTTCAGCTCGTTCACTTTAAGCTTTTTCACGTTAATTGAGCTCATTTTTAAACTTTAGCGGCAAATTGTATTAAATAAATTTCACAAATACGACGATAAATAAATAACTGGACGTCCTTTGTCGATGGCTGTAGCTCAATACTGCGCCAAATGGCCCCGCGCTGTCCAACAAGCTTCCACCGGCAGAGAGCTGTGAGTCTGTCTGGGTGTGGGGGAGGAAGGGGACGTCACTACGTCACTACCCAGAGAGCACCGCGGCTCTCTTATATAGCCCGCCGACCATCTGTCGCTGGCCTGACAACAAAACCAACCCACAGGGTGCGTTGATGTGGAAAAAGTAGGGCAAACTTAAATGACAATAACACCGAGCCATTACTCATCGTAAATGTACCAGCATATTTTATATGTCGTCACCCTGTTAAAATAATCAGCTAACTCATTTTTCAAGTTTTGCAGGAAACAAAAAACTTCACCAAAAGTGTAACACATTACATTTATTGATCATTTCACTCAAAAAGGATGTAACAAAGGATGGCTATTGGCACAGTAATAACACTGTGTGTAAATTATGTAACTTAAGAGAAATACACGAATTTTTTGAACATGCCTTTGTGACTGAAGCAAGATATGGTAACACTTTATTTTGAAGGTCACACAACCCTGTCAGAAACATGACATGACAAGTATCATGAGCATTCATGTTACTTCAAAGTGTCATTAATGTTCATGATTATGTCATGTTTATGACACGCGCATGTCACTCTTATGTAGACACCTTCAAAATAAAGTGTTACCATATCTTGCTTAAGTCACAAAGGCATGTTCAAAAAATTGCCTAAGTCACATTTTATTTTGACTTAGGCATAATAAATCCGCTTAAGTTACACACTTGAAATAGGCCATTATCTTAAAAGGGTAAAATCACATGATCTGATCAACTGAGGATGGAGGTGATTTTACTATAGGTGGCCGGCGTCATGAGGAGATGATTTAGGCAACAAAAAAAACAATTTTGACGAATAAATGACTTAGGCGATTATCTTAACAGTGTGACGATATGTTTGGAAAGAAGTCTTCATAATATCAGTTTAAAATAGGACAGAAACCTCATGTTTCTACCAAGAAAAGTATACAGTAAATATATAAAATACAGTAATGTATAATATTATTTACCAAACTTATTGTTGGAATGTTGGTGCTTGTATTAAGCAGACCATAGGCTCTATTTTGTTATATATATATATATATATATATATATATATATAGGCTAAATGATTAGGCCTAATAACGAAAATATTTCATGAAGCGAAACTCGTAGTCTACTTTTCAGTAGGCTACGGCTAGCTAGATTAACATAAAATCTGCTGGTGCGAATTGGGGTAGCTATCATCTAACATTAAGCCAATCAAGTACACTTTAACTGGCTATATAAGCTTTTAATGAGGGATGCATAGGCTACTTGAACCCAGGGGAAGGCCGATACTGAGCACCGATCTGTTATAGTGACGTGGTATCACTCCTTTGTGTTTAAGGCAACATCAGACTTGTCTTAACCATTGCTCTCCTAACTTTGTAAAACAAAATGTAATAGTTTCATCGGCTACATATAAATGAACTAAATAGCTTTTTATCATTTAAAACATAAATATTCACCATAAAAAAATAAATTAAATATATTGGGCCCATATTCACCAACCATTTGATACTGATAACAAATTTGTTTTCAGGACTGTTTATGCAAAACACATAAACCTGTCACCCTGCTTGGAAACTTATTTTTTTTTTATCAATTATTTATTATTTTTAAAGGGTACTTCATATAAAGGGGCAATCCACTTACTTTACTCATTGAGTTGGCTTGTCCTGGTGAGTACTTCTCTTCTTGTGAAAACCAAGCAAAAATTGGTATGATGATGACATCATGTTCCTGGCCAAAACGGGTCCAAGTCGGACGCAAAAAACTCAGGCCCTTTCTCACAAACAGGAAATATTAGGCAGTTGGAATGAACAAGCAAATACATTTGATTTGTTTGGTTATGATCAGATGGGCACACCATCACGTCCCCTCTATGTCCTTGTTCCATTTTTTAAACAGAAAAACACATTTATATATTCCTATGCCAAAAGTTTTATCCCAGATGTCTTGATCGCATATAGAATACGTTTTGACAGAAAGGCAGGTTAGTTAGCACAGAAACATTTAACTGAGAACCGTGATGAATCAACAAGTTGAATATGCCTGTTTGTGGTTATGATATATATATATATATATATATATATATATATATATATATATATATATATATATATATATATATATATGTATAACTTCTAGGAAAGAAGTCCAGCTAGGGTCCAGGTAACATCTACAGTCTATGGAAACATCACATAGTTTCAGTGTGGAACTATTTTGAACCATGACGTCTCAGATTTGATGTGTGTAGTGTCTCCTGTGGCTCTGGAGCTATATGTAAAGTCTAATGATAAGGATGTCATTAGATGTAGACATGTAGGCTCCCGCCTTTTAAAAGCTTAACCAATATAATTAACTAAAGGTAGAGACATCTCGGCCTTTGCTGCATCAATTTGAATGATTTTGTGTTTAATTTGTCTTGTGCGTTACTAAATTGCTTGAGGAACCCTTTAATGTTTTTTTTGAGTGCTTTTGCCTTAATTCCACTTCGAACATTGTTATGTTCAGTTATATAAAGTTGTTTTTAAAAAAACTCCAGTATTAGTTACTTTTGTACCTTCTCTTTTTACTTGACTACTATCATGACAAAGGTGACCTCTATGCTACCTAACCTAATATATCTTAGGAAGGCGTATTATCACGACCAGTGGTGGAATGTAACTAAGTACATTTACTGAAGTACAATTTTGAGGCACTTGTACTTTACTTGAGTATTTCCATTTCATGTAACTTTATATTTCAACTCCATCACAATATGAAGCAAATATTGTACTTTTTACTCCACTACATTTAGCTGATTGCGTTACTTTTCAGGTCCAGATTTAACATGAAAAACATGATCAATTTTAAGTGATTAGACACTTTTTTAATTACACTGTTGACCAAAAAAGTTGGAATCATTTGGTTTTCAGACACATTCCTCTGTTAATTGTGGGGTAATGCTTTATAATTAGGTCCTTAATAACCATTAATTAACAAGTAATAAGGCATTGTTCTCACTTTAGATCCGGTAGTTGCAAAAAGCATAGTTAACTTATAATAGATGAGCAATAAAGTATATTTTAATATCAATAAGCAAACAAAATTAGATTAATAAAGGCATGGCAAAGACATAATGGGTGGGTCATGGGTGTTTGTAATGCCATTATTAACACTTATATAACCTTATAAACACACAATATGTTGTAATAAGCATCTTGTAAGGACTTACAAGGGCCTTATTACTTGTTAATTAATGGTTATAACAAGGCCATTAATATAAAGTGTTACCACTTTATCTGTCAAGAATAAATCACATTGTCACAATCATTTAAATCATACCAATCAAGAAATATTTTATTCCAACTTTATGAGCGACCATGTATTAAAAGTTAAATTATTAAGTACATTTAAATGATTAAGTAGTTAAAATGAGCAATATCTTAACAAAATGAAACACTGCTTACATAAATGTATCAATACAAATAATCTAATAATATATTTAGAATATATCAAATAATCTGATTGGGTCAATTCTGCATAATGAGTACTTATACTTTTGATACTTAAAGTACAGTTTGAAGCTGATACTTTTGTACTTTTACTTAGTTAGTTTTGAATGCAGGACTTTTACTTGTAGTGGAGTTATTTCACAGTGTGGTATTAGCACTTTTACTTAAATAAGGGATCTGAATACTTCTTCCACCACTGATCACGTCTATATTGACATCATAATGTAACATTTGAATCCCTACAGTAACCATGGAGGGATGTCGTGTTTCTACGTTCATGCAGGTGGCTTTATCTCTGCAAGAAGAAACACACTACCTTTACATATGAGCTGAACCGCTATACAGAAGATTGCTTGAATTATACAGTCATGGAAAAAATTATTAGACCACCCTTGTTTTCTTCACTTTATTGTTCATTTTATTGCCTGGAACAACTAAAGGTACAAAAATAGCTGATAAGAGTTTAATTTAAGAGCGGATATATAGCCAGTTTCAATGGTTTTCTTGATAATGATTTTGGTTATTATCAAGAAAACCATGGAAAATGTCTTAAATTAAATTCTTTTGAGCTATTATTGTTGTTATCATTGTATTTGTCCAAATCAATATACATTTTGTTGTACCAGGCATTACAATTAACAAGAAATAGAAGAAAACAATGTTCTAATAATTTTTTCCATGACTGTATTTTGAAATAGAGACCATTAACAAGCCGTGTGTGTTCCATAGACTGTATATAAATAAGGTCTGTTCCTGTCGTCTTGCTCCTTACTGCCTCCCAGAGGAGGTTGTAATAAAAAGCCAAGTGAATCCTTGAAGTGCTCTTCAGTCAGTGCGCTCACTCCTTCTCCACTGTGCCACTGTCATCACTCCACCTCGGAGACAGTTAGTGTCTCCAGCCTCTTACTTTATCAGATTTTTCCATCAAAGACTACCATGAGTGAAATATTTTTGCTTTTTATCCACGGAGCCTTGGCTAAATTAAATAAAAGTGCGCCCTGCCTTTGTTCGGATATCTTTTTAAATATTAACAAGTTGTAATGTCATCTCTGACTGGAAGAGGAGACAGATTTCCTGCCTCGGTGAGAGAAACACACTGGGTAAGTCACATTTATTCATTATAAACACATTTTTTCACCAGTAAATCATTACACGCTCTTTATAGAGTTTTGTATAAGATGTTGCACTGCAAGATAGACATTTGGGTGTGGTTACAGTTGTCCACGTCGATTGACATCTAATTTCCCGCTGCCGAAGCCCACATACATCCTTCTGGTAATGTTTTATTCCTCAGAGCTCAGAGGTGCAGCATCACTGTGAGCCCGTCGGCTTTTCTACCAGTATTAACTGGAAACACTGCCCACCCCAGGAGCGCCCTACTCCTGAGGGGGCCGGGAGGTCCAGAGGCGACCCGCACCGGAATATGTGCCAGAGAGCAGACGCTGTCCCGTCATACAAGTCCCTCCCTGGGACCCTCGGAGACCGCATCAGGAGTACAATGTCCTCTGGTAGTGGGACTGTATGTAGAGGGACCATGTCCGCCTTCTCCGGCTTTGGGAGGTCCGAGAGGAAAGTTGCGTGTTGTGAGAAGTGCTCAGCGACCCTTGTTGCTCTGAAGAAACAAGCTCTGAGTCTGGCTGTCCACCATCACTTCTCCTGCAAGGTCAGTACCATGATGCTCTGATGGAGCTGGAGCAAAACGCACCTAAGATCATTCTGCTCACTTTAAAGTTGATATAAATGTTAAAAAAAAATGTTTAGGGTCAGACGTTGGCATTAAATGTGGAGTGAGGCAAACACATGTAAGGACCTTTCAGCAGGTGGTGGTATAGGGTAATAGTTAGGGGTGTATGATTTGGGGGAAAAAAGTCTATCTGATTTTTTTTAGTGATGACAATTGCAATATAATTCATGATACTGTAGGAAATTAAATTTTTTTTGCACCATTATTCCATTTTTAGAGCCTATATTAAAATGATCATAGTGTGATTTTCTGAGAAGATCTCTACCAAACAGAATTTTCCATAGGTCTGTAGAATATGATTTGTAGGACATCTTTGAGCACCACAATACGTATATTAGGTTATATTAGAATCAGACTGCTATTTTGACCCATTGTGCCTTTCTGAAATTTGCATTTGCTTTGAAATTTAAAAAAAAAAGCACAGTATTTTAATTATGTGCAGCCCTATTAATTGTTCACTAATAATAAAAAATATAAACGAGTCACTGATTGGTCTTTATGGTGCTAATAGATTCACTGGGTATGAGGTTATATTTATGGCCCAAAACAAACAGATTCATAAGGTTGCATAGTTATTTACCCATTATTTTCAACAAATATAATCTGTGATAGAATAAGTAGCCTATACAAGCTGAAAATACATATAATACACGATCAGCCATAAAGTTGGAATAAAATCTTTTTCTACCTCTTTCCATGATATGATTGTGACAATGTGATATTATGGACACATAAAGTGCATATCTTCTCAAAACTTTTTTAATCAATCTCTTTCAAACATATCACAATGAAAATGAAACCACGATTAACAGATGATTGTGTCTGAAAGCAAAATTATTCCAACTTCATGGGTGACTGTGTTTAATATAATATAACATAATTAGGCTCATGTACATATACAGAATCAGAGATTGATGATCAGTCAGTGAATCAATTGATGGAAATTTAATAAGCAGCAATTTTGATGGAAACATTAACGTCTGCTGAGTTTCAGCCTCTTACTTGTGAATATTTGCTGGGTGTTTTTGTCTGACAGTGCATTGTAAATCTTTAGGGTGTGGAGTGTTGGTTAGACAAATCGAGCAATATAAATATGTCTGCTTGGACTCTGGGTAATTGTTGGAGACATTATTTATTTCAACTAACCGATTAACTGATTGCTTGTTTAAAAATCACTATTGAAAATAATCATGAGCTGCAGCCCTGATTTGTTATAAGCTGCTGCTTTCAACACATTCACCTTAGTGCTATATATTTAAGTCAATTAGAAAGTGTTTTAAGGTTCATGTGGGCACATCAGTCTTTACAGTGCTGCCATACAGTTCTGCTTCCATCTGTACATTTGTCACCACCAACATCCATCAAGCACACTCCAATCGACAAAGTAAACCAGTGCCATTCCTGCGTGAGTGGTTCCAAATGGGCATGAATATTTCATACCGACATCCCTGTGTCATCTCCACAGTCCTCTCCATTGAGGGAAGACTATTTATTTTTGTCCTGTTAAGTGGGATGGGGCACAGCTCGCGTCATGGTTTCAGAGAGAGACCACAGGCCAGAGCAGTACACAGGGAGAGATAGTGTCTTGTGGCCATAGACATGGTCAGAAGAAATATGATAAGCCAGCTAGCTCCTTGCAGGTTTATTGATCCGAGCATGATTTTTCAAAAAGCATCATGGCGCTGTAACGTCATCTTTTTTAAATGGGCTTGCAATCTGGCTCAGATGGAAAGTCCAGTCACCCATCTGGCCACTAGAGCACATTCATTCTTATATATATCTTTCATCATTTCTATTTGAGGAAAACTAGACATAGAAACCTGGAACTGAGTTTTGCAGGTGGTAGAATTACTTTTGCTAATTCATGTAGAATTAAGAGGAGGTAAGGAGGTGCCTGTGGTTTAATGACACTTGGATATGGAGATTTGTGGCAGACATTCATTTAATCACTGATGTTCAAGTACTTTTGGAGTTTAAATGACTCCGTTTTACATAATTTCTGAGAGCTCCTCCTCTGGATGAATATGGATCAGTGGTAATGTGCTGGATGGATTGGATGGATGGGGAGCAGGGTGGGTTCAGTGTGCTGGATGGAGAGATGTACAAGAGGTCATTATGTGCTTCTGTAGTCGTTCAACCAACAAAATCATGCGTCTCAATCTGTATTTGGATAGAAAACCTGAAATGGGCGTGGTTGAATTGGGCAAATATTGTGTTTTCTAACCTAATATAGTATATTTTCAAATCCTCATATTGTACTTTTCATCATTTCAAGAAACATATTGGCTGATGCACAGACATGTTGATGATGCTTGATGTGTATTTTATCATAATCATCCAGCTAAATAATGACTGGCTACTATAGTAACACTCACTTAATGATCACAATTATCTTATTGTCATAATATATAGTTTATGTCATTTTAAAGCAGTAGGTTTCCTCCTGGCTTATGGCCAAGGAAATATTCAGCAGAGATTTATGACATTTATGTTTATTTTAAAGGTGCAGTAAGTTTGCTTTGCTTACTGCAGATGACAATGGTAGCATTAATCAATAATAAAGACTCCTTGATTACTTCACTAAGTGCTAAGATTGCATGCAGTGCCCTACCTAGATTCCATTTCCATATGCTCAGTGATCATTCATGTAATCCTCAAGCCAGAAATCAAACAAAGCAAATTAGTTTGTTGTTATGTCTTTACCAGAAGCTTTTGATGAATCTGTGATGTTATTAGGTTTGTCTCTGTTGTGAAAATACAATTACAGGCGGAAACTACAAGTAGCTGCAGTAAATGCTTTAAACACCTCACTGCCAAGTTCATCTGCAATTTGTTATTGTAAAAATGGTTCTTCCCCTTTTTTGCATTTTTGCAGGATTCTAGTGACCTGTCTGTGTTTCTTCACGACAACCTTCGCGTCCATAGTCGCTCCACCAATGATCCCAGAGACAGAGAGAGGGAGCAGGGCGAGTGTGGAGCCTGCGGCTTAAACCTAAACCAGCTCAAACAAGAAGCCATCCACTTGGCTCTGAGCAGGGGTCAGTCATTAGCTAAGCCTCCCTTTGAACCCAGCTTTAGCACTGCTACGCTGCTGGGACAAAGTGAGACAAAGCATGGAGACAGAGCTCCGAGGGAAGCTGTGCATCAACCACACAGTCCTCACAGTCCAAGAAGCCCGAGGACGCCTCAGAGGACCCCTCAAACCCTCCGACGGAGGGGGCCCAAGCTCCCCAACCCCGATATGGACCGCTGGGTAGAAGAACAGCAGCAGCTGGTCGTTTCTAAATCTGCGTCAAATGCTGATGGTGTCACCATGTACTCTTACCATAAGGTACCCCTAAAAGCCTTCCCCTACCACTAAATCACACATAACACATCCCCTAGTGTGCATTCCCCTTTTAATGAGCTATATGGGTAAAGTATGTCTTTACGGGTGCACGTGTCAGCAAAGCAATGATTCATAGTGTCTAATCAGAGCCTATTTAGATCCTATGGCTAAGGACGTTGTTTTAAAGTACTCTTGCTAATGGAATGGAATTGGGTCATGATTTACCCCTGTCATAAAAGCCAACCAGTCAAAAAGCACTCGTGATCAATAGGGGGATGGTCATATTTAACAGGGCGGCTGGTGAAATATGCATTACTGCGATGGAAGCCACGCCAGATTGAGCACGCCCTCCCCCAAGTCCCCAATGAAAAGGTTATAAACCTGTCCAAGGTGAGTAAGAAGGGTTTAGATGTTTCATGTGGTTGGTTTGGTTCAACTTTTCATACTGCTTGTAGATATCGGACATGTGACTTGATGGACAGAGAATCGTTATGGACAGGAAAGTTGACTGTATAGTACTGCAGGAATGAGTCCTAAAGGCCAGAAATGAGTCAGCAGTTTTGCGCTTCCCTTGTATTAGGTCAATGTTTTTTTAATTGTCTGGCTCGTAGGGCTGGGTATTGGTACTTAATACCTTTCAGGTATCGAACGAAACAACGAGTAGACTACTACGAGTAGTATAGAAACTGCGCCTGTCAAACGATACCTGCAGTCGGTTCTTTTAGTACCCAGATCAACAAAATGACTGTTTCTATGGTTTTGTTCGCAGCCAATCACCGCAAGCATTATTTGAGTAATGTGCTGTTTTATTGGTTAAAAATTGATTAAAAATATTTTGAGTGGGGAGGAGTGGTGACATTTACGCAACCGATTACTTTTTTTAGTTGAAAAAAAGTATCAAATGAATTACTCAATTGGTATCGGTATCGTGTTAAGGGTACTGGTATCGGTACTGGTATCGAAACATTTTTAAACGATACCCAGCCCTACTGGTTAGATACCTGAAATTAAATTAGATTAACACAAGGTTAAGCAATCACTGTTTACTCTATAACATAATGTACACCAGTTAACACCCCACTTGAGAATTTTGATGATTTCACGTATTAAAAAAGGCAGTTGCTAACAAGTTAGCTAAATGAGACTACAGAGGTTGTTGGTTGGGGCAATAGACGCCATCATCAGCATAGGGGCGGTTCTCCTCGTGGTGAAGAAGTCTTCTAGCAGGAGGGAGAAACTTTTAGACCCACCAGAATGCTTTTTAGCTCATCCACACACTCTTGCCACAACACAGTTTCTGTGGATTGAGCATTTAAATACATTCACAGTATTTAATTGCACCTAGGCTTATAGGTGCTGGTTTATTCTTAATTTAAAAAAAAAAGACATGGAGATCTCACTTTACAATGTGGGACCTTTAAAAGCAGTCAGCTTGAAAGACTAAGTCAGCTTTTAATGTTGAGTCAGCTGAAGGCGCTTTCGTACAACTCGTGGAGCTAGCATGAGCTTCATTAGCTAGCTGATAAAATATGCTAGCAGCAACAGCTGGCAAAATTGTTGTCTGTGTTAGCTACAAATGAGAAGAAGATTTTGTATATTTCTGTCTGAAATCAAGCACACGTTGTGTTAAGAAGTGCTTAGAATGTCAAGTGGTAAAGCTGCCACTGTTGTCATTAATATGTGTGTGTTAATGTGCAGTGTGAGAACGGGAAACTGGACAGACATAGCAACAGTAACTGAAGGGGGTGGGGTTTTTGTGAATGCTCAATTGGACTGTAAAAAACCCTGGGAGCAACATTGTAATTAGTCTGTTATTCTTAATCGACTTGTCTAATCAAATTTCATTATAACAATGCAACATCTTACTCACATGTAACCGTCCTGGGCTTTGCAAGAGATTTTAACCAGGCGGGTCCGCTGTGAGAGCAGATCAATACAGGTTTATGTGGCTGAGGTGAAATTATATGAGAAGAGTGAGAGTGAAGGACGAAGAGTATGGAGAGAGGAGACAAAAAGGAGGGCGGAGAAGAAGTGGATTGCAGAAGAAGAGAAAGGGAAATTAAGTGTTTAAGATGGGAGGAAGGAGATAGGACTGGAGAGAATCTATGATTTAAAGAGGTGGAGTGGAGGCCGGAAGAGGAGAAAACAAGAGATAATATAAATAAAGGACTACAAATACAGAGAGCAAAGAGCAAAGAGAAAGAAGATTAAATAGATGGATAAAAGGGATTCTAACAGATGAGTCAACAAGATGACAAGGGGAAGGGTGGGGAGGTTTCTATACATAACCCATATTACCCTACATATATTAACTTTGTCTTCTCCTTATTCTCCTCCCAGTGTCTGTCTAAACCAATAACCTTTGCAGTTCTTCCATGGCACTAATTGGCAGTTTCTGGTTGGACATGATTTAAAAAAAAGAAAGAAAGAAAGACTGAGCTGACGTTATCTTGGCCTACAAAGACTAAGACACTGATGATACATATATACAGTATATACACAGATGTTGGCTCTGTGGCCTGCAGCGAAAACCCAGTAACTTCATGTTGAGCAGCAGCAAACGCATGCTGAATAGTGTTGAAGTGACACTGCACCGTTATGAATGAGTGCAAAACACACACCACAGAGCAGCAGTGTTGGAAGCTGCTTAACTGAGGGTGTGTGTGTGTGTGTGTGTGTGTGTGTGTGTGTGTGTGTGTGTGTGTGTCAGAGGCAGTGACAGTATGTTTTCTGCACCTCTTCACCCCTGAGTCATGTTTTAACTCCGACAGCAGTCACTACAACCATCACAAACTATTCCTCTCACTCCACATGCAGCTATCCGGAGCTGTAACATGACTAATGATGTATGTTTAATCCACTGTGCTCTCAGCCAGGATGCCCTAGTTAGACAGACGCACCCCACATTGTCCCCAGAGTAATTCCCGTGATAATAGCCCCTTTTGGAGTGGGTGCAATTACAGATTTGGTTTTTATAATGAGCTTTCCCCCCCAGCAGGCTGCAGATGATGCTGCGCTCGGCTGTGGCACCGTACAGACGACCTCAAAGATCCCTCACTTATCCAGAGTAGTGACCATAGCCAATACTGCTGCTATGTCCCTTTTAGCCAGGTAAATACATCTATATTTAATCAGCAACTGTTGTGTGTACTAATGTGTTTTATCTGCACTGGTGATGTTTTAGTGGTGTGACATGCCACCTCCCTTCTCCCCTGCAGGGCAGCCGAGAAGCTCAACCTGACATCGAGGAAAAAAGGCCAGGCTTCCGATCCATCTCCCGCTCATTTCTCCACCTGCTTCAGGGAGATGATCCAGAAAAATCCCCCGCCCGTCCCCTCCTGCCTGCTTCAAGCTGCCACTAGAACCAAAGACTCACCCAGTGTTGGCAAGGTAGACCTGTGGGCTTCAAATTCCTCTAGATTTACACTACATGCAGATTTTTCTCTTTGTCAGTTAACCACATTTGGCTTGGGTGCAGTTAGGTAATATTTATTTTTATATATTTTTCACAACTACCCTGATTCTCTCGTTAAATTGGAAAAACGATTTAATGAAGAGCTAAATCTGAGCGCCCCTTAATTTTACTGATTGGTTAAAGCGAGGCAGTCTAATTACAGATCAGTATTACAGTTGACATTTTACTCAACATTTGCATTACTTAACTTATAATAATAACTTTTTGGCTAATATTAAATACTGATAGGACTATTTTTGGTATATTTTTAGAAACACTTTTTTTTGCTAAGATTTGATTGAGAAGTAAGAAGCTACAGTCAGGAGCTAATTATAATCACAACTTGTAGCTTTTACATTTTGGCTTGTAAATTCATTATGACATTGATATGATGCATTTTCTAGATGTGGTTGAAATGAGAAGGTGGTCAAAAAAGTTCAATGCATGTGACTTAATGCACACAACGTCAGATTCATCTCTCATGCAACAGAATTAATTAAATATTTTCAGAGACTGAAACTGCTTATATACTTGTCGTGGCACGGTGCCAGTTATTCTGGTACATTGAAGGTTGCTTAACTTTGTGCTTACATGGTAAAGTTGTCAACAGATGTAATTTATGTGGTCATGTGTGGTCAGCTTATATGGTCAGCCTGTCAACATCAAATAAGTGGCGACACAAGTCTCATTCCTGAAATACACATCCTTAAGTTTCAAATTTCGCTGAGCTTATACATGCTGGGCAGAATTACAAAAACTGCATCCTAACAGATATATAATGTGTTTATGAGTAAAGAAATGTTTAAAAAAATAAGTAAATAGAAGTGTTGGTAGGTGGGTTTTTATTTGAACTTCAACAATTGATTATTTTTAGTAAAAGATGATGGTTCAAATAGTTATGTTTGTTACATAAGATTAAGATTCCCTTATTAGTCCCACAACAGGGAAATTTAACCTCTGTAATTAACCATAACCATAACTTACATAGCTAAGTATAAATAAGTCAACGCAGACTATTGGTTTCACATGGGATCAAACAGCTGTCTCCTAGGTGAACCAGTTTGTGCTTCATCCAAAACATATGTAATTAAAAAAAAAAATTAAAAAGCTTTTCTATACCAATGATATTATCTATATCTAATATTTCACCCAACAACACTTTTTTTGTTAAGTCTCAATAATAAATGGTAATTTACTATCATATACAGTAGTTTTGTTTAGAAACACACCATATTAATTCATTCGTCTTTAAGCCTTTAGCCATTCACAGCACTCACAGTGCAGTTTGGGTTCAAAGTTCAACACATTTGAACTCTTGACTGTGCGGCTCTTTGCAGCACATCACATACATTAGTGCAGGAAAGTTGCAAGGGGAAAAAACACACCATATGCCTAATAATGGAAGAGGCACACAACCCATTGTCTGCTCTAATGTGTGTCATAAAGAGATATATACACACAACATGCATTATCTACTGCATGCTTTAGCATAGTTTCCCAGAATTAATATACAAAACTTCCCCACAACAGTCATCATAGTTGAAGTGTCTTGTGAGGCGAGTGTGCCTATAATACAAGAAGACAATGGCAATGACTTGATAAGATTCTCTGAACATACATAGAATAGGCCTGGACTGTTGATTCATCCTTGGAAGTATACTAGCATCCTCACCTCAACCACCATTCTGGAAGTGTTTTACCGCCCCTGTTGCAGAGTAAAGAGATCACAGTCAATTTGGAAGAAATCCTATATCACACCTTCTTCATGATCCACTGTAATGTGGTGCTAATGTCTCCATCTTGTTCCTTCCCTCCCCTCCAGTCATCTCCTCTGGGAGAAACTGGGGAGATCAATATGGCTGCCTGCCCTCCCCTTGTCTCAGATAGATGGACTCTTGGGTTTAGTCTAGAGTTACAGATAAGGGCTCAGATAGACCTCACTGCCAGCCACACCTGCCCGTGCACTCAGCCCTGAGCGCCTCTGCGTGCAAATATATATATATATATATATATGTATATATGTGTGTGTGTGTGTGAGAACGAAGGCGGATTTTCTCTGCGTAAATGGGTCTCTTGAATAATTTAACCCTCATAAAAAGAGTTTGACACATGTTCGATAGGGTTAGGGAGCTTGCATAAGGTATTACAATTATGATAAGGGAGGAGGAAAAAAGCTGGGAACATATCATGTGGCAGATGGAATATGGCTTTCAGATATTCAAATTGTCAGTGATGGGTGATGTCATGGTGATGTAATGCAGTCCTGGACAATTTCAAGAAAACCACATTCGACTGGGTGTCATGGCGCACAGGGCTATTTGCAATCTTGCAGACCTGAATCCTGATTAAAAATTACTTTATAATTGGTTTATAAACCTTAATAGAGTTTATTGTCTGTTGTGAGGTGAATGTTGCCTTGTCTTCCTGCAGACTAAGACCTATGAGCCTTGTTTAATGGCTGTCAGAGTCAGGATGTAACTTAATTTAGACCTTAAAGCCTCTAAATCTGAAGGCTTCCTGCAGAGAACTGCATTAAGGAATTAATGTCATGGCATTCGGAAATATTGCAGCAGGCATGCATAGCCATGCAGTTATAAGTGCATGTATGCTTTCTGCACTTATTGGATCATGTGGTTATCCATTGCAGCCTAAAGAACACACATTTTTATCTCAGTTTAACATTAAACATTATGCTGCTCATTTTTGTATTCATACAAATCAGTTGATGGCTAAGCAAAAGAAAAGACTGCCAAATGGGGTACAACTTTCAGTGAAGTCAGTACAGCATCTTTCGCTCACTGTCCATATGCTCAAACCTAATCCTTTCTGACATTTACTACTTTGTTCTGCCAAGGCTTCCCTTTCCAACTGTGGTTTCTTGCAACCTACGGTGCATAAAATAGTATCTCAGCCTCCCATGGCTGAGCAGCAGGGGCGAGCTGAAGTCTGACTGTTCACAGCTACATTTGATGTCAGGCTTCTGAGTTTAAACCCCAGGTTTTGTAAACAGAAACTTTTAAACAGAAATGTATAAATAGAAGACATGGCAACTGACAACATAACAGGCACTTTTACTCAACCAAGAAGAAGATTTTGTGGGATACATACAGTCTGTATACACGTGTTAGGGATTTCTCACTTTAGCGTTTTGAATTTCAGATGGCTAAAACTCACTGAATTTTATATGAAGATATTTTTGAACCTCTGTTTTTGAGACTCATTCTTTTTTCATGAGTTTCCGTTTGCTGCTGGTGTTTATACTCAAAAGTTAAAGTTACATGCATGATGGTACCATTCTTAGCTGGCAAACACAGGCGTCTTCTGAAATCACTTATATGACTACATGTTGCTCTGTAAAGCACAGCACCGACTCACTCCTGGCATTTAATAAATAATGGAATTTTCTTTTCTAGGTGTCTCAGAGTAGTTTGAAATGTTTAGCCCTTGCCTGTATATGTATACAGTTTGTATACATGGGAAAGTGAAATGGTAGTGTACACTTAACCACTGTAAAAGGCATTTAATCTTTCAGCCTGTAGCTGCTCACTAGCTAACTGGGGTACAGTAGGATGCTAGTAGTAAGCTAAGGAGAGTAGCCATATGCCTAGTTAGACTGGAGAGTTTTAACTTTCTATACATAACTCTTTAATGCCTTTTATGACCTCCATACCATACAGCATTAAAGAATTGGTTCACATAAAATGAGAAAAACAAAACAAAACAGCCATGCTAGCATATCTTTGTAAGGCATTTACCTTAAAGCACAATGGTGTTTTGAGCTAAATGCTAAATTTAGCATGCTAATGTGCTCACGGTGAATGAATGAATGATAATGCTAACATGTTAATGTGCTTGTGAGCATAATCAGATTTGCCATTTAAGTTGAATATGTAAGCATGCTAACATTTGCTAATTAACAATAAATACAAAGTTGAGGCTGATGGAATGTCATTAGTTTTGTAGGAATTAGGTCATATTTCATATACTCTATGGTCATAAACTAAAGTATTGAAAAAATATTTTATTTTATTTTAATCAAATTTTAAACATGAAAGCGCATACTACAGTTCACTGAATGGCCACTTGAGTCTGGCTTCCAAAAACAAGTCAATTCCCACACACCCCTATGTTAAAATGCCTCGCTTTGCGCTATAAATAAACATGTTTACACTGGTACAAAAAAAACAAAAAAAAATACATTTAGTCTCTATAGCTCACTTCTGCATACTTTATGTACAAGGACCTGGCCACAAGGGACAGGTGGATGCTGTCACAGATGGCATGTTTCAGAAACCAGGCTCTAAGCTCACCCACACACCAACTCTTTGCCCTTCCAAGATGGTGATGGTTGGAGGCACCCTCATTTTAGCTCTTCATTAATATATAGGTAATGTCATGGAGACATCCATTTTGGTACCGTTTATGGTTTTACCTGATGATGGCGCAAAAGCTAAGGTTCCAGCTAAAATATAAAAATGTATCCTCTCGGGACTATGAAACTGTGCACCAAATTTCTAGGCAATTCATCCAATAGCTGTTGAGATATTTCAGGTGGTAGACAGAAAGACTGACATTGCTGTCCCTAGAGCTATGCAGCTACAGTATGTTTACACCTTCATAACAGTTCTTCAAATACTGTCATTCCATCATGCTTCATTCTCCTTTGGTGTACAGGTCAAAGTCGCATTGAGGGTGAGCCCAATGCTGTCAGAGGGCCAAGGCCAACCACCTGTTCTCCAGATTGATCCATCCAAAAAAAGAGTCAGCATCATGGAACCAGTCAGCAAAAGCCAATCACACGCTACAATGACACTAGGCAGGGATGCCACAAACCTTCTGAAGACCATCAACTTTGACGCTGCCTATCCTCAGGAGTCAAGCCAGGTTCGGTTCTTCACCCTGATTACTGATGAACATAATTTAAATATGTTTTTAAGTGTTTGCGAATTTTACATTTACAGATAATGTTAAAACAGCCCCGGGCATTCTGTGTTTTCTCAAATATTCAATGCATATTTTCCCTTCTGTACACTCTTTATGTCTGATGACCTGAAAACTGATAGGGCCTGGATAGCCACCACAATTACACAGACCATCAATTATATTCAACCTTCTCCGAGCTCCGCTTACAGTTTCTGAGCCCAAGGGACTGAACAGAATCAGCATGCATCTTGGTTCTTTCGTTTCACTGGATGTACTATTTCAGTGCAGAGATGAATCATAAGATGCTCGCTGTCCTTTGTCCGTTCTGACCAGGCCGAGGTGTGCGCGGGCGTCTTGGCTGATGTCATCCGATGTGTGCTCAGCGGCAGCGATGGATGTGTTCTCGGTTTGGGATGTGCTGATGTAGGTGAGTAATCGGTCACCGTGAGAGGCCATGGGTTAAAATCTTAAGATGAGAGTGGGACGCTTTTATCTGTGCTCAAGGGCCATCCAACCCCCCCCCCCCCCCCCCCCCCCCCCCCTCCCCCCCACCCCCTTCTCTGTTCCACTCCAGCTATCATTCACTCTTTCTTTATCACTTAAACTCCCAGTCTCCATTCCCTCTCCCTGTCCTCTGTCTAATCTTGATACACATTTCCAGTCCCCTTGTTCTTTTGCCCTCACTCCTGGTCCATTTGTCTTTTTCTGTCTGCCTTTATTCCACAGTAGTGACAGAAAAAGGATGCCATTTCAACTCACCCCTAAGTCATTCACTTTTCACCTGTTACTTTGTAAATAAAAGCCTATTCATCAATTATACAACGCATGCTTTTGCAAAAGCTTCCCATTTTGCTTGATAGACATTTCAGCATACTGCACAAAAAGACACAAATATTTAATTTTAGTTTGCAGAAGCACTGATCTCAGAGAGGACTGTAAACAAAATGGACTGCAATACATTGCTATTAGAGAGATGGAAGCCTGCACTTAGAGTCAGTGAAGGGGTTTAATAGATTTGCAGCACACACATACACAGACACACACACACACACACACACACAAAGGGTAAGGACAGGGTCTCCTTGGAGCTGCTTTTTCACATGACGCCACTCTCCGTAAATCTGATTGAATTAGCTGGCCGATACAGACTACATGTGGCCCACAGCCAGGGGATATCAATCTCTTCCACAGAATACTATTCTCTCTGAATAACGGCAGGCAGCTTGGCCTTTAATTGGAGTAAACCAATTCTCTTATCCTCATTCAATTAGAGTTTGGATAAGACAAGAGATGGTCAAACAGGTCCATAACTCAAAACTAATGTGGGGCAAAAGTGCACTTGGAGAGACAGTATAGCACTATTCCATCAGAAAATCTGGAAATATTTTTTTCTGTAAATCCTGCTGCAGAGCTCCAGGCTCAGGCCTCCCTCTGGCACAGGGACACATCTACATGACCATGATTCTAGGTGGAAAGTCATTGACACTAGTTTTAAGCAGGTTTTAAGGTGGAAAATCTTATGTGTGGTATAACTATTTTTTCTATTATCATGCTTATCATCAACACAACCCGCATGACGATATGTTGCTATAGTGATGTCCATGATTTCTCCTTGTGTGAGGCATCTACGTAATAAAGTTAAAGCATAAAGTTAAAATATTTTACTGCTACCATTACCGTTACAAGTACTCTCCATCTGTCTTATATAAATTTACCTTTCTGCTCTCGTCCACTAAAATTATATCTGGTTTGCCATCTCCCGTCTGCCAGATTCCATGTGATTAGCAGTAGTTGGGCATTTTTGCTTGCTAACATTTGCTAACTGACAATGCACAGCTTGGTTGAGGCACATCGTTTTGCAGGTGTTTGTTCATAAACAAGATGATTATACACATAAAAATCTTGACTTGAAGATGTCGGCAGATGAAAGTTAAAGGGTTTCAAGTTTTTATAAATCAGGCTCTAAAGGGACCATGCATGAGTATCTGTAACAGATTTCACTGCAATTCATCCATTATTTGTCATATATATATATATATATATATATATATATATATATATGTACCATTCTGTACCACATAAAGTCAACCTCATGGTGATGCAAGATGAAAAAGCACAGACTGAGAGTCATTAGGATTCATTCTCTGAGGACCAGGAATGTGTGTAAATGTGTAAATTTCATGTCAATCCATTCAATATTTCTTGAGATATTTCAGTGGGGACCAAAGTGGTGGAGTATATCAAATTAAAACATACAAACATTGTGATAAGTTTATTTAATAATTGTTGATGGGGTGTCCATGTGTTCCAAGGCCTGTATGTGTACTATATGTTTGTGTGGAACATGCATACATGTGTGAGCTCTTTTGTCTGCCTCAGGCTCCTGGTCCAGCATGGTGGGGAGTGGTGAGAGCATCCAGAAGCTTGGACTGGTTCCCTGTGCCATCTCCTGGCTGTACAGTGCCATCGAGCGTCGGAGGGAAAAGACGTGGACCGATCTGACTGTATCAGTGTCTGCTATAGAGCTTTGCTGTGGAGAGGAGGATACGCTGAGGGATCTGCTGGGGGAGGTCGTCCCCTCTTTAGGCAGTGTCCAGGACAGCCCCAAAGCCCATATTAAACTCCAAGACGACCCTGTTTATGGGATTCAGGTAAAGAGAAAAAATGTTTTTTATTAGATTGGGTCTGTCTGTTCCTCTGTTTAAGGACAAGCACACATGGGTCCATTGGCCAAAATTGTTGGTGTATTCAGCCTTAAAACCAAATTAAATAATAAAATGAAAAATAGTTACTGTTATTGGTATGATAATGTACAGTCTAATCAATCTTTGGCACAAATAAAAGACAGCAAGCCTGTGGCAATTTCTTGGCTCTGCTTCACTGGCAATGCATCAAAAAGTCAATAATGTGCAAACAAATAAGCATTATTTTACAGTTGTTTTAACAGCTGTGAACCAGAAAATGAGCCTATTACTTTATCCACAACACAAATGAATTGCTCATTTATTTTCATCGCAGGTGTCAGTGATCTTACAAAACTGTACAGATTTCTTGTTGGGACCATTCCAAGTGAGATTTTAGGCTTTTCTTTCTAGAAATGGTGGGATTAATGTTAATGTTTATTTACTGAGTCAATTAGGGTAATGGCCTACACTGTATGTGATCAGATAATATTGGTAGCGAGTGAGACTTATTTGATTACATAAAAGATTACATCTGATTGATTGTACAATCCTCTCCACCCTCGCACTGCTGTTTGCCAGTTGCAAGCCAGCACCTTACTAGTGTAGGTGTGCATTTCTCTTTATTCATTATTATAAAAATACTAGGAAACAGTTGGAGCTGTTATTTCAAAAGATTCTTCCCTTTAAGTAGCTAATGAGAAGATGATTAATGAGATTTTATGATTATTCTCTCCCCTCCCTCCAGCTACGTAACCACAATCGGGTGAAAGCTCCGACTGCTGAGCGGGCTGCTTCCCTCCTGGATGCGGCCATTGCAGCACGTCGGCACAGTGACTTCATTACATACCTGTGCCACAGCTCCATAATGTTCTTCACTCTCCACATCCAGCCCCCTCGTACAGAAAGCAGCACCATTGGCAAAGGTTGTCATGAATTATTAAATTACCAGGGCGGCTTGTCGGTGGTGAACTTGATATTTCCCTGTGAATAATTTCCCTCAGTTACCGCTAAATTCACTGCTGATTTAACGCACTTTGATATATATATTTTAATAATGTTTCCTTTATTTTCAGATTTGAAAACACAAGCTTTTTGAATTTACACTCTGCTCTGTTCTCTGATTTCCATCCTTAGGCTCACGTGGCCCCACTAAGTTGACCATGATAGATGTGTGTAGTGGTATAAGGGGTATGACCAGGAATAAACCTCCATATTCTGAACTGGGCAATGTTGTGTTGTCTCTACTAAGTGGACATAAAACCATTCCCAACAAGTAAGAATGCAAATTTCAAAAGTGATGGGTGTAAACACGTTGGCATGCATTGTTGTAGAGTGAACTATTACTATTACTTTACATGGACATTTGTACTGTCTCTACATAGGGGTAGCAAGTTGACTATGCTCCTTCGAGAAGCCTTGGGTCATGTTAATTGCCATACAACAGTGATCGCTCAGGTTGATGATTCACTGGTACACCTTCAAGAGACCTTATCTACTATCCAACTGGCTTCAAGGATCCGCAGGACGCAGAAGAGAACAAAGGTACAGTACATATCACCGTCTAAGAATTTTCCACCTTTTAATGGTGTCACAACATTGGTGCCCTTTTTGGGGGAGTGAATGTGATTGTTTTCAATGTACCCCAATGATTTATTTGTTGATTTATGTTTTGGACAGTCCATTACTAGAACTAACTCTACAATTTATCTTCATTTAACAGCAGTCCACCTCATGTTCTCCTTGCGGGAGGAGTTTGACTAAAGAAAAGAGAGGGCCTCCATTGTCCCTGCGAGCGTTCCATTCCACCGAAGAGGTAGATGTTGACATCCCTCGTTTCCGTTTGCGTGGTGAACTGGATGAGCGCTCCAGTAGTGACCAGTCCTGTGACACAGTTATCCAAATAGACTCGGATGGCTTGGTCCATTCCAAAGGAACTTCAAGACTGGCACAACCTGAATTTGTGCCCATCATACCCTCATTACATCCAAACAAGGCTGACATGGATGACCCAGAGTTTACTGCATTGCTCCAAGAGCTTTTGAGAATTCCTCAGCTGCAGGGAGAGAAGAAGAACGAGGAAACTGTTCAAGGGAATATTGAAGTGCTGAAAGCAGACATCAAGCAGCCAGTGAGGGACTGTCTTAAATGTGACACGTTTGCTGAACTTCAAGAGCGCTTGGGCTGTATCGATGGAAGTGACGCAATAATGGATATGCTCAAGTCTTCCTCAAAAGGCCCGTCTGTTAACAATGTCACAACCAAATCAAAGCCCCAGAAAGAACCAGGGAAACAGGCAGACACCGACTCATCAGAGGCACCACAGACATTGTTGAATCCTGGGTTAGGCTGCAGTCAGACCTTTGTCGGAGAAACACAAACAGATGGTGCCTTCCCTGGAGACACCTTTCAGAGAGAGGATTCAGGCCTGTATGACTGTGAGGAGTGCAGTGGAACCAGTTCCAGTGAGGAACTGCTGAATCAAACTCTCAGTCTTAGCATGAATGGAACTCTTAAGTCAGGTGGTAAGCTCTCTTCTCAGGACTTTAAAGTGGATGTTCAGGGCAAGACTGCCACCAGTTCCCCTGCACGTCAGCCTCCAAATAAACGGGAGAGTCCTGAAGCTGCTGATTGGTTCAAACCAGACAAAAGGATTTCACCAGTTGGCAAGAGTTCTCCCATATCTCCAACCTCCTCCTGCTCCTCTTCACACTCCTTGGCTACCAGTGTTATACTTGGAGATGTCTTACCTAATCGCCCTGCAGAGGATGTCAAGGAAATGAAAGCCACTATCACTGTAACTGTTCAACAGCCACTGGACTTAAAAGGCCAAGATGAACTTGTTTTCTCTATGGTGGAGGAAGTGACCATCAGTGGAGCATTGGACAGGGGGAGGACAGGTGGAAACATTATTTGTATCAGAGACAATGCCCAATCACAGGCACATGTGCGAGGCTCTGCCAACTCTAAACCAATCCGGATAATCAGCAATGTCAGTGAAGAAACTGTAGCCACAAGTTCCTCTAATGCAAGCCAAACCTCTGCTGCTCAATCTGTAGCTACAGAGGCTAACAACGACAAGCCCCAGCATCAATTCAGAAGGGAAAAGAGGTTCTTACCTTCATTTATCAATCCCATGCTGATTAATACAGATATGGATTGTGAACTGGATGGTGCGAAAGACAAAGGAAGTCTTCATGATGCTTTTACAGGAGTCAAGGTCCAATCTGAGCTCAAAGGAAATAGTGTCAAACCTCCAGA
Source organism: Centropristis striata (assembly GCF_030273125.1). Lineage (NCBI taxonomy): Eukaryota > Metazoa > Chordata > Actinopteri > Perciformes > Serranidae > Centropristis > Centropristis striata. The sequence goes on from NC_081534.1 coordinate 9,091,608, forward strand.
AGATAAGAAGGCACTTGAGAAGAGGAATGGGGCTTCTAAGACACATACCAAAGAGTCTGACAAAGTATTTGACTCATCTTTTAGCCAAAGCTCTTATGCCCCAATGGTCTTGGAAGATGCAGCTTTGTGTGAAACAGCAGAAAACAAAATGTGTGGCAAGAGGCCAAGACATTCAGACAAGAACCACCCTAGAGACAGGGAGCATGTTTATTCCACGAACACACCAAAGGTCTCAGAGGGGGGAGAAATGGGTTTCAGACGTGTTGGCAACGCCCCCAAGGGAATTGGGGTTTTACCTTGTTGCCAAGAAACCGCCACTGCGTCCTTTAAAACAGGTAGTTTGCCTAGAGGCTGGCAAAATGCCAACCAACAGGACAGCTACTATGGCAGTCACATGGCAGACTACCACAGAGACCCAAGGGGGGTGACATCATCCACACCGTGTAGCCCAGGAGTAACTCTGGAGAGGAGGCAAGGCAGACAGCACTCCCCAGCAAACCACAGCCACCATGTCTCCTCTCCAAGAAAACACGGAGCAGAGTACAAACAGCAAGCTTTTAGTGCTACTAGAAAGAGTGTTGAATCTTTATTTGACACAAGAATGAAACATAATAGTGAAAGGCCAAAATCCCCTAATGAAGACAGTAGCAGGCTTTTTAGTGCCAGACTGGAGCAGCTGGCTACGAGGACTAATTCCCTTGGGAGAATCCCAAGAGACTTCCCAACTCTTGATAGAGGCAGTAGCAACACCTCCGTGAGCTCTAAGGGCAGCTCCAAGGGAAGCACTGAAGGGGCTTGTAAGGGAGGATATAAAGGTAATATTGAGGGAGATTGTACATTACCAAGATCTAGCAGGAGCCCCAGGAAGAATCCTCGGACTGACCAGGGTCATCACTCACTTTTTTATGAAAATCCTGTAACTCAATCTGCAAGGCATTCACATTCCAAGCTATCTGCTGTGGGAAAGCTTAAGATGTCAAGCCCCAAAGTCCGTCGGCTGTCTGTCCCCAGCATCAAGAACCTCAGTCTCCCCCACAAAGGCCTGCAGCAGTCCATCAACCGCAGTGCTAGTCTTTCTCCAGACAGTAAAACTGTTAGCTTTGAGCGGACATCCTCCTTTTTCTCCTCTTCCCCTCCACGGTCTTTCCGCTCCATCAGTCGGACTCCGAGCCAGAGCTCCACATGCTCATCCACAAAATCTGCAATTCAGGGGTTTGTCAATGGCCGGATCTCAGACCTGCTTAAGGAACGGGCCTCCAGCCCCACTTTAGGAGGGCTGGACCTTCCCTCGCCATACAGCCAGGTGACTGCTCCCCGTATGCCTGATCACCAGAGTGGACACGCGAGTGACACCACCAGTGTGTTGAGTGGAGATTTGCCACCAGCTATGGGGAAGACATCCCTGAATTTTTCCAACAGGAACAGTATGGTGAGCAGTGGATATGACAGCATGATGAGAGACAGTGAAGCCACAGGCAGCACCATCTCAAACAGAGATTCTGTCAGCGACAGGAGCAACTCTCTCCTGAGTGTAGCTCGAAGCAGTCGATCATCTCGGCGGAGAGGCAACACAGGTAAAACATCTGGAATAACTGGCCTCTTATGAACTGAACCGGATGACTTTCTCTTCTGAAAAGATCAGAATCTCATCGCAGTGTCGAGTCTCATCATGTGTTGTTATATGTTGTTGCTAGAAGTTAGGTTTGAAAGTTTAGTCACAAAAACGGCTAGCATGCACGTTGAGTGTCTTAACCAGCTATGAAAATTTTAGATTTGAGCCTTTTTTATATTAATATCAGTACAGTATGGTCATCAAATTGTAGATAATGTTACGTATGCCATTGTTCTTTTACTTTTATGTACTGTTTATTGTTGCATGGTAATGCAGTTAAGGGGAGATACTTTTATAATCTGATGTTTTGTCCCTGCAATGTCCCAATGATCTGCTGACACATTCACATCAATCCAATTAAATGCAATTGAAAAATTCTCAGATTAAAGTGGTAAATCATTTGTCATTTAAACATCTCTAAAGGAAAATCTTATTTATCTTATCATTCCAGTTCACTAAAACATTTAGCAAAAATCTGCCAAGTCACTATCTAAAATATACAGTTTCCAGATCATTAACCATACAATTTTTTAGATTGATATTCTCACATTCCCTATCATAGTCTGGTGACCTGTCCAGGGTGTACCACGCCTCTCACCCAATGTCAGCTGGGATCAGCTCCAGCCCCCAGCAACCCGAGTTCAGATAAGCGGTTAAAGATAATGAATGGATGAATATTCTCACATTCATACTTGGCAATTTCAGATCAAACAGCTCAGGGGACTCTGGGAAAGGAACTGCCAACTGGGGAGCTTTCCTGAGAAGCTTCCCTTTTTTCTGTTTACATCTGCACCACCAATAAGAATGTTGAAGTGATGTTAGCTGGCAGTTAATGAGTCAAAATCTTGTTGTTTTTCCCTAATCGTAAATATATTTTCAGTAAAGCCTGGACTTCACTCTTGGTGTGTTTTTTTCAATTTTTTCATTAGGAGCTGCTGTTTTTGTTTTTTGTTGTTTACATGGCGAACAGATTTTTAAAAATGGCGATATCTGGTGCTGCATTGGCTGTGTTACTTTTTCTTATTGTTAATAAAATATAATTTATATCGGGTTTTCAGTCAATATTGCTAGACAATAATGAAATATCCATCTCCATTTCCATTTCCATCCATTTATAAAACTAAAACTGCAGTGACTCCTAAAACAGGTCTAGTTCACTCATGTAAACCACATGAAAAAAATTTGAAACGCAAGTTCAAAACCTAAATCCCTTGTACAAGTACTTCTTGCACGAGGCCCTATGTTCTTAGAACTGTGAAAACATTTCTCTGGTCCAAAAACACCTTGGTTTGGTTCACAATATGACCACATAACATATTAATGTGACATTAATTGGAGATGACACACATCTGTGGAATGCAGTCATTGAAATCCTGATAGTGTAGGAGGTTTATATCATTAATATATGAGCCTAGGCATGGCACTTACAGTGATAATGGCACCACAAGTGCAGAAAGTGAAGGTGGTTGGGCGGATACAGTAAATCATAAAGATGTGCGTGTGCAAACTAACTATACTTGCTAATGGAATTATACATTGAGAAACTTTTAATAGCATTTTGTTGACAACATGGTTAACACAGCGAAAACTACTAATGGAGCAATAAAACAGGAGACAAAGCTTTTGAGGGTTGACATCATGAATTTAAACTCCCTGAAAATATTCTGTTGCTAATTGGGCGATTCAATTCTGTCTGTACTTCATTTCTCCTTAAGTGTCCTCTCACATAATTGACTCATCTACATTCTGATAAAAGCTGTGGCCTTGTTGTTACAGTACATCACCCAGTGACTGCCAAAGTGAGCCGGTCCAGACACAGCTACAGAAATTGTGTCTCCTGTCTTGACTTTTATTAATAATATGGTAGCTCTGACAAGCTGTATTTGCCCTAAGGACATGGCCCAGACCAGCACATTGTCTGGGCATTGAATGCCACTTAGGAACAACATCTATCATACAAATTTACTCTCAAGGTGAAGTGTGATGCTTTTAGACTGTGTTGGTTGATGATATTAACGTAGCAGCTAAAGAACACTCCAGTATTTGCCGCCTTGTAGAGCCATAACACCATTACAATTCATCTAAAAAAACTTCCAAAAAGAACAGCACAAAACAGCATAGACTACTGAATTAAAGTTGATGCTATTGACTGACAAGGCCAGTGCTGGCCATTTGGGTTGCCCCACAAAGTATCGCCTTTTTGCCTAGTTTGCCTGATGGCCAGGAAGGTTACATGCATTGAGGTGCCGCTAATGCCATAAGATCTAGCTTGCTAACACTGATGTTAGCTAGCTTGTCTGGTGATCATTTGGCTGTTTTGGAGCCCCCTCCAGCAGTTGTTGCCCCATGCACAACACGTGATGTGTGATGCAGCTGGAGCCCTAGTACAGTAGCATACATCTATTTCAAGTATAGGCATGTGTTCCATGTACTACTTTTTGGAAAGCGGCTGTGGTGGACGGAGTGTTTTGGCTACGCCCACTAGTTAGTCCCCCTCGGCCTCTTTTCCCATACAGGTACTTTTGTTGCGGCTAACCAACAGGGTTCGAATGTGACAACAGATTAGCGACTTTGTCGATATATTTAGTGACTATTCAGACCCCTCTAGTGACTCTTTAAAAAAAAAAAAGCGACTAGCAACTTTTTCTGGTGTTATTGGAGACTTGTTCCTACTCACACTCACAAGCGGCCCAGTCCTCCCGCAGCAGTCTGTCCCAGCTGCAGTTAGCAGAGCAGGAAACCCCTGTTAACCCCTCAGCGTCCAGTTTGCACCAGTCTGCAAATGAATCACGCATGCCCAAAAACGCCGCTCAGTAGCGGCTCAGAAAGTACCTCCCCGAGGCAGGTACTTTCTGAGCCGCTACCTGAGCTGCTAACCGGTGAAGTTGGGTGGATCTTGGGCGGATCCTCTCTCCCAAGACACACCCATAGCGGCTCACTAGAGGGAAAAGTACCAAATGGAAACACGCCTTATACATCCTGGCTGGGTCAAATTTTTTAATTGAGTGGCAGAAAGCAAAGCATCCACCAGCAGTTGGTCATGCAAAAAGTCCACAAGCTTAAAAGTCAACTATAATTACCATTCCACCCCTAATATAGCTAAATAAGTATAACTATATTAAAGAAAAGAATATCATTAAAGTTTCACTGTGTATATTCATTAGAAAAGTTCATAAACAGGAGAAGAGAAAGAAAACAAGTGGAGATTCAGAATCTTACTTCACTGTCTGCCTAACCCTGCCACAGGTAGTCACCAGCGTCGTCTTTCCCATGATGCACCTCTGTCGCTGAGACGGTCTGCTAGTGGTCTGCGGTCTGGCTGGGTGGATCGGGGCATCCCAGAGGCCTACGAGATCAAGGTCTATGAGATCGACAATGTGCAGAGGATGCAGAAAAGAGCAGGTGCTGACAAACAGGTGCTGGGTTTATTTTGATTTTTTCGGAGGTTAAAGGGCATTATGTAAAAGATGACCTTTATCAACCTCTATTGGCAACCAATGGGAGCAATAACATTGGTTGAACATATATCTACACCTCGTCTTCTAAGGCCCCCAAACCCCTTTCACCCTGTCGGCATCAGGTTTGAAAACTAGACCAAGTCATTTTGAAATAAAAGTCACTTGGAGGCAAACCAAACTGGCTTACATGTGCATCCTTTGGAATATTTTTGACAATTTAATTTCCCGATTATTTTGACTGTGCTAATGCATGTTGCATGAATTTTGACATGGGTCTGAGAATGTATTTTTCTTCCAGATTTTGAAAGTTCCACCTCAGTTCTTATTATCATATCTAAAATATAGCTACTCCGAGAGTCTAAGGATAAACAACAACATTTCTGATTCCATCATCATTAGAATGTACCATAAACACCATAAAACATACATTCAATCAACGTTAAAACATGTTTTATTTCTATAGGTTGTAGCAGCAGGTTGTAAACAAAAATAAAGGCATAAAAACTAAATAAGTTTAAAAATATATATATTTAGTTTCATACCCTACTCAGTTACAATGCTGCCATTGTTATACAGGAGCATCTCAATACATTACAATATCATAGAAAAGTCATTTTCCAGTAGTTAAAGTAAAATAGCCCCAACCAAGTATTGAGTGTTTATAGATGGACATACAGTCATGAATTTTTTTTTGACCATTGTTTTCTCAATTTCTTGTTCATTTAATGCCTGTTACAACTAAAGGTACATTTGTTTGTACAAATATTATGATAACAACAAAAATAGCTCATAAGAGTTTAATATAATAGCTGATATCCCGCCATTTCCCATGGTTTTCTTAACCAATAAGTAAAAATAAGTAAATAACCAAAATAATTATGAAGAAAACCATGGAAAATGGCTCGATATCAGCTCTAAACTTTTATGAGCTATTTTTGTTGTTATCATTATATTTGTCCAAACAAATGTACCTTTAGTTGTACCAGGCATTAAATCAACAAGAAAGCAAGGAGAAAACAAGGGTGGTCTAATCTTTTTTTCCATGACTGTACTTTTCAGAGGCCAACATTTCAATATTAAACATATTTTTTAAAATTGGTCTTTTATAATGTTAAATTTTTTGGAGACACTGAATTTTAGGTCTTCATTAAATGTAAGCCATAATCATTATAATTAGTAGAAATTAAATTAAGACATTAAATGTTTCATTCTGTGTGTAATGGATCAACATAATGTGTTATTTCCACTTTTTGAATTCAATTACTGACATAAATAAACTTTTCTATGATATTCTAAGTTATTGAGATGCACATGTAAATAAAAAACAAACCTTTCCACAATACTCATGGCATGTTCAAATGGGAGACCAAAATATAAACGCCACAAAACATCATAATCGTGGTTATGAATATGAATACGAATACGAATGCGAATACGAATACGAATACGAATACGAATACGAATATGAATACGAATACGAATACGAATACAAATACAAATACAAATACCATATTTTTGGATAGGGACAGTGCACATTAATGAACATCGATAAACATCTTTGTAAATGTGCCGGATTATAGCAAGGCTGCTAGTTTGCATCCGTAGTCCCTAAAAATGAAAAAGAAATACAAATATAAAAGACAGCAAGTACATAGGTAAGATACAAATAGAGGAGACAACACACACACAACACAACACATAGCAGACCCAGACAGGATATAACTATGCAATAAAAAGTTATGTTCAAGTCGTCTCAAGTCCAGTTAATGGTCACACTTTTGATGTGATTTGAGCCATTGTTTCAGATTTCCTTTAAAAGAAGAGTAGGTGGGACATTCCCTTTTTGTGGAGGGAAGACTGTGAAGTGTTGCGTGTTCTGTGTGTTCTATGGGCCTTTTAGTAGACAGTAGTGACCTAAAGGTAAAAGATCAAGAGTTTGTCTGGTTCTTTCACTCAGGGGAAAATTTGGGTGGGAAAGGGAATGACTTTGAAAAAACCCAGTATCACAGTGCCCTTAAGGAAGGCACAGCGACTGCAGGAGACACAACTAAACACTGGTTGTACTGGGCAGCTTTCATGTTTCATGTGTGAGGAGCATCATGTTGCTGAAAAATCCCATTCTCTGCCCCTGGATAAGTAAGGGTTACATTGAAGATTCCACCTTGCATGTGGAGTTGAAATGTGCTTGAAAACAAAATGTGGTGCATGCGCTGACGTAATGTCCCCATGACGAGAGGTCTGGCCTCATGGGACTCTATTCCCCGCCTCCACCAGTCTCAGGGATGGCAACTTTGATAAAATTTTAATGACCACATGGGGGAAATTGGGTCAATGCTGTAGCAAGAACAAAGAAGGACACTGGAGGGAAAACAAATAGATTTTTAAAGAAAGAGCACATATTTATTTTCTTGTATTGTTGTTTTTTAGTAGGGTGTCATTGGGAGACATCACTAAAATACAAGTTGTGAGTATAACAGTACTGATAGTGTGGTCCTGTATCACTCTATGCCTCATATTTAGAGGGTTTCTTTTGACTCCCCTTAAAATGTGCCCTTTAAAACTGGCCCTTACATGTAATAACATTAGTTTAATCAGGGAGTAATTCCATTTAGAAGCCTACAGACCTGCCTTACCTCACTCCCCAGAGGTGTCTTCCTGCTCTACATGCTGTTTATGAGTGTGTGGAGAGAAAGAGCAGGGTGGTTGTTCATCCAACCGTCAAAATACAGTGTGTGTGTGTGTGTGTGTGTGTGTGTGTGTGTGTGAGAGAGAGAGAGAGAGAGAGAGAGAGAGAGAAGGAGAGGGTTTTTGTAGGATTAAACCAAACACAAGCCAATATACCACATGTCCTTATTTTTATGAGAACATTAGAAGCTGTTGACACATAAAACACACATAAAACATATTGTATGGTGCATTTCTACTCTAAATTCACTAATAAATAATAAACAAATATTTAAATAATTTTATGTTATTTCCCTCCCACAAATATAAAAACAAAATATTAAAAACCTCATATTAAATAGCAAAAATGACAACAAATTAGTATTGAGAAACCCTTTTAAAAACAAAACAAAAATAAAGACAGAACTTTATTTTTTTTCCATGGAAGGCAAACTCATATCAATAAAAAAGTGATGCTCTAACAGTGCATTTGATATATGTTGTGTTATTTTAATAAATGAGATAATTAAGTTAAATTATCTGAGTCTCCTGAGTTGTATATATTTTGTGTAGATAATCTCTAGGATGCATTAGAAAATGATTGTATCATTAGAAAATCAAATCAGAAAAGTTCCAGCTGTGTGTATTTTTGTGAAGAAATCCTGAGTAAATCCAATAAATCTTTTATGATAGTCCACATGTATAATTAACATAACATCTCATGTTTGTTTAAAGACAAATTAAACTTTAACACTATGAATAATAGATTAAAATGTCCTTAATAGTGTGTTCATACAACTATTAATGTTATATTGCGTTATCAATCGCTGTATTGATATTTAGTTAAAATAAACGAATAAGCTGTGATTGAAATGCATTAAACAAATAAAACGTATGCTGGAAAAACAATAATACGATGCCGTTGTGTTTAAAGTCTGAGGTCATGCTTTGTCACATCTGTCCACAGTATGACATGCAACCAACTTTTAAAATGCTTAAAATGCGCATATGTTTTTTTATTTTTTAAATGTTTTTTTCGAACGCTTTTGCAAGCTATTTTGTATCCTGCATCTCTGCTCCCTGGAGCATTATTGCAGGCTGCCAGGAGAAAAACACGCTTTGCCTAGCTTAGCCTATGTTTTTCCTGCATTAATTCTCAAGCATGTTTTGAAGGTTTTTTTTAATATATATAATTTCAAGAAATTACGATACATCTAGAATATGAACAAAACAGTTTTACCAAAATAAAAATTGTAGAGTCTATGTGTGCAACAGGATCCAAGTTACAAAAAATGATCAGACTTTTTATCAGATTAATGTCAATGATGCAGGAAACAAAAGACAGCGCTCAGCAGGCTTAGAATTTCGTCATTTTAGGGACAAGGCCATTTGGCCTTCCTGTTCACACTGATTTTAAGGGCACAAAGGCCACATGACAGGGCATAAAGGCTGCTTGGTTAAATTACTCTGGTTTTACCTTTCAGATTAATACCTTAACATTCTCATTCACCAAGAAACATTAATGCACAATATATTAAATATATTAGAAAGGACCTCTTTGGAAAATGACAAATGAACCTGTTTTGAAAAGACGGCAAATGCATATATTTCGAAAATATGGCAAAATGAATCTCCTGCCTGAGTTCATCTAAGAGTAAGGAAAGAGAAATGCCTCCTCCCTGCCATAAAAAGGAACCTGCTGAGGTGAAATTTACATCAGCTAAATGTTGAGCCCTTGTCCCTGAGGTAGGGAAGACGCTAGCGCTATCCCAACTAGCTAGCTATCCCTAGTTTTCATGAAGCAAAAATTTAACGTTAACGAGTCGATTTCAAATACAATGGTAATTACTTAATTATTTATGTTAAGTTCTGTCAAATACTACCACATACTTCAGTCACAACATATCAAAACAGCTTGTCCTGCTAGCTTACCTGTGCTGCCCATCAACACATGGCTCATTTGAATATTCAAATGAGCCATGTGTTGATGCGCACAAGTCTAGAAGGACAGGAAGTGGGTGGGGTTAGCATTGTGTTTACTGGAACTTTGACAGGGGGGCAGAGGCCACCTTGGCTGTAAATTGAACATTTTTCACAGGGCACCAAGGCCAAAGTGTGGGGCAACGACTGCCATGGCCGTCTTGAAATTCACACCCTGGCGCTCAGACAATATTGAAGTACTCTGTGTGACATTTTGCAAACATACAAGTCAAGATAATGTAATTCACATATAGCACCAAATCACAATACATGTAATTCAGGCATTTAAGGCTGTGTGGTTTTTTCCTGTTTGTCTTAGTGGTGTTGCCTATCTTGCTGTCTAATCTTGCCAATCACCATTGTACCAATTATATTTGGTACAATGGTGATTGGCCTGCCCCCAGGCCTACCCCATTACTGACAAAAACCGGCCACTAAAAAAACACACTCACGCAAGCAGAAGAAAGCTTTGCGAGCAGACTCAGTTTTTCTCCTCGCAGGCTAGAATATTGCTCTAGGAAGCAGAGATGCAGGATACAAAATAGCTTGTGAGTGATTTGAAAGCGCTCGAAAAAACAATATGCGCGCGGATGTTTGGGTCTCATTATGAGTGTGATATTTATGTCAGCGTTCTAATCCCATAAAGTATCACATATTTACGTCAGCTACACTGCAGGGTTATTGCAATCTGCATCTCCTGGCGCAAATGGCATGAATTTCAAGTCTTCTTACGCCTTTGCAATGACTAAACCTACTGAAAAAGATCTGCCATGTGGACACACCATAATGCTTCCTACTTGCCTCATTGTCAGTCATGCTTGCTGAAAAAGGGGTGTGGTTCTACTGCAGTCCATTTTCGATGATGTAATGAATGAATGAATGAATGAATGGAACACTGTGATTGGCTTCTACACATCCAGTCAAATAAGTTTTTGCATTTTGCTGGAGTCAGATGTTAGTAATCATAAATCTCTATGAATAAGGGGGGTTGAACAGGTTTTGTTTTTAACACACAAGCTTTTAATAAATTGTTATGTACTATATGAACAAAAATAAAAGTTGTCAAATGTGTATGTGTGTGTATGTATGTGTGTGTGTATTTTCAGGGGTCCACATGCTTCAGCGCCAAGCTAAAGTTTTTGGAGCACCGTCAGCAGAGGATCTCAGAGGTCCGAGCCAAATACAACAACCTGAGGAGAGAGTTAGAGCGGTCCAAACACAACCTGATGCTGGAGCCTGCCAAGTGGAACCAAGAGTGTCAGTCAAACTGTCTTTGAAGACATGAGCATGCAAAATAATATCTTGTTTTATCTTAAAATCACAATAAATTAATACAGGGTTGTTTAACCATATAGTGTATACATTTTTAATTTTTTCTTTACGGACATTGAGTAACTTAGAAAGCTTAGCTCAGTAAGGATGTAAAATACTCTACTTTTCAATTAGGTATGATACTAATGATCATTATGAATTATTTATTATATCAAATAATTAGTTACTTATGGTATTGGCCCATGGTAGGATCTTCACATAGCTTATATTGCAGACCAACAGTAAAGAACCCTAAAATAGGGAATTAACCTGCATGAAATATGAAAATCAGTGAGCACAAGATGGAACCACTTATTATCAATCTGCATTTTTGCTTGAAAAATTACTAAAATTATCAATTATCAATTAATTGACCAGTTGTTTAAGCTTTATCCTCAGCTAATGATCAAATAATGAGCTTGTAGTATCAACAGGAGGCAGTATTATGTCATTACTGGGACAATATCCATAATCCTCATTACATCAATAGCATGGATAGATTACTGCCTACTGATTACAGACCCAGACCCAGTAGGTGAAGGCCAGCTGGCCTTCACCTACAAAATTTCACTTTATGAGACATGTACCAACCAGGAAACTTTCTACAAAGAGAAACAGAATGACCACAATTTGACCAAAACATGCACAAAGACACGCAAAACAACTGCAAAGAGAGACAAAATGACCATAAAGAGAAGCAAAACGACTAGAAAGAGATGGAAAGTGACTACAAAAAGGGGCCAAACACTGAAGGCAAAAGACGAGGAATCTAGTATATGGCTGACCGTGCTTGATCAATGTGATTTTGTGATTTTGTGGGCAATGTGTACAGGAATCGTTAATGGTAGTGTCAGTGATGTGAATATTTTGGATACTAGAAGTTTGTATGCTTTTGTTCCTTTAATACAAACAAGTAATAATATGCTTAATTATATAATAAACCCACCAATGTCACTTGCGCGTCTCACGGATCAAATAAGATTCCATCTGTTAAAGGTATCAATCCCCACTGGGGTAGAGACAGTTTGTATGCATTAAGTCTATTTTTGTGGTGTTTAGTGAAGCGTTGGTTTTTTTTTCATAGACAGCAGTTTAAATCACACATATATCCCACTTAATGTGTCCTAAACTTATCAACCGCACCAATGTGCATCGATCAGGACTCCCGGTCTGTTTGTGTTCCTGTTTCACTACATGCAGATTCCCCTCACTCGCTACAGTGGGGATATAAGATCAATCAATCAATCAATCAATACATACAAGCATTGTACATTTTTTAACATGAAACATGAAATAAATAATACATTTCTGCAGTCGGTCAGCCTGGTGAACACAGTTCAGCTGTCCACGCAGCTCCAGCTGCTGCTGACAGACAGCAACCAGCTGCCACCGCAGTGAGGGGAGACAGACTGGGAGTTAATCAATTAACATGCACTTAATAAGTTAAAAACACACATACAGCAGGATATCTGTGTGGATTTAAATACCTGCCTATGCTGATTAAGCTCACTTATCGCGGCGGCAGACAAAAAGGCTGATCACGTCTCCCTGACATGTTTGAAAACAGGTGCAAATGTAGAAGTAGTCCACTCAGTCAGTCAGTCTGTCAGTCAGTCAGTCAATCAGTCAGTCAGTCAGTCAGTCAGTCACATAAGGTACATTAGATACTTTTCCCTCTAGTGAGCTGCTATGGGTGTAGCTTGGGAGAGCGGATCCGCCCAAGATCGGCCCAACTTCACCGGTCAGCGGCTCAGGTAGCAGCACAGAAAGTACCTGCCTACTTTTCTGAGCCGCTACTGAGCTGCTTGTAACTAGTCAATGCTGATTGGATAAGGTTCAGACGGCGACATGTGTGATTCATTTGGAGACTGGACTCTGAGGGGTTAACTTCTGCTGCTCTGACTGCAGCTAGGAGAGAATGCTGCGCGAGGACTGTGCCACTTGTGAGTGCTTTGGGACGGCGTTACATGTTAAGAGGAGTAGGAACGAGTCTCCAGTAACACCAGAAAAAGTTGCTAGATTTGTCGCGTGTCGCTTTTTAAAAAAAAGAGTCGCTAGAGGGGTCTGAATAGTCGCTAAATCTAGCGACAGAGTCGCATCTCTGGCAACTGCTTGCCGTGTCGGTCTGTTGTCACAATCGAACTCCGATGGTTAACCGATACAAAAGTACCTGTATGGGAACAGAGTCCGAGGGGAACTAACTAGTGGTAGTAGCCAAAACACTCAGCTGCTTTCCAAAAAGTACTTAGAAAGTACTCAGTGGAAACACGCCTATACACACCTGACAAACACAGTTAAAAAGTGACACAAAACAACTACAAAGAGACAGAAAATGATAATAAAGTTACATAAAGATACAGGAAAAAACAAAAAGAGGCTAAACAACTATAAAGTCTGTGTTATTCCTATGTAGTTGTTCCATTGACTCAAAATCCACTCACAAGCATTAGTATTATCCTTTGTTTATTGTTGATTCATTGTTAATATTGTCTACATACTGTGATACATTTCTTAATATACTTTAATTCCGCTCACTGTCCTCGTCAGTGGACCTGTGGCAGACCTTCGAGGTGGACTCCCTGGAGCATCTGGAGGCCCTTGAACTGGTGACGTCCCGGCTGGAGAACAGGCTCAGCCTCTGCAAGGCCAATGTCATGATGGTCACCTGCTTCGACTCAGGCGCCAGGAGACGTCAGAAGAAGCGACGGCGGAGAGCATCAGAGCAGAGAGCCTTGAAGGGAATCTGACCTGAATGACAGTGAGAATTAGTTAAACCAGCCATCTCTTTCCCTGGGACTCTTGTGTTTATCCAGTACACCAGGCTATCACGGAAAGGTTTTGGATGATAAAGTCAAAATCTGCCACACACTAACTTAATGCACACTTTATGTTCTCAACCTTACCTCTCGTCCCTTTAAAAGAACCGGTGCTACAGGTTGGAGTCTTGTACAGTAACATCTTACCTGCCTTCACAAGGGGGTCAAAGGTCAGAGCCAGTGGTCAATCCTCAGCTATCAGACACCTACAAAGGGCTCATAGCTGCTATTATGCAATTCATAACCATTCTTTCTGGCACATTTTGGAAAAATCATCATGCTGTTAAAATTTCCTTTTTCTGTTTCCCATCATTAATCACACTACTGTTCCTGAAATAACTGTAAATTGCTTATGTTTATTCTCTAGTTTTTAGCATTGCTCAGTAAATGTAAAGCAGCTAGTAAGGCTCAGTGCAGCATCTAATGCTAACAGGACATTTCAGTCTAGCTGACGGGAAAATATTGTCACCTTTCCTCTCCTGGCAGAGAATCTTGTGAGTATTCAGATCACAAAACTTTTCTTTTTAATGTGAAAGTCGTGCAGAGGCTGGTTCTTACTGGAAGAGGATTTAATATAGACAGTGCACTTAATATTAGATATAACTACTGTAGATATTTAAAGGGACAGAAAATATGTTTTCCACCTCTTACCTGTAGTATCAGTATAATGGGACTAGATGGCACTTTGCTTATGGTGCACATAGAATCCAAAAAATAGATTTGAAAAACAAAACAGCAATGTCATATAGTCTCATTTTATCAAAATAAAAAGGCAGAGAGCTCTTTGACCAATATTTACAGAACTACGTAACTGACACCTAAACGATGCAGATTGATCTATATCAGACTGGTCTCCCCATAAAAGCCTCAATATAAGACGTTTGTAGAGGCAGCAAAATTCGACTCATATTTATGTTTGATACTTTCCTCCACTGCCATTGCTTGCTGACGTAGTAGTAATGATCGCTGGCGATGCGCAGTTTAAATGGCAGATGTCACAGTCAGGGCTGGATTAAAACAAATATGTGTCTTTTTAAAGTTTGGATGTTGAAGTGTCTCTTTCGAAGCACCTCCTGGATTATATGATGCATATCTTACCATCTCATCAAATGCATCTTTCTCTGTTTGAGTACTTTGCTTTGTTTAGAAAGCATTTCACCACAAACACTTCACTGTGATTTGTAATTCTTTTTAGTTTTTTATATGTTGAAACGACTACTGATTTGGTGATCAAATTTGGTAGCAAAATAGATCAGAATAATGGCCTGATTAATCTGCTTTAAAGTTGCTCTCTCCTCATGTTTGATTAAAGGTGTACTATGCAGGATTTCCTAAAAAACAACAACAACACATCACATATGACCAACTAGAAGTGTGTGGTGGTGTCTGTATCTGCAGAGACTGTATTTTTATCTTATGTTGCTGTGTTCCAGATGTTTCAGAATGCAGCCACCAAAAAAGAAGAAGAAAAAAACGCCAATGTGGCAATAATATCCAGGATTTGCTCTTCTTTCGTTGAGCTCGGGAGAATTTGCCAAGTTTGAATGTTGTGGTTACAAACAGTAAGCCACAATTCCTGCATTTTATGCCTTTAAGAGGAGATCTGGCCGCCACTGTAAAAATGACTGTTCTAAAGGGATTATGCCATTCTGTATATAGGTTTTGATGATGAATACAACAATGAAAACAGATGTTTATTTCTATGACGACGTATTAGGGCCAAGTATGAAAAATAAATAAATACGGACCGAGGGAGGGGGGTAATATTTCAAGAAAAAAATTGCAAATTTACAGGATTTAAGTGGCAAATCTACGTGAAAAATAGTCTCAGATTTACGAGATGAAAAGTGGCAAATTTGCAAGAAAAAAGTAGCAGATTTATGAGAAAAAAAGTCGGAAATATAGTGTTTTGTATGGAAAAGTGGAAGACATCGCAGGTAGAAACAAATGAAATGTGGTGATGTAGTACCTTGATAAACAAACATTAGCCTATTATTCCGAAAATGTTCTCATAAATCTGCTACTTTTATTAGTAGATTTTCCACTTTCAATCTCATAAATCTGCAACTTTTTTCTCACAGATTTGCTAATTTTAACTATTTAAATATTAAATATTACCTCCCTTCCCCGGGTCTGTATTTATTTATTTTTTTCATAATTGGCCCTAATACGCTGTTGTATATTTAAAATCTGTTGAAACTACTGTAAAAATGTATCCAATAATTAAAGGATGATGAGTTTATGTGGAAACAGTGACTGAGCTGTGTGGAGGACTGAAGGACCAGGTTCCAACAGAAACACCGCTGTGATTTTGTGTGTGTCTTCAGTGGTTGAGTGGCTAGTAATCAATAAACTGGCTGCTAGAACACATTAGCAAATGATTGGAGGCAGAATAAAAAATGTGGATTCTACTCTCAGTGTAATGGAGGAGTAATTACATTAAAGGAATAACGTCATCGTGTCTGCAGAGCCCTGTGAAGTCCCTGAGCCAAGAGAGGATGGACTGATGCAGTGTGATCAATGGACAATGCTAGGCTTCCCCTCTGGATCGATGCATTTAAACATATGGGGAAAACACACACACACACACACACACACACACACACACACAGCTGAACATCTGTTTTGTGAAACCTAATAATCAGCATGTTGTATCTCACTGTTAATACGTGACCACAGCTCTCTGTTATTTTCTGTGTTTTCAAGAATAAAAACTATAAATAAATGTATGTCTGTCTGTTTATGTAAGTGCAAAATGAGAATTGTAGTGGGGGAAAAAAGTCTCCTGTTATGTTGTGAAGCACTGTAACATCAACAACGGGATGACTTTTCATGCCGTCCACAGCAAGAGAAAAGGTAATGAGAGCAAGCCCTAAAGCAGCCCAATTATAAAGGCAGTCATTACAGGAGAGGGACAGAACAGGCAACACACACACACACACACGCACACGCACACACACACACACACGCACACACACACACACAAAATCTCACAAATGCAAAGATGCTTCCTCCCCTGACTTTGCCCTTCCTCTCTTTCTGCTCCACTTCCTCTTTGTTTAGCCTCATTTCATGTTACGCAGACTTGACCGCATAAGTGAAAACCATCTTCCATTCATGCTTTGTGCGTGTTCAGACTAAGGAAAGAACACAAAAAAAGGGATGAATGCCACAAACACAAACTCACACTTCTTCTGAATAGGCCTGCATAATATCCATGGGTCATTTAATCCTGAATAATGCATGTGAATGTATTTTAAATGTCAAATGTCATTTTTGTGGGTATGTTGGCTTCTGCCTCAGCCAGTTTAAATATCTGAACATGTATTTCAGGATACAGATGTTGGAACTGGATCATTTTAGGTTAATAATCTTATTGATCAAAAGTGTAAAATTTAAAGCAAAATGTTAGGGGGACCATTTTTAACATTATTTACAACCCCAGTTCCTAAAAATTTGGGATGCTGTGTGAACCATAAATGAAACAGAATGGGACAATTTGATTCCTTTTTGGGATATTTAATAGAAAAACTGTATAAAGACACTATATTTAATGTTTTGCCTCACTAACTTCATTGATTTTTGTAAATATATCCTTACTTTGAAATGCTAAAAGCTGAGAGAAGGGCAGCAAAAGACTGGGAGAGTTGTGGAACACTGTTTGGAAGAACCAACATTTGGAGGCCCGTGACTTTTGACCCTGAGGTGGCACTGTGAAAAACGACATAATTGGCCCTCCTGTAAACCAGTGTCAATAACACAGTTAGTTACTGCATCTACAAATGTTAAGTGAAGACTCTACCATGCAAAGTGAAGTTCAAATATCAGCAACATCCAGAAACAGCACAGACTTGTCTGGGATGAGCTCTTCAAGGCTCAGGCCTCCATCAGAAATGAACAGTTACCCCTTTTAACAACTGAGCAAGAAGAATTTTGCTTTCAAAACTTTAACATTTAGTGTCCTCGGTTCCTATACAGGTAAAGTGTGTAGCAGACATCAAATTTAGAATGAGTTCAGTTCAGTTTGAACATTAAATACATTATCTTTGCACAGGTTTCAGTTAAAAATGTCAAAAATGAATTTGACAATTATACTCTATGCTTTAGTTACTGGAATGTTTATCAGATACAAATAGCTCATCATTTAATAAAAACAGTAATAATCATTTGATATTTAAGAATTGTAGGAAAAAAATATTAAACCATTGTTTTCTTCAATTTCTTGTTCATCTTAATGCCTGGTACAACTACAGCTACATTTGTTTGTACAAATAAAATGATAACAACAAAAATAGCTCAAACAAGTTTAATTTGAGAGCTGATATCTAGCCATATTCCATGGTTTTTATGATAATAACAAAATCATTATCAAGAAAACCATGGAAAATGGCTGTCTAATCATTTTTTCAAGACTGTATATATATATATATATATATATATATATATATATATATATAGGTGTGTGTGTGTGTGTGTGTGTGTGTGAGAGAGAGAGTTCACATGAGTTTCTATTCTGCTCATGTAATAGTAACAATACTAGACAAAGATGCATTTTTTTTTTTTTTACTATTTTCCCTGTAATCCTGTGCACGGTTAATCAGCCTAACAAGCCGTCATATGACCGCTCCATCTGCTGTTACATAACGGCTCACACACAGCCAGCAGCCGGTGTGACACATCTGCCAGAAGATGGCAGCCTCCGCCAAATGGTGAAATAAAGAAATAAATAAAGCTGCCATGTAAGACTGTATATTTTGCAATGAGGTGGAGGCTGAAAAAATCCCCGGATTGGACCGTAAACAAGAAACACGAGAGAGTGTGAGACAGGGACAGATGATGAGTGAGGTTTCTGTGGATCCTGCTGTGGACTGACACGGACAGAGGACAGAGTGAGGTTTCTGTGGATCCTGCTGTGGACTGACACGAGGAGGACAAACAGCACGACGCTGTTTCACACGACAGACTGTAGACATCCTCCAGCGGTGAGTGCTCCTCTCCATCCCGTGTCCTGTGTTCCGTGTTATTATCTCACGTTAACTTACATAAGATATGGCATAGGGAGGCTTGGATATTATTCTGTTTCAACACAATCAACTATAATAACCCTAGAACGGATTTAAGACCGATGTCGCAGCAAAAATATGGATAACTACAGAAAAAACGCGATAAACTCGATAACTTCTGACACGCTATCATAAAGATGCAACGGTGTTTTTTTTTTAATGATTAATAATTATTTTTTGGCTCAGCACCTTTCTAGTTAATGTCCATGTAATGAGTTCGATACACACAAGGACTTATTAAAAATGAATGCAGTCAATATAGTGTTTAATTGAGCGCGAGGTTTCGTACTGCACGAAAGCGTCAGCTGCACGCGCCCCCGATGCACGTGTTCGCAGACGTGCACACGCACGCACACTCGGCCATCCACTTGTGCGACATTTAAAAAAAATGTATTTTATCAACAGACAGAAATGAGTCCACTAATAGAGAGTCGACTATAGAAACACCAAGCTGTCTGTGTTTTTCTCAGCAGCTGTAATTTGGTGTTCACAGTTGTATGATCTACACCGAGTGTGAATACATCTTAATTTCATAATGAATAGTATTTGTGATACATTTTCAACTAATGTTTCTGACTGACTGTACATGTTTCTACCTGCAGCTAGTGTTCTTTCTTTGGCTAATTCAGTGCAGTTTACACTGACTCACCAGATGTAGACTTTTGGTAAAAGCCTGCCAACTTATTTCATGTGGCATTTTCCTCACCTTCTGCTGTCTCAGCTGTCTATGACCACCGAATGTCCTGCATTGATGATTTATTTTCCTGTCACATCCTTGTCAGGGACCTGTTTACACTTGGTTTTAAAACGTGTCTGGGGCGGTCAGATCACAAGTCGTCGGTGCTTAAAACAAGTGTAAACAGGGTCCAAGACGCATTGTGATCAAACCGCTTACCGAAGTGGTCTAGAACGCATTTGACCATATGTAATTTGTAGTGTAAATGCTAATGCGTCCTTGACAAGGATGTAACAGAAAATACTTAATCAATGCAGGCTGTGTGGTGGTCGCTTTGATGACAGAGCACCAATGATCGAAGAGATAAAGAGGAGCACTGATGTACAGGGTTAGTGCAAGGGAAACCAGATGTCTAATCTCAGTTGGAGCAGAAGATTCAGTCCAAACAAAACATGACTTCTCATATTGTAAACTGTTTATGAGGGTATTGCTAGCAAGCGGGCAACTATCGATTCGAGTTGTTGTTGTTATGTGACATAATAAATATGAGCGGGGCAATTTCAAATTCTAGCGCGAATGGCGTGGGTAGTAATGGAACCTGAACATAAGTGATCAGCTGGACACACTTGGAGATACAACAAGCCCCCAGGAAGAGCACCATGGCTTTAAAGCCAATTAGACAGAGAAGCCAAACCATGGATATGTATTATAACTGGACATGGTGCTGCTGCTCAGCCCTACAACTACTTTATTTCCAGTGGCCACTCGTGGTATTGTGGCAAAAATTTCCCCTGTGGCCAAAAAAAAATCCATTTTCCCTACAGAGCACCATTAGAAATGAGATGTGTGTAAAAGTATTGACAGGACACCTGAAACATCTAACAAGGTTGCTTTCTGTTATGAATATTTGTTCCATGAATGTTTTATATTTGTTCTTTCTTTGAGTCCAGAAAAATCTTGAACTATGAAAAGTTCATGGGCTGAGCAGGAACTCATGGAGAAGTTTGTATAATACATTCACAGGCCAAACTTTGAAATGACAACTTTAGCTTAGCATATATAGTGGAAACAGCACCGAGCTTACTAAATAACATGTTAGTTCGATGTGTAGCCAAAGTCTGTTTTTTTGGGGGTTGGGTATTTCCCAGACTATTTTCTAGCCTGCAGTGCAGTGTCAAGTTAGCCTTGGACAGAGCCAGGCTAGCTGTTTCCCACTGTTTCCAGTCTTTATGGTAAGCTAAGCTAACAGTCTTAAGGCTCAGAGAGAAAGGAACATCTTCTTATCTAACTCTTCCATGATACCGAATATGTTCATTTGCTAATCCTTTGTGACATATATTCAATTCAAAGACTATAAAGAATATATATAACCTCAAAGAATATATATAACCTCTTAAAACCTACCTGCCTGCCAGTAGGTGCGGTTGGACAAAATTTGCATTTTTTTTAGCCACATGCTGAACAAACACAATTACATAGTAGAAGATGTTACATTTCAAAGAAACCTTATACATTTATTTTACTCTGTAGATTCTGAATTTGATACATTCTATTTTTATTTATGTAAAAACATGCAAAACACTAGTATGAATCTATATGTTTTTATATATATGAAAAGGAGGCATGTAGCAATTCATAACTCTCACAATGTAAAAGCAAACCCAGAACTGCCATACTGTTTTAATTCAATCTACACATCTTAAGCCTCTCCTGCACCACTCTTACATCCTATGAGTCAGTCTCTGCTCCCAGCGTTTGTACTTTGTGTCACATGACTGCTAACATGCTGTGTGAAGACATAGTATCACACAGCTTTCATGCCCTCAGACCACTCAGGCTGAAAATATAGGTTTCATGAGATGGAAATATATTTATCTACACCATGTCAGCCCTTTTCTTTCCAAAGTCAATCAATGAGAGGTGATGCCAATTGGAAGCAAGCTTTTAGTGAAGCTTGTGTGCAAAATTGCACCAATAATGCACACATTTGTAGTATGTTCCCACTCGCTCGGCTTCGACAGATGGCACAGGTGTACCTGTAGTGCAAAAATGGGACTGTCTCTGAAGCCATTATACAAGGTAAATATATATATATATTTTAAATAAATAAATGAAAAAGAATACACATAAAAAACACATAATACTGTATTTGGTGTATCTTAATAATAATACTAACAGTGACAGGACTGGTTAAAGGTTGGTGACTGACATGTAAAAGGTCATTGATCTTGAAAATGTCTCGTCAACCTTTTGTTATAAGCCACAGATAAACCCCTGTGATCTGTCCTAAGGCAAAACAACATATCCTTACGTTGTCAGACATTGTTAATCTAGATAAAAGCATCAACTAAAGACCTGCAAATAGAGACATTTACCTTCATATTTGCCACTCTACTTAATGCCATAGTTTTTGCATCATTAGGTGCTGAAATCGGGGTGATTAGAGTTTTTACATCATGCAGAGAAGACCACCAACATATGTGAAGTGCCTTAAACCTTAGTTTTTTCTAATGGCCAACAGGAGGCGACTCCACTGAGTGCAAAAAGAAAAGTCTGACTGAAATATTTTCCTAATTAGTTAAAGTGTGGTAATCACTCGTTTCAGTCAGCTTTAATAAGCATTAGGTTCATTAGAATTTGCATGGCGCACTGTGTACATTTATGTATTTTCGTCTTGGACAGTGTCTTCTTTCACAGCCTATTTTAATTCATTGTAATATATATAATGGTTGCCTTAACATGCCTTGTTCAATATTTAGTTGCACTAAATGAAACAAGAAAGTCTGGTTGTTGTTTTATGAAACTTCCTAACCAATCTAGCGTGCTAGCATTAACTAATAACTACGCTCCCCCCCCTTAAAAAAACTTGGCTGCTGCGTGTCTTTCAGTGGTGGAAAAGGTACTCAGATTCCTTACTTCAGTAAAAGTACTAATACACTGTGAAATTACTTCACTACAAGTGCAAGTACAAAAGTATCAGTATCAAAATGTACTTAAGGTATCAAAAGTAAAAGTTATGTTGTGCAGAATGGACCCAATTATATGTATTACAAATGTATTATATAATAGGCTAATAATAATTATTATTATTGATGCATTTAGGCAAGGGTTTTAATTTAATAATGTTATAGTGATCATTTTAACTACTTAATATACTGTAATGAGGTTACATTTAAAAAAAAAAATCGAATCACTTAAAATGTATCATGTTTTTTATGTTAAATCTCCTGAAAAGTAACTAAAGCTGCTGGCTACATGTAGTGGAGTATAATACAATATTTGCCTCAAAATGTACTGGAGTAGAAGTATAAAGTTAGATAAAATATAAATACTCAGGTAATGTACACATACCTCAAAATAGTACTGAAGTACAGAACTTGAGTAAAAACTTAGTTACACATTACACCACTGGTGTCTCCCTACTCATTTCCTATTCTACCTAGCAACAAAACTAATGACAGTCCCACCATCCTCAGAAAAGCATATGTGTTAGCAAATGTTAGCTCAACATTTTAAACGACACTGGTGCACAAAGTTAACAATAAACATGCTCAACATCAACATTTCAAAATTGCCATTGTGAGCATGTTAGTGTCCCAGAATAAGTATTATCTCAAAGCATTCCCTCTACAGCATCACAGAGCTGAAAGCGTTTCTGGAGACTCTTGGTCTTGTTGGTTACAAGGCAACATCTGTCAGAAGGGCAAATGTATGGAATTAACATAAATAACATTCACAAATGCCTGAGTGAATCAAATGAATAATATGTTGTTAGAAATGTTGAAAAAATGTTGACCGTCACTTCTAAACCTCCTTGTAAAACTGTAAGAATGGATGTCTGTCTGCACTGCAACATGCTCATTGCTAATTATTCTGCTCCACTACTATGAATTCCAAGTTATTCATGATGGAGCACTCTGCCATGCCTCAATAGGCTGTCATGGTTTAGACACAAAGACGACCCTTTCAGTTGGTGACATAACTGCCATTTCACTAGAAATGCTGCTTCTGTTTACATTCAACTCTCTTCTGTCTCTGTTTATGTGTCCTCTCCTTCTAAGAACATACTGAAAGCATGAGCAATACTGTACATAATGCTGCTTTTTAATATATATATATTTTTTGACAGCCCGCTGTGAACATAAGAGGAAGAATACACTGAATTCGGCATGTAAGAGAGAAGAGGAAAAGCACAATAAACCATACAGACGACTGCACTACCACTGCGGAGCCTTCACAGACTATGATGGACATTTCAAATCTGCCTTTTCTTGACCACCCAGGAGAGGTGATGGAGGATTAAATCACATGCTCCGTCACGAGTGATAACAAACCCAACCTGCTGAAACCTTGTTCAGAGTGCGGGAATCCTTTCTGAGCAACACAAAGTAATTTTCTTATCTTATTCAAAGGAAGTGCCCAGATAAAAGCCAGAAACATTTAATATTTTTCCAGTGAGGGCTTGAAAAAAGAGACCTGGTCACGGCTCACTGGAGGTTCTCAGAGGAGCTTTTGAGGAACGCCAACTTGGAGGATAAGATCGCTACAGGGACGGAGGTGATGGGCAATAAGAACGCCATCCCACTGAAGTGTCCCGACACTGGGACACTGCAGAAAGACGAAGGGGTGAGCATCGACAGTGTCACAGGTAAAAAAACAATTTCTACAACATTTCTCCATCTTGTTTTTATCTAATATATGAGTGCTGTGTGATGTTTTTTGTTTGTACACCTCAGGGAGTGTTTCTTCTTCTGCAGTATTAACTAATGTGGATGGTAATGACATGATAAAATATAAAAAGTCATTAGAGTTCATTCAATATATCTGCCTCTTTAAACAACCCCAGACCTCAATACCCCAGACTGGCAATGTGAGTCACAGTGACACATTATAGCGATACCTTTCGCTGTTCTGCACATAACTGCTGATTGAAAGCTTTTCAGAACAACTCAAAGCTTATCATCCATCTGTGGACCACAGTTTCCCTCAAACTGCTGCAGGGCACCGGAAAAAAAAACAGAGCTTAAGATGATCAGGCTGATATAAAGCTGCAAGGAAGCAACGGCTAATGCTTTTGGATGTTTGCAATGTGTTATACAGACGGAGCCAATACACCATGTTACGTAAGAGTTGCACTATACAGCTACACTTACATAATAGTGACTAATTGTCACAGTAATGGCTGCAGGTGAATGGCTGACAGGCTGTCACCAAAGGCAATCTGCTGAGGTAACAGCTTGTTGCTCAGCTAGCTTTAGCATCTACCCATAGAGTGTATAAATAATGGACGTAGTCACCGTGACGTCACTCGTTGGTTTTTGGACTGCCCGTTTGAGGCATCGAGTTCGGCATTACACTCTCGCCATCTTGCGTCAACACTGACTACACACCTCTCTCTACACCGGCAACCTGACTGAGCAAAGTTGCTGCTAATTCATGTTAGCATTAACTTGGATTTTAATTTTGGCTAGCAAAAAACAAAAACAAATTTTATGTTACTTACCCCCAAGAAAAATGAACAGCGACTCCTTGGAATGTCTGTTAGTCCAACCAAACGCTGAACAAGACATTTTTAACATTTGTAATTTTCAAATATACTGTCATTAAGTGAAAATACAGTGTAAAAGGGTCAAAGTTGCGAGACCAAAACGGTAAATGTCCTTTTTTTAAATTTATATGTATAACTTTATTGACACAGTGATGACAGCTCACCTTGGTAGCCACCTGTCAATCAAAGGTAGCCACGCCCCAAATCATACGATTCTTTATCTTCTATTTTCTTCTAAATGGGGCCATTATTTACACTATTAACATCAAATTGTCTTGAAGAAGATTTTTTACTAGCGATTGAGACTATAGCGTTGTCCTAATAACATTTTCTGAGGTAATAAATCAAGTGAGAAGTTTTCTCATTTTGTATTGAAATGAATGGACACAAATACTTCTGCAGCCACCATCAGCACCCCCTGTTGGAAGTTTTAGTAGAATGCAGTTTAAGGCACTTCCTGGATTGCCTCCCTGCTCAGACCCGGAGGTTGCCGTCTGCATCTACCACATCTTCTCGGCTGCCACACAAAAGCTAAACACAAGCAGACTGGCATACTGGTTGTCTGTGTTCTAACAACCTTTTTTGCTAACGCAAATGCTAATTGTTGGTCGTTGTATTCTGGTTAAAGGAATAATTCAACATTTTGGGAAATGGGCTTATCAGAAAAAAATAATACAGTTTTCGTATGCTAAATATGAAGCTAGAGCCAGGAGATGGTTAGCATACGTTAGCATAAAGAATAAAAAAGTATATTTCTTGGCCATGTATAGTCAATTCCTAGAGGCTTTTTTAAATTGAAAGAAAAAAGAACATATAACAACATATAACATATTATGTCTATCATAATATGCCCAAAGCTCCCACTGGCCACCAATCTGGACACATCAGGGACCTGACATGTCATGACCATAAGATCTAATTCCCCAAAACATATAACATATACAGACACACAGTACACGCACATACTGTCCATTCATATACATCCACACAGATAATGTAAGAAATAATGATACACACACATTCCAAAATGTAGTTGCATTAAATGTACAGAGATGAGTGAATGGGCCAAAACAAGTAAATAAAAGAGGGTAAAAAGTATATGGTTAGATAATCCTTCTTTAGTATAATGAGGTCCTAACTAGGTCAACACTGGTCAACTGGGCATAGGACCAGCACCTTCCTCCAGTGCTGTCGTCACTGCGTTGCAACCAGGGCAGATTTCCAGAAGTGACTGTTCCTGGCCAAGAAGTAGTCACTGGATGTCTTTGGACTGAGCCAGACTTGCTGTTCACCCTGTTTCCAGCTAAGACAACTGGCTGTTGGTGGTTTCTTCTTATGTAACACTTAGCAAGGAAGTGCAAAGTGTATGTTGAATGCTCCTTTAAAGAGAAGACGTACCTGGTTTTATAGAATGAAAGCACTGAACTAATTGTCCTTCCATCTATAGTAATTTATCAATAATTCACTTTTTATTTACAAAAGAAATGTATCAAAATTGTTACCAGGATGCCAGGATATTCTGACTTTTAGTCATATATGGATTAAGCCTCAAAATGCTCCTACATTTCCCACAATATAGCCAATAACATCTCTTTAGACTTTTACTGCTTACAATTCGTCAAACCCTGATGACATCAATATAACTTAATCAGGGTGATTTTTTTTAGACATGTCAAAACTCATCCAAAGTCAATAAAGATACCCCTGTAATAAAATGTATAAAATAAGTATCCTCCAGGTATGGTCTCAATCGCTAGTTTCAAGCCTTCCTTAATGCAGCATTTAGTAAATGAAGGTAAAATAAAGCAGGGTATGCTTTAGGGCGCCTTGTGATTGACAAAAAGCTACCAAGACGACCCGTCAATCAGAATAAAGGCGCAGCAATACCTACTACCATGCCACTATGTACATTTAGATAGCTGTGAACAAATTTTTGGTTTGTCTGGAATTATGGAAGCATTATGGGTGGGCATAAAGTTATTGGGTCAGATTTAATTTTTTTCTCAAATATGGTCCCCTCTGGCTCCAAAACACCAAGATGGGGACGGACAAAAATGCTAAAACTTAAAGCTTCAGGTACACCACAAACCAAGAGGCGATGTCACAGTAGATCTATCCATCCATTTTCATCCGCTTATCCGGGGCCGGGTCGCGGGGGCAGCAGGATAAGCAGGGCATTCCAGGCGCCCCTCTCTCCAGCCACAACGTCCAGCTCCTCCTGGGGGACCCCGGGGACACCTCTAACGGGAGGCGCCCGGGAGGTTCCTTACCAGATGCCCAAACCACCTCAGCTGGCTCCTTTAGAGGAGAAGGAGCAGTGGCTCTACTCCGAGCTCCCTCCGGATGTCTGAGCTCCTCCCCCTATCTCTAAGGCTGAGCCCAGCCACCTACGGAGGAAACTCATTTCAGCCGCTTGTATCTACAGTCTTTTTCTTTTGGTCACTACCTAAAGCTCATGACCATAGGTGAGGGTTGGAACATAGATGGAGCGGTAAATCGAGAGCTTTGCCTTCAGGCTCAGCTCCTTCTTCAACACACTAGATACATACAGGTTTTTATGCAGTCTATGAGTAGTATTCATCATGACTAGTAAACTGATCAAAATATATATAGGTGACAATGTAGACGTATGTATTTCCATACCATTAAATAAACATTTCTATCACTGATTGATTACAAAGATATTGTGATTAGAATGTACACATCAATGATGTTGTAAGATAGCATTTTATTTCTAAAGCTTGTGTTGTGTTGTATGTTTCTAGGAAGTGTCTCCAGAGATGAACTGCCGGGCCCCAGCCCAGAGCTGCTGGCCTCGCTGCAGTCCCTCAGAGAAAACAGTGACTACACACTGCTGCCACACTCCCTGCACCAGGTGTGTTTCTCTTTGTGTGTGTAGGTGAATATTCAAGAGAAAGTGTCTGGCTTTTTCCCTCAGACCCAGAGGGAATGTATGTCTTTATTTAGGTAGACAGAATGGCTTTGTGTGTGGGTGTGTACATATGCTTTTGAGTCTCTGTATGCTTACAGTATGTGTGTGTAAAGCAGTCCTCCTGTGTGACCTCATTCCAAAGTCTCAGTTTTCTCAGTTAGCTACAAATATACCAAATCTCTGAGTGGTGTTTTCTAATGTAGCAAAAAAGCATTTCACCAGCATGCAAATGCACTGATTTGTTGCTCAATCATTTTAAAATGATGTCAGACGTCTGAAACTTTTTCTGTAAATGCATTGCTCAAGGGGACATTAGAAATAATTCAGTAAGTTAATGAAGCAGAAAAGAACATTTATGCAACTGTTCTGCAAAGTACGTGCAGGGAATTGAGCTAGCAACCCTATACTCTTCTCCCACCTCCACTCCTTCAGATCAAAATGATGGTGTTCAACCAGACATTGTAATTAGAAGTGTGATATATATAGTTTGGTTCGGCCTCTGTGTGTGGTTGAAAAGGACCGCAGCGTTGTTTCTTATTGCTCGTGCAATACTTAGACCACAGTCTCCTAACAACACTTAGACAATATGATTAATTTGAGCAAGCTATTTCAGCACCTTGAGAAGCTTGTAGTTTACTTTGCTTCGCTGCCAACCCCAGTAATCATGGAACAAAGGCAGAGCTGTTTTTCCTCAAAGGAAAGAAAGAAAGAAAGGAGACGCAATACAGTGCAATCAGATTAATTTGGCAAAAGCAGTTCCATGACGTGTTACTCTAAACATGATTACAGTTATAAATACACTCCTAATGCAAGGAATTTTATGCGTTACGCTATACTCCACAGATAACTACGTTCAACACTTTTAGCAGGAACCTGGTCACTCATAATGCTTAGACATGAAAGTCCATATTTGGTCATATCTGCCAGTACCTGTTATTCTGGTGCACTGAATATTTTGTGGCCTCCATTGATTTGTTTAATACTAAATCTACTCAGAAGAATGTAACAGGTCACATCTCATAATCTGTCTACGCCTAGTGTATGAAAGAAGTGAAATGTTAAGGATATTATTATTCCTCTGCACCAGTGACAGTTGTGGCTGGAAGTACATATCTCATTCTTGTGAACTGTATATGTCAGAAATGCTTCGAGGCAATCTCTTTTGACACAAACCTCCACTTGGACTCGCGGATGTACGGATTAGATTTTAGTGGTCAAAGGTCAGAGGTCAAGGTAACTGTGACCTAACATCCATCTCATTCTCTTTAATGAGATATCTCATGAACTTTTGGAAGAAATTTCTTCAAATTAGGCTCAACTGTCCACTCAAGCATGAACTGATGAAAGGTGAAGGCCACTAAATACAGTTTCAACTCAAGAATTAATGCTGTAATTATAACAAGTTATTTCACAAATATCAAATAGGATTAAATGATTAAGACCAAAAGTTCCAAAACACTTTAATGGTCATTATTCACCTCCATAACTCAGGGACAGAAGGGAAGTAATGTGGTTGGATAGGGAATGAGTGATGCTGATGTTGAGACTTTGCTGATTATATCGATCTTCTGTATTGCTGAGTTGAGGACATTCAACAGTGTGGTGGTAACCCTAGCTTGAAGTCTGTGGATGTCTGTTCCAATAAACATAAAGGGTGTCAGAGAAAACATTATTATTGTCCATGTTTAAGACTCTACGCTCAGAGTGTGTTATACATAGTAAACTTTTATAACACTCAAGGCACTTGAAACTTAAACTGAAATTTGGCCAAACAGTTCTTGTTCTGAGTAAATAAATTGTGTGCACTCCTTCTCAGCCTGGAGGTAACCACGCTTTTGTTTATTGGTCATCTGTTTCACAGACACTGACAGCAACAGCTTGGTAGAAATGCTGACAAATACTTAAAGTTCATTACAACCATTGCTATAGAAGTACATTTATTTAAAGGCATTTGTTTTTAAATACAAGCCACTGAGGACACAAAGTAATGGTTTAGGAAACTAACCAGAGCTGATTAGCTTATTAATTGATAAGTCAATTGACAGAAATCTAATGTAACCATTTCAGTAATTTTTCATCTAAAAATGGCAAACATTTTCTGGTGACATCTCTCCATGTGTGAAGATTTGCTGCTTTTCTTGGTGCATATATGATTACTTATTTATATCTATATATGTATTTAGTACGTTTAACATCTTGGATTTTGGGACTAATCAAACAAACAATCTGAATAACTAACAATTCACACTGGAAAATTAAAATGGCCTTTTTTTCACAAATTGTGACATATTAAGCCTGAACTATTTGGGCTAGAAAATATAGAAAAAAGTCAATAGATTAAGCTTTTATTATGATGAAAATATTAATTAGTTTCAGCCCTAAAATTACCTGATATCATAGAATTTAATATCTCTATGAAATAAGTTGACTGGTTGTGGAGAGGAAGGTATAAAGTGGAGGGAAAAAAACCCACAGAGACACTTTAATCTGGACCATAATTATCTGCATGTGACTTCATGTCTCACCGGGTGTCTCCGTGTCTCTTGGTATAACTCCATCATGTGATCTCCATCTTTGAAGGAATTTGTGAATAACAAAGACATCTACGTTTGGTCAAAGAGCCAATTAGTGTTTGAAGACATCATTTTCATTGCACAGCAATGTGGTTTAAGGTCACCATGTGCTTTGATGTGTTTTTTACACTAAAACACTGTCACATGGCTTGGTTAACAGTGCAACACAAGTGATGTACAAGTCACTATACTGCACTAGTTCATGTGGACATGTGTGTGAATTGAAGTACTGTACCTTCTGTTTAATTAATTGTCTTTTTCTTTCAGATTGCAGAAGCCTATTCACTCAAAGAGGACTGTATCCTTTAAAGTACATCATCAATGCCTGTATTTGTTACGTATTACTGTTTTATGCATTGTGACCATAGACTGCATAAAAGAGGTGGACACAATCACCTATTGGCTTGTGGACGACTGTTTTAAAGCTTCATGTTTGGCAATTTGGGGTCGTCATCTTGTTTTTTGGAGACAATATTTGGATGAGAGGGTGGGCTTGGGAGTTTACACAAGTTACCAGCATGGGGAGTCACATACCATTAGCATAGCAAACACTAAGTTACCAGCTAATGCTAACAGTAGCATGCGAGCTCCATTTGCAGGGTGCTTTTATATACAGACAACACCCAGAATCAAGGTCACAGCTGTACACAGTGACATGGATATACATTGCTACATCTATGTCCTGATTGGCAGGTTGCCTGGTAACAGCTTGTCAATGACTAAAGGCAAACCCTGCCATAATGGCTTTTTTACTCTAAATAAGACCATAACAAACATCACGCTGTATGGAAAAAGACTTGAAACTAACAATTGAGGCCACATACTCATTAGGAAAACTTCTTTAGTTTCACTTATTTTTGCAATAAGCAGAGTCGCTCCCTGCTGGCCATTAGAAAGAATGCAGATATAAGGAACTGCATTGGCTTTAGGCTTGATTGTGATGACAATGTTGAAGTGCGTGGTTCAATCTTATTTTACCGAAAATGGGGTTTGCCTTTGGTGAGGGTCATCAGGGAGTGCAGATTTTGCACTTTACAGGTTGTCATTTCTTTAACTAAAATGCTTGTGTTGGTCTGACACCCACATGTGACCTTATATAAAAGTGATAATATTCAAATGTTAAAAATGGCAATAAGCAATGAAAATGTGTCAGAAAGAAAAGAGTTTCTGTCATTTTAGATTTGCTTGTATTTGTATTTTTTTTAGCAAGCCACATCATTGTCTGTCTTGTTATTGTTTTCAATCAGTTCATTTGCCTCTCAGTAACTGGGTGTTCCCCATACTTTGGCTGAAAGCCCTGAAGGCTTGCAGGAGTAGTTTCCTCTTGCTGTGTTTGTGCGGTTGGGCTGGCAACAGCTGTCAGGCTGTCTAAGGAGGATGGTGTGTGTTTATGTGTTTGTGTGAGAGGGGAGAGAGAAATAGAGGCGGAGGGAGGTAAGAAGGCATTGTTATTCGTGCAGGAATCACTTATGGCTTTTGTTATTGGTTTGAGAAGACTTTTAGAAAAACCTGTTTTTAATTTTGGTTTCTTCGTTCCAAGTCTTACTTGCATGATCATAACATAGACATATTTTGTATAATCTATTGTCCCAGCAAAAAAGGCTAGCACAGTGTAGATCAAATCCATTAAAAGACCCAAAATATAAAATGTAAAATATAAAGTACTACATTTCAGAAAATACAACAAAATGTGTGTTTTAATTCATTACTGTAGAGGCATATTTTCATGTTTTTTTGGGGGGAAAAAGGTTGTCTGGTACCATCTTAACCCATCCTCTTTCTTCTACTAATTACACTTACATTTGTCTTGGCTAATGGGTAATTTCATCTGCCTCTATGCTTTTTGTGGACTTATTTCTGTCCTCTGTCGTTTTACATTTGTTGACATATTTTTTTGTCTGCAATAAGTTAATAACAAACCCTGTGCCATGATATATCTCTTTGTGGATAAAAAGCCTGCTTTGTTTTCTTTAAAACTGATTATTATAACAGTGAGCAATCATACACTAGTGTTTTAAAGTGCATTTGTGATATTCATTATGATTTCTCATGAGGAAATGACATGTTAAATTTCAAACCGGTTGAAACATCCACCATGCAAACACGCACTGTGAGGAAATAACATATGGCACATACTATATATTGTAATATGAAAGTAATTATACTGCATTCTTAAATCTTGCAGTGCTGTAAACAGTCAAATAATAGCTTTTGAAGTTTCTTATGCTATTCTGTGTTGACTTTAATTCTTGACTTGAGCTCTATTCGCATAAGTATGTAGAATAAAACTGTAACAGAAAATAATGAATACAACTGTTAATTAGAGAAGACTCTGTTGAAGGTCTCAGTTGGTGTCTTTAACTAATGATGCTACCAGACCAGTGGGCCATCCAGTTCCTGCAGCTGGAGAAGCTCTACCATCAACGACTGCTCTCCAACCTCGCCGCCCTGCAGGAGAACTGGGGTACTGCATGCATCTGATTGTCTTTCTCAACAAAAATCTTTGATCAAAACTGAATTTTGAGTCCGTGCAATATTGAGATAAAGAGCGGGAATGTAGATCTATCTTGTGTGTACTCCTCACGTGTTCCCAGAGAGCCAATGGAAAGAGAAGAAGAACACTGAAAGCAGTTTGCCCACTGAGACGGACGGCATCAGTCAGACACACATCGAGACCCTGAGCCAGATCTGCAGGACACACCTCAGGTATACTACAACACATGAAGACACCATTAAGATGAAATCAAGGCAGATATATACATGGGAGTAAACGTGAATACACAGCCTTCTAATCTTGTGATCAGCCACAGTACTACACACTCAAGCATTTCCCTATGTGTGTAGTAAAGTCACTGGTGCCCTCATGTTAATATAACAAAGACACAGCAAGAATGCCCTCTTAAATGCCCCTATGGTGGTAACATTGAAATGCAGTGTCCTTCCAGTAAAGAAAATGAGATTAAATCCCTTCTATGGTGCCCTTCAAGTAGGCTAAAGAAAATGTGATGAAGTGTCCTCTAGAGTGCCTTTCCAGTGAAGAAAATGTGGTGAAGTGCCCCCTAGGGTCCCCTTCCAGTAAAGAAAATGTGATGCAGTTCCCTCTAGAGTGCTTTTCCAGTGAAGAAAATGTGACGAAGTGCTGTCTTGGGTGCTTCCCAGTGAAGAAATTAGATGCGCTGCTCTTTAGTGTGCCTTTCCAGTGATAGAAATAGGACACAGTGCCCTTCCAGAGCAGAAAACAAGATGCTGTGCATTAATGGATGCCCTTAAATGGAGAAAATGGGCGGGGTCCCCTCTAAGGTGTATTCCAGAGAGGAAAAAAAGAGAAAATGCCCTCTAGAGTGCATTTCGAGTGAAGAAAATGGGATAATGTACTGTCAAGGGTGCCCTTCTAGTGATAAAAATGGGAAACAGTGCAAAGACATATGGGTGCCCTTAAAAGGAGAAAAGGGATTGAGTGCTCTTTCAAATGAGTAAAGAAAATGAAGTACACAGGCCTTAAAATTGTGAAAACATCATGCACTACCAAAGGCTGCCCCACATGCTAGAAAATGTTCACCTCTGTCTATCAGACAGTTGGAGTCCATCCAGTTGTGTCTTTGGTGTTTCCAGACAGCTCAAACATCAGCTAAAAACAGCTCCACTTCTCAACTTGACTCCATCTCCTCCCATTACCTTCATCACTGTCGGAGAGAAAGCTTTTAGCGCCCATTTTGCTTTACTGTACGGACCTCTGTCTCCATCTCCCATGTGGACACTCTGAGGACTCCAACACATTGATAATGCATGAAGATACACTGAGGATACAGACACTCATGGGAATCATTTGGAAAAATCAATATTTCTGACAAAGCCGGAAAGATTTCCGCAGGATAGTGATTTCCATAAGACACAGACAAATGCCGCAGGTCTGCATGCCAGACTGTGTTGTGTCCCACCTTTCCTGTGACTCTTTGGTATGTTATTGCAGCTCACAGTCATTTAATGCAACTGGATTTAACTTTGAAGAACATAAGCCAACTCCTCCGGAAAGGCCTCAAAAATATTTTTGCTTTTTAATATATAAAGTAACACTATTATCCTTCTATGACCTTTCCTCAACATCTGTTTGTTTCTTTTTCTCCTGTCGTCTGTCTGGTCTTCCTCTGCCTCTGCTTTTATTTGTGTCTATCTGCGTTCCTCTTTGTGGCTTCGCTCAGACCATCCAGCAGTGTGGACCAGGTAGGACATGCCAACCTTCTCTTTCTATATTGATCTTATCTCAAACTCAAACTTTTCCTACATGATAAATTATCATCAACTATGTTTGATTTGACAGAAGATGCTCAACACAACACTAAAAGAGGTTCAGAGCAAGAATAAGACGCTACAACCCTTTCAAGATGAAGGTAAACAACAAACTGTTTATTGCAGTAACAACTCTGCCAAGCTCTGCTTTTGGCTAAATGCTAACTGTATGCTAACATGCTCACAATGACAATGCCAACATAGGCCTTCTGATGCTAAGTTAAAAGTAGGCACAATCTCTACCATATTCACCATCTTACTTTAGCTTGCTAGCATAACATTTGCTAATGTTATGTAGGTGTTTAGTCATAAAGCACTGGACAGCACTGGATTTTGAGACAATAGCGCTTTGTTTAAAGTCAATTAGTACAGTAATAACAATTAATCCCGAGGTGGACATTAATGACATGTTACTAATCTCAGGTCAACCCATTAATCCAAACAATTACTAAAACGGTGGGCTCTCTCTATGATCAGCTCAATCAGCAGCTCTGATAAACAGCAGAAACTGCAGCTAACTACAGTTAGCTAGTGGCATACAATAGCAAAATGTCATGGCACCTGAGTGTTCACAGTTTCTCTTAAAAGCACATTAATTGTGATGGTGTTGATAAAAGCCATGAAGGTGAAAAAAGAGGGATTGATGCAGTAATCACATGGCCCCTAGCTGTCTCTGTTAATCTTTTCCCTCAATAACCCTTAAAACTGCATGATGTAGGCCTGTAAGATTTGTCTTTATATTCATTAGGAAAAAAAAGAAAATCGAATGCTATCAAAACATTGGAAAAAAATGAACAAGGTGGATTATGACATAATAGATTCTGACAGAATTTTTCTAAACCTGAACGGAAGAGTCTAAATCAACCTCTGGTCTTCACAAGATTACATGTTAATTCATACAGTAGTTGTGAAGATATTCTAGTTTGAAGAAAAGGGGTGGACTGATGAACCAGCTCTTCCATCTCCTTGCCACTAGCAGCCCTTAGAATCCATGTTAGAATAACAAACAGTCAGGGTTGGGTAGGACTGTATGTAGTATGGATTACATAATAAGGTTACAAATAATTAACTACAATTTGTCCTGATTATATTTAAGAAAATGTGCAACTACATCATTGTAAATGGGTTACTTGATTAACACTTTTAAAATATGTCAGTTTTAAAAGTTTTTTTTATTTTTTATAGTTGTTTCTAAATGACGATCTATGGATAATGGAGTTTTGTTTCTTCTTATTAACATGGAAAATGAAAAATGAATAAAAGATTAATATTTTGAGTAAGTACTCCTCATGTGTTACAACCTATGGTTAAAGGTCCTCCATATGCGGCCTTTAATTTAAAACAGGCACAACAAAAATTCTAAATTCTAAATGTGAATTGTAAAATGCACTTTATGTGCATTAAAATTGTTGAAAGATGTTTGAAGACAAAAAAATAATATTTGTGGAAACTCAAAAAAATGTTTGTACTCCAATGGATTATGTTACTAATTATAAAAAATGTAATGTAATTTGTGATTTGTAGCTGTCTAAATCTTATAGTAATCTGATCTGGAAACAGGTTTGTTGCCAAGTAGGTTGTCACCATTAACTGTATAATATATATGTCACCTAAAAGGAATTTGCCTTAGTGTTTGGTCAGGAACATAATAAAAACAGTCAAGAAACATAAAAAAATATATCTGTTTTAAAAATCAAGAATTTGTGCAGGAATGTGTAAAATATTGTCTAAGGAATGTTGAAAATAAGTGCAACACTAACACTCAACATATATACTGAACATCACTAGGCACAGTGATGTTCAGTATATCTATTCATTTTCATCTTTGCTAATCTAGCCTGGGAGAGACGTTCTAATCTCCTCATACACACAAGATACTCTGTGTCAGTTAAGATCACATTCAGTAATGCTTAGTAATAATCAATATCCATGTGCTGTGTTTCTCCAACATGCCAGTCAACAAGCCTGAAACACACCAGAGTACAGACGGAGAGCAAAGCATGAAGCCAGAGTCAGAGCTGGCCTTAGCACAGACAGGCCATCAGGAGGGAGGGGAGGAGGAGGAAAGACGAGAAGAAGAGACGTATGAGGAAGGACAGGAAGTAGAAGAGGAGGAGGAAACATGTGAAGGGACACCAGAGGAGGAGGAGGTGAAGGTGGAGTGGCCAACAGGAGTCCCCCAGGCTTCAGACAAGGACCTGGCCAAGCTCTCCCACACAGAGGGGGTAGGAATACACTTTAATCAAACATATCGTACCTCATTGTCTGCCTACATCTGATACTATTACTAGACAAGGTGCATTTTGGTAGGATAACACATATTGTCATAGAACTGGGTCAAAATGAGCCCCTGAGGATAGTAATTTCAGCCAAGACTGCAAAAGATGTCTAAGGTTGGGGCCAGTATGAGAGATTAAGGGAGATCTATTGGGTGGACACTAACCCATGGACACTAATACACTTCACATCGTCATGAATGCTTACTATTGTGCTTTAATGTGTCAGCTCTGCTACTTAACTGTATGTCTGGAATGTTTTTAAGTTTTATGGACAATTTTAGATTTGTATTCTTGATACACTGATTGGAGCTGGGGAGAAACAGTATTTAGTGTATCTTGTGTATGAAAATACACACTGACAGTAAAGTGAATCTTGAATCTTGAAAGATACTGGCAGAAATGGAACATAATATTCTCATGTATGCTTTCATTATAATATAATCACTTGAATCATCAATGAAAGAATCATTATGGCTTCATTATTTTGGAATGGGTCCTTTATATCTACAGATAATCATCATGTTGCAGATGCAAAGTAGGTACAATATTTCCAATATGGATGTGCATTTTAAGTTATTAACATATTAAAATACACGGTTGCTCATAAAGTTGGAATAAAATATTTTTTAACCTCTTTCCATAAAATGATTGTGACAGTGTGATTTATTCTTGACAAGTAAAGTTTATATCTTCTCAAAACTTAATTGATCAATCTCTTCCAAACATATCACATGAAAATGAAACCACAATTAACAGAGCACTGTGTCTGAAAACAAAATTATTCCAACCTTATGGTCCACCGTGTACTCACATTTCATTATTATAGAGTACTTCAGTACTCGTAAAAAAAAAAAATCCATCCATCTAATGTTGTTCAGATAGAAAAGATAGAGACTACGAACCAACACAGTAAACTCTTCAACAGCACTTAACAACTTCACTTCTTCAGTTATTAAATTTCACATAAAAGCTTGAGACATATACAGCTTACCAGAGAGACCTTAAATTCTTGGAGCATTTTTCAAAGTTACATTCAGTCATTATTCACTTTATGCAATTCCATTCTAACGAAACAACCATGAGTAAAGTTCGCGAACGTTGCCATGGTTATTTGCTAATATAATATGAGTCAAGATATGAGAGGATAACTTGCCATCCTGGGTGGTACAAATTAGTGAGAATTCAGGCCCGGGTCAATGGACTATAGCCCCTTTCATAGTGCCGTTTCATGCCGGGACATTTACGGCTCTGTAACGTCTCGCCTCCACTATGAATGCACCAGAAGCTGGATGCTGGGATCAAATGATCCCACCAGTTTTCTGCCTGGTGGCGACTGTTAGAGGCGGGACCACTATGAACGGACAAGGCGG
Source organism: Centropristis striata (assembly GCF_030273125.1). Taxonomy (NCBI): domain Eukaryota; kingdom Metazoa; phylum Chordata; class Actinopteri; order Perciformes; family Serranidae; genus Centropristis; species Centropristis striata. The sequence continues at coordinate 9,130,177 of NC_081534.1, forward strand.
AAAATTTGACATTGCACGTGACGTCTAACACACACCTCCCACTGGGTCCGACAGTCATCGAATCGTAGTTCATTCACTTTGCCCAGTGTCCGCTGCTTATTGTAAACAAGTCAGCAAGCTAACTGTACACGTGGTGTCCACCGCTGAACAAGCAACAAACCGGCATCGCTAACTGTGCACAGAGTGTCCGGTGCTTGTTGTAAGCAAACAGAGGTCGCTAAGTGAACACGTGCACATACATACTATACTGCTACAGAGCTAACTGTGTAGCCTATTAGCACTGTGCTACTGTGCAGCACTGCTGCTGTTCTGTCACACGTCACTATCCTCTCCTCCCACTATACTCCCACCTCCTTCCGAGACGCTGGACTACACTATGAAATGCTGAATATCACGCCTTCGCGGGATCACTATCAACGATTTAAGGTGAAAAGCTGGCACAGATCTTTCTGGCAATATAGCGGGACATTTGCGGGACAGCACTATGAAAGGGGCTCATATAAGATTAATGTATGAGAAGAGCTTTTGTGATGAATACAGGAGGGTATAAATATGTTTCCTGCCCTGTATCTCTCTTTTAATCTCACTCATGTTTCCTTCCTCTTTCCTCACCATCCATGTATCATCTCCTGCATGCATCCATCCTTCCTTCCTCTCTCTGATCTCTCCTGTTTTTACTGTCCTTAATATTCCTGCCTGCAAAAAAGGAAAACTGTATTTGTTTAGGTTCCCTCTCTATTCTCTGACTCTCAGCTCTTTGTCTTTGCTGGGACACTCTCATATATACATAATCTCCGTAGTCCCTTGGTGAGATCATCGCCTACTTCTCTATGTTCAAAAAACCTCCACCCATGTTCACTGGTGTGGCCTGACCCTTGGGATATTTACCCTGCCAAATGTGCTCCATTACTGAGCCAAGGCCTGAGCCAAGCCATCATGTTCTGGCTGAAACCCTCAGCTGAGGGGGCCTGGTTCCTCCAGGAGGTGGAGATGAAATCAGAGCTATTCCAAACAAGAAGTCAGGACCATGGCTGTGATGTAATCCAGTGGAGGATCGACTGGGTGGGGCATGGGTGGGACTCCTTTATTTTCCAATAAAAATATTTGAGTCACATCTCATGAGGGTTTTTGCTTTGTTTTTTTTGCCAAGCCATTTTGTCAATGTGTGAATTGGCAATTGAAAAAAGAAGGAATAATGCCCAATGCTGTAAAATGGAATATATTGTATTACAAAATGCATTGTTAACATATATTTCCACTAAGAAGTTTTAAAAAATGCAGTACACAATGCCAAACATACCTTTGGAGTAATTTAGAAACAATGATGCCATCACAAAGTTTGTATAGGGTTTAATATTCCAATGTGTGATTTTGCAATAGTCCATAAACATTCAGATTACATGTTTTTTTTGTAGCCCAATGGATTACGTAACTAATTAGAAAAAGTTTGTGATGAATAACTAAATTTTAAGTTATCAGACTTAGAAAGTAGGTTGTCACATTTAGGGACTTGGTACACAATTATTAAAAAAAACCCTTCTCAAATATCTACATCTCCTTAAGGAGAGCATGTGCATATGCGTTGTCTTGTTATACCTGCCAGCGAAAATCTATTCCAATCACATTATCTGGGTGTCTTAATCAGAGTTGGAGAACTGGGACATTAGTCCAACTAACACGTTTACATGTACTTCAGTTGTCCAGTTATAGTCGGATTAAGGTAATAATTTGTGTGTCATGTAAACGTGTCTTCTTGCTATAGCAGTTAGACCTAAATAACTTTTAGTCCTGTGTCTTGACAAATGAGTGGCTTTCTATGATGACAAAATGGACGCATGTACTCTCAGTGACATCACCCCTAGGTTTCTGTAGAGCAGAGATGATGGTTTAGGTCGTCACTATCCTGGCAGTGTCTTACACCTCCTAACAACCAGCTAATCCAAAAAAGGGGCAAATAGATGGAGCGGGGTGACCTGAATGCAGCAGCAAGCCACCTATGAGGTCAGCTCACTGTCACTCAAAAAGGGCTATAATTTACTGAACTTAAAGTCTTCATATCAAAGAAATGGATTTGTTTGAGTTTCAAAAATGTTAAACAGAGGAAACATTATAGCTGCATCACCATGGTAGCATCTTCATTTAAATTGTATCGAGTTTAAAGCACCGCTGTGTCAGAGTACAGCTTCACAGTTCAGTTTGCATTAAGTCAAATTAGCAAGAGTTAGCATGCGAACACGTGTTAGCATTTAGCTCAAAGCCCTGCTGTGTAGGTACAGCCTGGGTCATGATCCTTCTTTCCACTCTGCTTTCATAGAACAGTGAATTTATTATTGCAGGACAGGATTGAAAACATTTTCCAATTATATATTAAATTAAAATGATTTTACCTAAATTTAACTATTAAGACCATTCAAGATAAAGAATCTCTTTTACAAGACAGACCTCGACAAGTTGTCAATTGTATAAAATAAAGACATCTTTAAATCCAACATATAGAGCATAATATACAAACAAATGTTCACAGTAAAGCAGAAGGAAACTTTTTTAACACAGTGGCCTCTCATAAAAACAGCCACATAATCCTATCACCAAATTCTTTATGATGCCCTTAAATTCATCAGTGGATATATAGTTTGTGTCTTATGTTAGATTCATTAGAATCATTTCTATTAGACTGATCATTTCTATACCAAAAAGAAACAACAAAAGAACAAAAAAAAGTATTACTTATTTATTACAGTTATTTCATGTAAATTACATAACATTTTATCACCATATATCTAATTTAAAAAACTACTTCAATTGCAAATAAAATCAATGATTGCACATTAATTTAGGCCAGAAATTCTACCTCATGTTGTTATACTTTGCATAGTCTAAAATTTCTTGATAGACAATTAATGTGCAGTTTTGTGGACTTACAGAATGCTTGATATTCAAAATAATATGAACCTCAATCATACAATCTGCCTTATATGCTCTCACAGTTGCTGCTATAGTCTTTACCTCATCAGTTCTCTATGAAGAGCTCCAGAGTTTACATCTGTTCACACTCACAAATATCACTTTGTCCTGACAGTTACTTTAACCATGTATTATTTGCCTAACATCACAGTTTTCACAGAGTCACAGAGAATCCTGATTTGAACGGGACCTGGCTATAGCACCCACATCTTTAAAGCCACACATGATATCCTGATGTGCCTCTGTACAGACTCAATATGCTGCTGGCCACCGCCATATTCACTGTGCTATTGACCCACTGGCCTCAGTCAGTAATTGACCTATAAATTGTGGCAGCAGATGAGGCTGACAGCTTGAGAAATGACTCCACTTCAGTAGTCACCACATGACCATGCTGCTGTGTGTTCTGGTTTCTGCTCTGCGGGTTGTTGAGAGATTATGATCAGGTCAAAACGTTTTCATTATGCTGGGTGAGGGTTCAGAATTACTCTTATGACTGACCCCTGATGACTGTGCAGCGTAACTGCAGTTTAATGTTCGTAACAGTAGGTTTCACATTGGTCTGCTGATGGAGCCTGTTTATTCCCTGCCACTGATTATGGTTGGTGATGTTTTTCTTGTATTATATTCGGTGGTTTTACTGTTTCTGAGTCTAAAACCACCACAATGTTTGGTTTATTTTCCCTTTTATAAACTATAACTACAGTTAAATATATGATCTAGAACAGAATGCATCAATTCAGAATTAATCTATATATTTACAAAAAACACTGAACTCAATTGAATGTAAGTCATAAAGGATTTGCAAATCACTGCTAAATGTATTTATTAACTTTTTCGCAGCACCTTTTATTTAACTCAGGGTTGTATAGAAAATGGCAATTTTTCTGATAGATTTGGTTTTAATAAGTTATTTAATGCTCTACAACAGAGGTGTAATTTCATGACTGACAGCTGTGACTGAGTAACTGGATAGCTCCACTCTTTGTCACAGACACATGCCACATCCGCATCAGGGATATTTTGGCTTCTTTTTTGTTCAGTGGGAGAAAGTGGAGATCTGTCATCCGTTCTTTATATGTCTATGCTTGCAATCTGCAATCTCACCACTAAAACCTACACACCACTCCTTGCCAACAGGAGAAAAGCATTAATGGTGAATCCTCTTGTGTTTGTCTCTTTCAGGGTTCCTCCCCAGATGGCCTGGTCTCCATTCTGAAGAGGAGGAGAGCGTCACTGGATGGATTGCCTCCCCCAAGTGACACTATTAATAAACAGAACTCCAAACGCAAAGTTCGCTTCAGTGAACCAGATGATGGCATTGAGCAAGGTACTGTAAACATTTCTACATATCAAAATGCTTGTTCCGAAGTTCCAAGAAGAATATGACGTTGTTCATTTCTTACTTTCAGATGAGGTAGGAGGAGATTCCTGCCTGATCCTTCTGCTGCTGTGTCTGGTAACCGTGGTGATCAGCATAGGCGGGACCGCTCTGTACTGCACCCTGGTGGACACTTACTCCAATATTTGCACTGACTTCACTCACAATGTCGACTTCTACGTCATGAACGTACGGAGGTTCTTTGAAGGGCTCGGACACTGGCTGCCCCTTCGGACTTAAAAACTTTCATCTGCACTCCAGACAAATGATGATTCACACACCTGTACTGCAGTGGACAGTGTAACATGAAGGTGAGGAGGGCTCCAATGAGGTTTGGAGTGACAGGCATTCATTTGATGCTGCCGTCCAGACTGTTTAAAGCTTTGATTTCCTCTACAGTGACTGGAGCTTAGGTCATTTGGCTAGACTAATTATGAGCTATCAGCCGAAGATTTATGTATAAATGAATTGGTGCTCAGAGTAACACTAAACAGTAAAAGCTGTCACAAGCATGTATGCCGTGGATTGGAGTTTAAAAACTAGGGTTGGGCTAGTGTTGAAGTGACGTAACTCACTGGTTTATGGACTCCTGTTCTGAAACCTCAAATCCGGCATTTTGGCTGTCACCATCTTGGTTTATGGCCATTATCATATTGTTTTTTTACAGCCAACACTTGCAGAATGGATCTGGGGCTAAAATGATGCAATGTCATCCACTAACCCTAGCGCTGGCTAGCTAACTTTGTTAACAAGGGGTAACCGTTTTTCACAATGAAAAGCCAACTCCTTACAGTTTCTTTTAGTCCAACAGAACCCTTAGCAAGGCATTTGAGTCGTAATATGTATTTTGGCATCTGTAAATAAACCTTGTCCGCCCACCACAGTACCACCAAGTACGGTCTATGTGTGGCAAACACTGTAAATACAAGTTACATTTAGCACCATAACGCCGTTGGCATAAGTTGTTGGTTTATTGTTTGGTTCCTCCAGCTGGCATACTATCACGCTTGTTTAAGCTCATTCAGCTGACCAGATGGACAAAACTAGAAATTGATCCAACTACTGTTTACTACTGTTCTGTGTGGATATTTCAGGTTGAACCTTACAGATACCACACAAGAAGGCTCACAACTCTCAACAATATTTATATTTTAACAGTAAAGTAATAGTTTACTTTTATGTTTTATGTGTACAAGTGTTTCCCTTACATTTGTAGCTTAGCTAGGTCTGTATACATTTGTCTTTTTTTCCTGGCAGTTATATTTTGACTTTTACAAAGAAAAGCTGTCTTTAGAATCATTAGGATCCTACAAGTATGTCGTTGTTGCTTGAATGATTAATGGACCATAAATTATTTTTAGATTCATAATATCTTTCCTTCAGTTGACCTTTCTCTGTTGAATAAATATTTTTTAGGGCTTCACTCCTTTATCAGACACGTTATACAGCACAACAACAAAGATGTATATTATTTTGAAAAACCCTAATTCCAAAACCTGATAAGCCTTTATAATCATTTCACTGAAAGGGATAATTCATAACTGTGTGTTTACCTCAATATTACTCTTAACATTCCTCTTATCATCTTAATGTGACCAATTCAAAGCAAAATATTGTACAGTAAGTGATGCTGGTTAATGTACAAAGTGCCCTATTAAGTAAGCATCATTAAACAGTCTGCATGAATGATGCTGTATGTGTAGATTCAGGATGAGTGAGGCTCTCTGTATGAAAATATCAGATCATACATTGGATAATATTTTGTAATGTTGATAATGCTGTACATTATCCTGATCGTTAAATGGCTACTTACTACAGAAATCAATTATTTGACTCAAAATATTGATTTACAAAATAATTTTCTTGATTTAAAAAAATATTTTAATGCTTCAGCTTAGAGAAAATAGTCCGTTAGATTTGACATTTGGAACTGTATCCATTTCAATGTAGACCCTGTAGTCTTCTAATGTTGAACAGTCCACTGCTAACTTACACTGCAGTCATAAATGAACAGCTGAACATCTGCATTACTTAAGAAAAAATAAAAACTAGTCGCCAACTTTGCTTACAACGCCAAACATCAAGCAACTACAGCAACATAAGACATAGCAAGCCTGCTCATATTACCCACAAGTCAAACAGCAAGGAGACCATTTTGTTGTCAGTCTGCAGCCTTTTATTTCTCAAAGCCAGTCCGAGATTCACTCTTTGCTGCCAGCCTCTTGCTCGGTCACTCCCTCTTTTTCTTAGCCTCCTCCGTAAGAGTCCTTTTCTGTCTTTTTGTCTTTGTCATGATGTCCAAAGAGGCTGCTGAGACCGTTTATGTTGCCCTACTCTGGTTCTGGGATGACACCAGGTCCTCACTAGCATTCCTGCCCTGGACATGAAAACCTCTTCCTTCAGCCATCCAAAGCTAGCAGTGTGCTAGCAGTGTGCTAGCAGTGTTGACACCAACACTCCCCTGGTGATCTGAGCTCCTAGCATCACAGCTAACTGAGCAAACAGACCATCGCTGCAGTTAGTGGTAGCATTACTTTAGAAACAAGTTGAAATTGACCAAACTTCTTTCCATGGATTGAAATGATTGAAAGAACATGGTTTGTCAAAGTTATATGATCAGTACAGCCTGCTGTACACAGCAACGATCACCTCTTCATAAAAGAACAGACCATAAAATACTGTAATTGACCTATCAGAAAAAAAGTATTCAACAAAGCCTTGTAATAACAGCTTAAAACACAATACATTTCAGTGTAGTCATGATGATCAGTATGTAATACAGTCATTTAAATCCTCAGGCATTCAGGCACTTACCCTGTGTTTATACTTTTGGTGCTCAATGTTTTCATGTTTACCCTTTGTTGTTGTTTAACCCAAAATGTTCTACATGTGGATTTACGATCATATCTATTCTCCTCCTGCAAAGCAACTACAACGTGATAAGTAAACCCAATTCAGAGAGTGATATATTTTGATTGTGTTACATAAGATATGTTCAAAAACAAGGAAAACAAATTTTTATATACACCTCACTCTGAAATAGAACTCTTTATCTGTATTGGGACGATGGGAATATCCTGTGTATATGGGTTAAGCTGTTTTTGTATCATTTTGTCTAAAAGCAGAGCTTTATGGACAGTTGTACCAACTGTTGTGTTTCCTGTCTGGCACAAGTAACACAACAGAAGATATGCCTGTTAACACTGCATTTTACTCAATGTGACAAAATGAAAATATGATCAGCATGTTCCTTTATTCCATTACCTTGTATTGATGTTTTTCTGATTTCAATTCATTTTTTCCTTTCCTTCTGAACTTGCAATGTGATGAATGTTTCGTCTGTACTGTCACTGTGGATACTGCAATATGCAGTCCACCTTTCTATGTTTCAATATTTAAGGTATGTTGTTTCCGAAAGGGAATACAAAAATGAATATGAACTATGGAACATTTGCCATTGTGTTTTCTTTTTCGGTTTGGTGGACAACTCTCACCTTTAAATGTGCCCCATTTGATAATCAAGATATTTTGTTGGTTTGTTTGACTGTAAACATATACTTCTGAGGGTTTTCATACCAACCAAAATGCCCCATGTGTAATACCTCAGTTTTACCACCAGATGGCATTGCATAACACAGAATCACCAACCATTTTGTTAAGAAACATACTGCTGCAGTTTCACTTCATATCATGTACTGTATGTACCTCCTTAAAGTATTTAGACTTAAAATAGTTGGATTTACAGCAATTTTTAAGGTTAAATTATTTTGATTTTGACTAATGTTCTAACTGAAACAGGGATCGCTTTCATAACACTATCAACCAGAGAATGTGATGCAAACTATTTCATTTTGACCAGAAGTTTTCATAGGCCATTTGAATTTCAACAGCATTTAGGCATTCAAAGTCAAACCCATTTTTTCTAAATTAAATTAAAGGAAGCAAAAACCCCTTATTGGTTCAAATCATGAATGGCCATTATTCACATTTATTATGATCGGATGTTTTTGAAGAAAAAAAATCAATTAACTCTAAGAACTTAGGGATTTTTCTGAACATTTTTAGAAGGCCTACTTGCTTTATGCCAACATATCTGATGTACAACCTTGTTTCAAAAGAAGTTGTGTAATACATAAATAAAAAACAAATTGTATCAGATTAAGAATTCAGAGTGTATAATTACAATCATAAACGTTTATCAGTTTGAACATAAACCTCTTAAAACCCACCAGCCCAGGTAGCTTTAGGGGTACAAGAAGGATTACTATTAGACCACAGACATTTTGGGGCCAAGCTTATAACAGAAGAACTGTACAGCCAACATGCATGTATGAGGCTTCATTTCAAAGGTAATATCTTCTAGTTTCTTTAGTATGTGACTAAAACACAACCATAACTACATCAGTTAGAAATAACAAAACAAAAAGTTTTGGTCTCATCCTACTCCTACTCACTGGTGGGCAGGTGGGTTTTACGTGGTTAAATATATTGTCTCTGTACTGTTTTCAATTGAATAGGACTTTGTGTCACAAGGGATTTGAAAATGATCATATTGTTTTATTAATGTTATACACAGCGTCAAATCAAAATCCTCATTCTTAGTTCCTCACAACAATTTGTCGGTATTTTTAAAGTGTTGTTTGTCACATCACAAAAGAAATGCTGCTAACAACTTTTCAACTGTAAAGAGACACTCTATGTCAAACCATTTTCATTGAATGCTATAATACTTAATATATTAATTCTAGGCATCTGGGCTTACATGCCTCCTCCACTGACTGCCAAGATCCTTTTTAACTAGCTTCATCTGTAGTGGAAAGACAGAAAGACAAAACAACAAGTGTTAATATTGTAAAATTCCTCTAAATTAACTCTTTGTAGCTCAGAATATGGTCTCCATGCTAAATTTGGGTCATACTCATGTGTTTCCTGGACTGCAATTAAGTAATAACTACTGTACTGTCCTACCTGGCAGAACGACAGTCCCTACACATTGATTTTGCCTCGTCGGAAAAGTAGTCAGGAAGATGGAATAAAAGCACTTTGATAAATTCAGCCTTAAAGAAGAATAAATGAGAACAAATGGAAATACAAAAGACTTTTTGAGGGTAGCAGGACAGAAAAATATTAGCTTTGTAATTTTGAGTTTTAATGTAGGGTGTTTGTAAAATTTAATGTAAGATAGATTCTAGATACATAATGAATTCCATATTTAAATGTCTTAGTGGGCCTATTTACGTATGTTTAGTTATGTCCATAAGTGAATAGAAAAAACGATTAAGGAACATTTGCCATTGTGTTTTCCAAGGCTTGTCCCATTTACACAATCAACATCTTTTTAAACTGGTGGAATCAAAAATATCCAGAGTGCATTACTTCCCTTCACCGCTAGGCGTCAGCGTTCACCAAGGAATCACCAATCATTTTATTCTGGAGCAGACTGCTGCAAATTCTGACCCACTGTGGATCTCATCCTTCATATTTCACATTCACAATATGCTAGTTAAAATGTTCAGGCTAGTGCGAGGGTACTGTTCTTATAATATGTTTAGTAGGATAAGTACACCCTGACCTAGATATTGGAAATGTAATATCCAATAAATGTGGAATAACATACCAGTGTAACACACAAACATACATTGAAACTTTTAACTGAAATATGAAAAAAAACGAAACATTCCACATATCGTCACACTGTTAAAATAATCGCCTAAGTCATTTTTTGTCAAAATTGTTTTTTTTTCCTAAATCATCTCCTCATGACACCGGCCACCTATGGTAAAATCGCCTACATCCTCAGTTGATCAGATCATGTGATTTTACCCCTTTAAGATAATGGCCTATGTCAACTGTGTGACTTAAGCGGATTTATTATGCCTAAGTCAAAATAAAGTGTGACTTAGGCAATTTTTTTGAACATGCCTTTGTGACTTAAGCAAGATATGGTAACACTTTATTTTGAAGGTGTCTACGTAAGAGTGACATGAACGTGTCATAAACATGACATGGGATGTGTCATGAGCATTAATGACACTTTGAAGTAACATTAATGCTCATGATACTTGTCATGTCATGTTTCTGACAGGCAAGTCATTTATTTCTCTTAACTTACATAATGTACACATAGTGTTATTACTTTGCCAATAGCCACCCTCTGTTACATCCTTTTTGAGTGAAATGATCAATAAATGTCATATGTTTCACTTTTGGTGAAGTTTTTTGTGTGTCCTGCAAAACTTGAAAAAATGAGTTAGCTGATTATTTCAACAGGGTGACGACATCACTATAATTAACGTTTAAACAGCGTTCTTGCTTCCGGTGGATTAATTAATGGATTAATAACGGACACAGGTGTCCACGTATTATATCGGGAGAATTAAGTTCGTTTCCAGCCAATCAGCGGGCAGAACCGGAGGTCACGTGTTACCAGGCGGAACCTTGAACCACAACGCAGCAATGGCGGCTGTAACCTCCAGTAGACCGTACCATATTGTTGTTTTCGGTGCTACAGGGTTCACCGGACAGTTCATTGTGGAAGAGGTCGCCCGGTGTGCTGCAGAGAGTCCCGGTAGCTCTCTGAAGTGGGCCGTGGCCGGGAGAAGCAGACAGCGTCTGGAGGACGTGTTGAAACGAGCCGCGGGGAGGCTGTGTATGTGTTGACATGGTGAACTGAAGCTAACTGAGACAGCAAACACTGCAGTGTTTGCTTTCAGGCTTAAATGTCTTGCTGCGTTTATGTCACTAAAAGTTAACCCGAAATAAAAGTTATTGTTGTGCTTCAAAGCAGTTAGCTATCTTTAGAAATGACCAGCCTGGCAGGTTATTGAGCAGTGCAGCTTGTATTTAAACTCATACTGGCCAGAAAGTGATTTTACAAAGCGAAAGGAGCTGCATTTATTTATGCTGTAATCCCAGTAATTCACAGTATCGATGTACATGCCAGGCTTCTCCCAAATACATACCAGAGCACTGACAAACCTGATATACTGTAACAAGCATTTAACAATATAAATATATTCATGCATTAATTAATGTCGGATATTTCCAGAAGTAAAACCAGAAGCCAGAAGTAAAGGCATCTCAAAATTGCTTTTCAGTCTACCTAAATTATAAAGTGTTGCAATGAAAGTATGCCATACTATAGGTCAAGTTTGGGCTATGTGTGACTTGTCCACTGTAAATTACTGAAATATTATATTTTTCCTCTCTTTTGTCAGCAATGCCAGAGCTAAGGACAGATATTGAAATCATTGTGGCTGATGTGTCTATCGAGGAATCGCTTGCTATCATGTGCCAACAAGGCCTGCTGATTCTCAACTGTGTGGGACCTGTAAGTATGTCATTCAGGCTTTGAAAGGGGTTGAAACATAATAATCTGTGTGATGATGTTTGACACAGGTTTATACATTAGATTGAACCCCACAACACTTATTTATTGTGGTTTGTGTTGAACTATTCTTTCTTCTGCCTATGCTCCTTTTAGTACAGGTTTTATGGAGAACCAGTGGTCAAAGCTTGTATAGAAAATGGAGCTCACTACATAGACATCTGTGGGGAGCCTCAGGTAAGAAGATAATGGTTCATTTTTTAATGTTTTTTTCACATGTGGATGCACTGTGATTGTATATTTCTATTTGTTTAATAGCTTGGTTATTGCTGCTATTAAATTGGACTACCGAGTCCTGTTTGCATCTGTGACTGGACATAATGGTTGTTACAATCAAATGCATTTTGTTTAGTGTATCTGTGGGTTTCCATCTCCTACAGTTCCTGGAGCGCATGCAGCTAGAGTACCACACTAAGGCGTTGGACAGAGGAGTGTATGTGATTGGCAGCTGTGGCTTTGACTCCATTCCTGCAGACCTGGGTATCCTCTACACACAGAAACAGTTCAAAGGTAGGAAAAAAAGACAGGCCATTGTGGATCAAAAGCCTTGAAATGGTTTACTTGATGAAGGTAAAAAGTTTATATTTCTAGTGGTTGTTTTAGCCCTCAGTATATCAAGGTGTACAACACTAGACAAACCAAACACTGTACATTGCAGTGCTGTATTTCAAACCTGAAGCTCATATATTCAATTGTGATCTTGATAAAAAGTACTTTTTTTTTTAACGTCACCACAAATGTGGAAAATCAAATTTTCATTCCAAGTACATTAATACATTAATCGATAACATAGCCTCAAATATTTTTGCTTTAATCTTTACAAAGACTAACAGTGGCAAGATTGGGTAAATGCAATTGAATTGTTTTTAATATACTGATATGTTTAGCTGAAACTTAATATTTAACTGTGATTTTTCTTTGGGATTACAGGAACACTGACCGCTGTGGAGAGCTTCCTGACAATAAGCAGTGGGCCTGAGGTAGCCTGAACATTTACAGTTTCTACAGTGCATGATGGGAAATGTAGTCAGACACTTTCAACCTTTTAAAAAGTGAAGTGATGGTTGTTTCGGTGTCAGTTGTTACCTTGAGCTGTCACTTCAAAGGCACAGTTGGTAACTTATCACACATGGCATTTATAGAAAATGTTAGAAAATATTAATGGAGACAGTTGAATACTTATTGTTTAAAGTTGTTTGAAACATAAATTAAACAGAATGTGATAATTTGATAATAATTTGAGACATATATTCAATTTAACTGTTTTTATTTACATTGCAACTAAGCTGCAGTATCAGAATTTGTCTTTTCATTAGTCAAGTTCCCAGTTCGCAGCAGGCTGAGGTCACTTAAGTCAGTCAGAAGAAATTAGTCATCTATTCACATTAAACCTTTGGTGTTTATTGAGTGGGAAATAAGGGTAAGTTTGGCTTTTAGTTTCCTGTACTGTGACATAATTTAAAGTTGTCCCACTCTTGCAGGGCTTTTCTGGCCACGATGCAACTTGGCAGTCTGCTGTGTATGGTTTCTCAGACAGTGGATCCCTCCGCCAGATGAGGAAGAAGTTTGGCCACCAGCCGCTGCCTGTGATCGGGGCCAAAGTCAAAAAGAGGTAAAGCTATAACTTAGCAATTACTGTCTGGCTACAGCACTTTACTTTGAGTAATAACATGTTGATTTGAATGTTGGCCAAGCGATTGTTTTTCTACGTTTTACACTTGACCTACATTTCAGTAGTTTGGTTCCAAATATTATTTTAATAATGATCCTTAATTTACAGTATAGTGCAAATTTCAGCAAATGCGATCATCACCAAATGCAACACTGATTCCAAAAACGTTGTGTAAAATGTTATTATAACGGAATATGATGATTTGCTTATATATTTAAATGGTAAATTGTCTGCACTTATATAGCGAGTTTCTAGTATTTGTGACCACTCAAAGCGCTTTACACTACAGACAGCACTTAGTCACCCTTTCACACTGGTGGCAGAGGCTACCCCAATGGTGCCACCTGGAGACATTTGGCGTTCAGTATCTTGCCCATGGGCACTTTGACATGTAGGCTGCCATGGTCTGGGATTGAACCACCCACCTGATTAGTGGGAGACCTTTTTCGGAATTTGGTTTGTAATTGTAATTTAACGTAATGTATGAACATGTGGTTCAGATGTTATTTTTAGGAATCTTTTGAAATGAAAGCCTTAATTTTGACTTGTCACGCCATGAAGCCTACTCTATGAGAGAGGCATAAAATCAGCTTAAAGTTACAGTATAATAATCCAGCACAATTGGGGATAAAAAGTTTCTGCAGGATAGCTGTATATTGTAGACTATTACTGCCTGGAAGACTGACTTGCATTCAATGTAATGACATTTTATTGGAAGTGGGGCCTGGCAGAAATGGAGAGAAAGATTTAGAAGACCATCATTGGATGAAATGAGCTCAAATACTGTTGTGCTGATGCTGCAAGCAGAGGTAGATGGTGAGTGTTGATCACTTTGCTTTCTCGTTTTGTAATTTGGTTTCTATGTTTGTGTGTCCAGGGGGTTTATGTTTTTCAGTAAGGAGATCGAGCAGTATGCCATCCCATTTATGGGCTCTGACCCCTCGGTAGTCAAGAGAACCCAGCGATTCCTTTACGAGGAGGAACAGCAGTCACCAGTAAGATATCATTTGTAATTCCACCTTACATAATGTTGATTCAAAGTGGCTGTACACAGAAATTCAGAGCATAGTGATTAAGGGTGCTAACACACTTAAAAAAACGGCAGCAGTGGGGAGAGCTAACAACATAACCTGAGGGAGGTCCCTTTTATGCTTCTCCAACAATGTCATGTGTCGGGTAGGTGTCATCAGTTATAACAGCTGTATGAGAGCAGTGCAGCAGAGTGACGGTGAGTGGGACACAAACAGGGACTCATATGCGCTTACATGCACAACCATTTGTTGATGCTCTGATTAAAAAGCACACTTGAAGAGCGTGACTTCACTCTCTGGTCAGGGCTCCACTACATTCCTATATCTTTAAATAGAAAATAGCTGATTACCGCCACTATAATGTTCTGAATGTTGTTTATTGCCCCATTGAGCTCTAATTCAGCAAACTCTCTGAAATGTGTTCCAAGTTGTATCTGCACTCTGGGCTAAATGACAGTATTTGTATGTGAAAAAGAGCTCATGTTTTATTTGCTCTGGAAGATGCCTCTGGTCCCATTCAGACCATTTTCTACCAAGTGTGGCCCACGTCGGGCCATTCACAACTGTTTATCTTACATAAGGCGGGTTTGATGGGATAACAGGAAACTGTCAAACTAGGCAGCGCTGATCACATTTAAACCAACATTCTCTTATTGTGTTGCCTATTTCTTGCCTCCAATGTTTTCAGGAGCACATTTGTGAAACTGTTTGGCGGCCATGTTTTTCCAGCTTGAAAACAGACCGAGCACTGCCCCAACTTGTATGTGTCACTTGTGTGCTACGTCACACATTTGTTTTGATTGTTGTAGGCATTTTGGTCAGAGCCCATTAACCCATTTAGGCCTAAAACGCCTGGAAAAAAATGCCTGGAAAACCCATGGGCGAATAAAAATCCTATGCATAATACTAATACATGCCCATTAGCAAGATGCTAACATGATATGACCATTGGAAGAACAAGACATAGTCCTCATTATCCTACTGTAATAAAAAAATAATTATCATAATAATAATAATAAATAATAATTATACATTTTATATATTGCACTTTTCAGGGTACTCAACAACGCATAAAGTACTATAAGACATAAACAGTCATGATTTCTTATATCATCATCAATTATTATTATTATTATTATTATTATTAATAATAATAATAATAATAATAATAATATATTCTTAATAATAATATTATTATTATCTCCAGATGGCCACAAATCTGTCTGTTCTTCGGTGAAAATATGTCGTCTAAAAACATATTCCTCATCCATAAATGCCGGTCGATTGGTTCCGAGGGTTCAAAGTCCGGATCAGCAATTAAATCACCAGTGCTGTTTTCATCAAGATCGCTTCCGTCACTTACTTCTGAGCTCCTCCGCTCATAGATATATATCTATATAGATAGATAGATGGATAGATTTGCCTCCACTATAGTCGTCTTCCGCCATGATTTCAAAGTTCTGGAAAAGTCCCATGTTGCATTGCGACACTCCCGCATGTATTCTGATCATGATTCTGATGCATTTCATTGGCCAAGAGACCGAAAATAGGTGGAAAAAAATACAAATACTACAAAATGACATATCCGCTGTCCCGGCCTTAATGGTAGAGTAACGCAACAGCGCTCCCGGTTTCAATGGTAGAAATGCGGTAATGCTTTCCCGCCTTAAATGGGTTAATAACGCCCCTTGGAAATCTCAAAAACAGCTCATATGTACAGGCTAATATGCATTTTATTATGGTGATGCCAGGTAATTAATCACTTGTTCCATCTAATCTATTGTCAAATTCTAATTAAATATTTAATTCATTATCCGTAACCGCTTATCAGAACTCAGGTGGTGGAGCTGATCCCAGCTGACATTGGACGAGAGTTGGGGTACACTGTGGACAGGTCTCCAGACTGTCAAAGGGCTGACACATAGAGACAGACTATTATTCACACTCTCATTCACTCGGGAGTAAATGCCAGGAGTTGAGTTTTCACAAAGACATTATTAATCAAAGTACACAAGGCAAATTGCCTCAAGTGATTATTATGACTAGTTGCAAATGTAGCATTTAAAAGGCTGTTTTTGTTTTTGTTTTAAAAAAATAGTTTCTCATAGAGTTTCTCATCGTGCTCACTCCATATAAAAAGCATCTCACTTCCAGCAAATTTGACTTAGAACAATGAAGACAGAACGGTATCTGTTTAAACCAAAATATATGGGGCACGGACTCGAAGAGACGCGTCCGCAGCAGAGCAGCCTAAAGCTGCTACACTGACCACAGAAAGAAGCAGAGAGAAAGGTGAAGTGTATAAGCTCAGCTAAAAACACAGAATCAGTGATGACCTTATCTTGACTTCACCTGTTCAGTTGACTTTAGCAGCTTATATAACAGACATTGGACTGTTCTGCTGTCAGTTCAGACGTGAACTCACCACAGACACTTACATCCTTTTTGGACTTACAGCACTGCATCACTGCAGAAATAATATAGATGGAACACAACTGCCAATCAGACTTATTTAACTTAAGTAAAATAAATTTGCATTTAGAAATGAATTATTGTGGATCAATTATTGTGTATTTTGTGGGTCCCACCCACAAAATACAGCTCACAAAACATTTGGATTATTGGACAAACATTTGGATTTGCGAAGAAAACTTTTTGGTTTTCTCACAACTTTGACTTGACTTTTCACTTAAACAATATAAATAATGAATAAAAGTCAATAATTCCGTGTTTGTTTTTATATTTGCTATAAAACATTTTAAATCACCTATTTATTTTTCTTGCAATAAAACATTTTTGGAATGCAGTGTCAATGGTTTTGCTCTCAAATCACTGTTTTATAGCTGTGTAGAAAGTCTTGTTCTCAAACTATATTATTAACTATATCTGTTCTGTTTGATTGCATAATTAAGACACAAGTAATCCCATCTATTTTTTCTTACAATGTGACTGTCTCTCTTCCCTCTGCCCACAGGTCCAGTACAGCGCCTACGTTGGGATTGGTGGCCTGTTCTCAGTAGTTAAACTCCTCTGTGGCGGCCTATTCTTCTGGTTCTTTGTGAAATTCAGCCTGGGCAGGAAAATCCTCACCACGGTAACTAGATTGTTCACCAACCCGCCTCTGTTTGTCACGTCTACCTTGGTATTTGTGTGGTAGTGTACTGTAGTTCATTTTAAGGAAGCAAGAGCTTTGAGACTTAAAATGGTTGTTCAAAGCTTTTAGATTTGGATGAATGTCCCCGTTAGGTGTGGGTATTTAGCCCGAGAGCTCCTCGTGTTAAATGTGTCTGGGATACTATGTGATGCTTGCAAGTGTAGGAATGTTTCGAATCAACATTGATTAAATAGTATTAATGCTTCACTTGTGAGCACTACAATTCATGATAGCAGTCTCACATATAGAGTAAATGGAGTCTGTACTGTACTGTACTGTATGGACTGTTATTTATATAGTCGCAGTTCCTTACAAACTTATCTTATAATTCTGCTGTTAACACAAGTTAGTGACAATTCATTGTTTGTGATTGTTTTTTTTTTTCTCTTTCCCAAAGTTCCCATCACTCTTCTCCTTTGGCTTATTCACAAAGTCTGGTCCAACCATTAAGCAGGTAACACAAAAAACTGTACGAGTGTCATATTTGTATTATGTATCCAGAGATGCATAATACATAAATAACATAAACAGGCTGTGAAACATTGCCTGCAGTAAGGAGCTTTGACACCAAGTGACAGGAATCTGCCAATGTTAGAACGTCTTTGGCTGATTTACATGAGAGATTTCTGTGTTTTAGCTTTCGATTATATATTGGGACGCTGTGCCAGAATGCATCAAGTGTTTTAACATCAAATATATTGTTGCAAATTATTGCATTCTGTTTTATTTAGGTTTTAGACAATGTCCCATCTATTTTTTAATCTGTTGTCGTAGTGGAGAAATCACATTTCTTACGTAAAAACTCTTTATATAGAAAAGTTTACGAGATGACTTTTATTACTTTATTGTTTAGTACCTTAGCTATACATATTACACAATATAGGTTTATAATTTGCTCACTGTTATAGTGCTTACAACCATAACAGCTCTGCTGACATCTTGGGGAGTTTTGTTTTGATGTACAGTATGTTGTGCTGTGAAACCTTGTTTCATTTTCATTGACTCATTCAGTCCTTCACTCATGAATATTTCTCTTCTCTCAGATAGAAGACACCTCTTTCAGCTTGACACTTTTCGGGGAGGGCTACTCAGAGGGTACTGATCCCACACAGGGCCGACCCAACGCTAAGATCTGCACTCAGGTCATGGGAGCAGGTAAAACTGCCACAACTACAGTCTGCTGATGTGTAGCACACTTTTAGGCTTTTTCCACTGCCTCCGGGTTCCCGGCCGGTGCCTGGCCAGTGCCCAATTGTGAACTTTTCTTTGGTTTTCCACCGCCAAACGGGAAAACGGGTTCCACATCGGCATCAACTGTTACTGACTCGCTAAGTCAGGGGCGGGCCTATCTGACCAACTCATCCAACTCGGTGCAGTTGAAAGAGACCAACTAAAACGTGTATCATTCATTTATTTGATTTGTTTAACTGCAATGTGTTTGATACGGGCTAGCTTGCTAACGTTATCGGCCGATCGTTAGCGGCCAGTCGATAGCGTGCTAATGTTAGTGGCCTATCTATAGCGTGCTAGTAAGACCAAGACCAACTCGGTGCCGTTGAGAGAGACCAACTAAAACATGTATCATTCATTTATTCGGGCTAGCGCTAGCTTACAACAAATTTCAACATTAACATCTTACATTCAGTGTTAATAAGAATGTATTCAACGTCCATAGTGATCAAGATGAGCAGCACAGATGTGTTGTAGAGACATGTAGTCTGCTGTTGTTATTATACTTGCCAAGAAGGCGGAGACATATACAGGTTCAACAGGTTCGGATCGGGTTGGCAAGTTGAACTAACTGCGAACGACACGAGAACTGGCTCTGAACCAGCTGGGCACCCGCCCTTGGTCGAAAACCAGCTTTATAGGCTTCTAGGTCTGTTAAATATACAGTATTGGTGTAAAGATTCATCGTTCTGTATCAAAATCTCAATGATCAATGATGCAATGTCATTAGTTTGTCGATACATATCATTATCTTATAGATGCGCCTTTAAAAAAAAAAATACCACTTCATATTTATTTTTGTTATTGAGAAGAATATACAGTTTTTCATGTAAATGTCTTTGTGTATTATTTGGACATTGGCAACACCTGTGCTTTTAATGATCTCAAATAGCTGGATTGAGTATCGGTGATAGTAGGGTCAATCTATTAAATTCTGTTTAAATATTATATTAATTATATATTGAACTTTTGAACATTAACAATTTTGGAAATTTACATTTACTTAAAAAAACTGTTAAGAAAGCATTGCTTTAGTCATGTTTGGTATTGTCTTATAATGATCACAGTGAAGCATACAGCTTGTTAATTGAACACTGTGTCAGATAGGTACTTGTTGCCGGCTGATACCCAAAGCAAGGATTAAAAAAGTTGGACACCAAGACCTTGAGAAACGCCATAGAAAAATCCAGGCTGCAATTTGGTATCAAAAACTATTGAGATTTTAGATTTCTACAACAAGTGCATTTTTCGGCGAATGGATGGTGAGCTCTTCTGTTCTGTAACTGCTTATTGCCAATATACAAGGGGAAGTTTCTGTGAGGCTGTGATTGTCCTAAAGGTCAGGTTCAGGTACAGGCCATTTTAAATTGGACTCAATTGATAATATCCAATTCATCAATTCCTGTTTTCGGGAAATATTCAATACAACTGACAAAAGTAATACATTTTACATGCATGAGTAAAGAAATGTGTTTTTTTGCCAAACACTGCATGGCATCATCATAAAGTGGGAATTTCTGTAGAGAGGATACTTGTGGGTACCCTAATAACCCATTTGTATCCCACACGTCAAGGGGTCAGTTTTCCGTCGCTAAATATTAACATTACTTTGGGTGAAATTAAGCCCCATTCCATTCCAACAAGATTGCATCGCATAGCATCCTTAGATGTCATTCTCCGCCATTCTTGTTTCATAAGATCCAAAAATCAAATCAAAATCAAAATGACTTTATTTATCCCCGAGGGGAAATTCAGTTAGTCTGGTAGAAACTCTGTTAGAATGAGACAGCCTGATGGCTGTAGGAGAGAAGGATCTTTTGAATCTCTCCGCCCTGCAACAGAGAGAGAGGAGCCGTCCACTGCTATTTTTTTGGTCCATAAAGGTTTTGTGTAGCAAATGATCTGGGTATTTCAGGATGGCCTGGAACATGTTGACAGGTCATCTCTCCACCACCTCCTCCAGTGTGTCCAACCAGGCTCCAACCACAGAACCAGCTCTTTAGACCAGAACCAGCTCTTTAGACCAGTCTGATCATCTCTGTGTCTGATGCTGCCTCCCCAGCAGACTGCAGCATAAAACAATACACTACCACCACAGACTGATAAAACATCTGCAGCATCTTACTACAGATGTCCAGAGATCTGAGCTTCAAGAAGAAAAAGAGGCGTCTCTGCCCCTTTTTGTAGAGAGCGTCTGTGTTTAGTCCAACTTATTATCCAGGTATACACCTAGATACTTAGAACTTGGCACCACCTCCATGTCCACCCCACAGGTATTCACTATATTCATCTTCTCTGTAGCTTTGAAACAAAGCTTACTACAGCATCTGAAAGAAAAGAAAAGACACTAAGGGGATGAATACCTTGAGATCTCAATGTATTTTTCTAATGACATGGCTGCAAAATCTCCATGTTTGTGTTTTTCTTCTGATCCACAGAGCCTGGTTACGTGGCTACAGTTACTGCTATGGTACAAGCAGCCGTGACCTTGCTGAATGAACTGCACTCTCTCCCCAGGAGGTCAGTTAAGTTTGTTTTCTTTTGCTTGTGGTTCCATTACTTTGGCCCTCTCTGTTGTAAATGGGAAGATTTGGTGATGATCTTCTCTCTCTCTCTCTCTCTCTCTCTCTCTCTCTCTCTCTCTCTCTCTCTCTCTGTCTGTCTGTCTGTCTGTCTGTCTGTCTGTCTGTCTGTCTGTCTGTCTGTCTGTCTGTCTGTCTGTCTGTCTGTCTGTCTCTCTCTCTCTCTCTCTCTCTCTCTCTCTCTCGTTATTGACAGGGGAGGCGTGTACACTCCAGGAGCTGCCTTCTATAAAACCAGTCTCATCGACCGTCTCCATAACCGCAGCATCAAGTTTTCCATCAGAAACTACCCGTAGCCCCTGGAATACTCTCACCACCTTCCACTTCCAGTATATTGTTTTGGTTCTGACGTCCACTGGAGATGTGCCTGACCTTTCATCCAGTCATCATTTCAGCTTTCACCCTGACTGAGACTGTAAAATCCCAGAATCCTAAAGCTATTGCTTTCTGTTTATTGGTTAGTCAACTAATTTACTGATTAGTTGAATAATCACATTAAAAACACTAGTTTTGGAATGATACAGGACTGTTCAGCAGCTAGACTGAGCCTTCTAGCACCCTGTCAACAGTATCATCTATGTTTTCTAATCTATGAATGTAAGAGAAAAAAGAGTGAAATTAATTTATGCCTTTTAAGTCAATTTAACAATTGTGGGGAAAATGTGTAATACATTAAGGACATTATCTTGAAGATAAAGTCTGGAAATATATATATATATATTTTAATTATTATTATGGTCAACACTTTCATTGAAAAGACCAAAAACAAAAATGATTGTATCCTACTAACAAGCATCTGTGCATCTAAAGCCTAATATATCCTATTCCTCTTAGCCATAGAGCTCCATTGATTTCTGAAATCTAAAAACACAACAGCAAAATGCTGCAGAGACGACATATTTTTGTAGGCCAACCCAGAAGTTAAGATCCACAAACATCCAATGGGATTTGTCCATTGGGTTTTGGATTGTTGTAGAAAATAAGCTCTGTGTCAAACAATATGCTCACGTGTTTGGTTCAGTTAGATGATCTTCACCAATTAACTGTTTATTTTTAAGCATAAATGTTATTCCCAGGAGTTAAAAGCATGAGCTCAGTGTCCTGCAACTGCCTTTTTAAAGACACATGGAAGCTTCAAAATAAGAAAGGTATTTACTCCCTTATTTAATGGCATAGAACAAAATGTAACAATCTTTGAATGTTGCATGAGCCACAGACCTTATTTCAGGCATTCTAACCCAAAAACCATTCTAACACACATCGACTTTGAGACATGGAAACTGGAGTGTGAAAATGCTAACTCATTTCAGGGTTTTAGGACCTCTTTGTAAAACTCCATGAGCCATACTGTTGCAGAGCCATGTTCCTTTGTTACCGGGAACATCATTCACTTCACACTGTAGTTTATTTGAACTCAATCACAGTCTCCTGCTGGGGAAATCATTGGTCTTTTCATCTGATTTGGTGAGACCAGTCTTATAATTTAAAAAGTCCTTTTTGGTCTTTATACTTAATAATCACAGTAAATGCACAAAAGAATAAAAACATATCATTTGTAATTGACTCCAGTGATTGTTTTACCAAAAAACAAACATGTACACACTCTTGGTAAATAAATAAAAATGAGCTGAGCTTTAGTAATAACCTTTATGTACAATAAAGATAGTTTATGCTGCTTGAGAAGGTATTAAAATGTTTAAAATGCCTGTTTTCCTAATGTCAGTCGTTATAGACAAGACCGTTAACTCACTAAACAGTGATTATCCATAGCTTTTGTATCCTCACAACCACATACAGTACAACTCACACTCACAACTTGTGTGTGCAAACCAGCAAGGCTGCAGTTTCCACCCACTTGCACCAAAGCCATTTCTGCCACCAGGTGTCAGTGTTTCTTCTGTTCGTCATCCCTGACAAATATTTACATGACCTGACAGTAGTGGTCATTTTGAGGAAGCAGAGTCAATGCATGGCCTTAATTAAAAGACTGGCCTTCAGGAACTTAAAGAAATGTTTTGATTCTATTTCATATTTGCTAGATATAATATAGGAGTTTATTGTGTGATTTGTAATTAATTGTGAATATTTTGTCAGTCCCTTTTTAGCCCAACCTTCCAGGATTTGGTCAGGTTGGTCAGGTCAGAAGCTATATGAGTAGATTTTTAGAAGAGGGGACATCAGAGCATGAACTGATTAAATATATGACGCAAAATAGAAATAAAAACAAAGGAAACCTGTCAAAAACGTATAAGATCTTGCAGAAGTATAATGAGGTAGAGAGTAACATAAAAGAGAAGTGGGAAAAATTTTAAAATCAACATAACAGAAGAGTGGAGAAGAGCATTAGGTGAAAACTTCAGAATCTCACAATCAAATACTGGAGGGATTTTTCATGGAAAGTGAGTATGAGATTTTTTCACACCTGAGAATCTTAAGAAATGCTTCCCTGGATTAGGTAAGGGATGTTGGCGAAGAGGCGGAGAACAGGAGGCTAATTATATGCATATCTTTCACATGCCCAGTATTAACAACATACTGGGAAGGAATTAAGGATATCGTAAAGTACATTTTTGAGTTTAAAGAGCCTTTTCAGGTACAACAGTGGTTAGGTATTTATTTAAAAGGAAAGATAAGATCAAAGGACCTTTATTTTTTAATTTACTGAGAGTTACCGCCATGAAGCAGGTGACTAAAGCATGGAAGTTTTAGAAATAGTTTTAGAAATTTTTGGAACTTTTAGAAATAGGGAACACATACATATTTAGAATAAGTTATACTGTAAAGAAAGGCTTATAAAAACTGGAAATATTTAAGCAAATAAAGGAGATAACTTAACGATTCAGTTATCAACTTAATGACAAGTTGCCTCTCTGTCACCGTCACTGCAATGCAGGTGCAAAAGACTTGTTTGTTTGTCCTTGTTACCATGAGGCTGATATAAAAGTTATGTGTGAAATATACTAATATATTGTAATTATTTTAAATCCTTTATGTATTTAGTATTGTCACACTAATTTAAAGTATTTGTTTTGTTAAGCATCACACTCTTCTCTGAAACTTAATTAATCACCTCCTGTCATCTCCTGGCCCCACCAGCTGCATGAGGCCCTCTGGTGGCAATATCAAGGTACAGTACATTGTCATTGAGCTTTGCAAAGGATTAGGGGAATCCTGCAATGCCGGAGAGCTGCAGTTTCAGGAATGAAGTTTCAGGCCCCTCAATTCTTTCGTGACAGCGCCACATAGTTTGGAGAATAAACAAGTGCATTTCTCCAGAAAATATGGCTGAAATATAACGACGAGTCAAGGTGAATTGAGGTGCATTTTTGAATGCTAAAAACAACTAGAAAATTACCTCTGGGGAAATTCTGAAAGGGCCACGGGGGCTACTGCCGGTGTGTGTACACTATGATGAGATTTCAAACAATTAATACTAGTAACTAGTAACGCCTATGAGCGTAAAGCAGCCAAGTATGAGTGCAGAGAGGCAGGCTGGTCCACGACCATCTACCCTGTGGAAGTAGGCTGTCGGGGCTAAGTCAGCACATCAACAACAAGGCTGCTTCGAGAAGTGGGACTGACTGGGGCTAAGCTCCGAAAGGAAACCAAGGCCCTTGCGGAGGAAGTTGAGAAAGGAAGTTTCTGGCTGTGGCTGAGGAGGAGGGATAAAAACTGGAGGTCAAACCAATGAAAAGGGCCAGCTGCAGGGGGTGGCAGGGAGACGTCCCTGCCACCGCTCCCCCACCAGGAGGCGTTCCGGGGTTAAAGAGAGCGAAACTCCAATGAGCGGTGGTCCCCGGCTGATGACCCTGCAGCTAACCCAAGGTGCCGTAGGAGGCGCGTCAGGCATATTTGCCCCAGCAGAAATAACACCATACCTGTACAATCAATATACAAGGAGCACACCTACAACAAACATTCCTTTATTCCTTTATTTATTCCTTTAAGTATTTATTTATACAGCAACCTATGACCTTTAACCTCAAAATGTGTGTGTATGAAACGTGTATCTGGAGGAGTGTGCGCGCTTACGCACGCATTTGTGTGTGTGTGCGTAAAGCATGTGTATCTGGAGGAGTGTGCGCGCTTACGCTCGCATGTGTGCGTGCGTGTATGTATCTGTAACTGTAATTACATAAAATGACCTGTGTGTGTGTGTGCGTGTGTGCGTGTATCTGTATCTGTAATCACATCAAAGGATCAAAAGCAGAGCAATCAACAGAATCAACTGCAGCTGTAGAACGTTACGGAACAGTGACAGCAGCCAGAGGTGGACAGACTGGAATTTCTGGCCTCGAACAAAAAGCATTTTTGGCAAAACCATTATACCTATCATTTAAGGTTCTGACAGAATTTGTCTTCAATAATCAGAAGCATGAAAATATACCTTGAAAATGCTTGGAAAGTGCTCCAATGTGCAGCTTTATATATTTACAGCAGTTTCAGATAGTGGGGTCAAATATTTTACTATGCTTTAAATTTCTTTCAGTTAGGCTCCTTTAATTATTAGGGCCACGGGCAATTGCACCGAGCACTGGCCCCTACAGCAATAGCTGTACCACTATTGTTATACTGTGGATTTTTTCTTCTTCCTCTTCCGGACACAATTTTGTCCCACTACTAGTCCTACAACTTGAAGAGTTTATATATCAAAATGTGCGGTTTGATCGGTATCGGTGTGCTATTACTTTTATCTACGGAATACGAATTTTTCGCGCAGTAAGTCGCGAAAAACTGTCAAAAATTTTGAATTGAAGTGAATGGGACGAAAAAAAATTAGCGAAAAAGGAATAATTGGAGATATTCAAACGTCTACTTCTCTGGCATAATTTCACCTAGAGACTCCATTTAAACTTTAAACAGTAGACACAAGTCTTGTGTATTGGTATATTGATCCACGTTTTGATAGGTCATATAGTTTTTTATCAATCCCTGAGTGAGTTCAAGATGTTAACTTGGCCTCTAAATTCCCCAGATCTCAATCCAATTGAGCATATGTGGGTTGTGCTGGACAAACAAGTCTTTGAGACCCCACCTTGCAATTCAAATGATATGCTGCTAATGTCTTGGTGCAAGACACCACAGAAAACCTTCCCAACTGACTGGCTTACAAGAACTTAAGTGACCATGCTACTGAACACTACCCACCTGAGAGTGCCACAGCCTTATTACATGCATTCACTTAAACTTGATGGTGCTCTCACAGACAAAGCACCAAGCACTGTGTGAGACAAAAACAAATACAACCAGACATCATGTCCTCACCTCAGACATGTAACAGCAGAAACATACAGACAATAGAACTTGAAGTAGCCAGCCTATGTCTTTCAACAGCACACCTGTAAAGTCCGGTTGGTGTGGCAATGCTTCTGATCCCACCCAGGGACAATGACCCATTGCCTCACAACTTGTGTAAGTCAGCAACACAACCAAGAGGAAGCTGCTGAACTGTCATGGAAACGTGGCTGAAATAAAATCTACTGCTTATATTGCACATGCTTATGGACATGCATAGAAAATACGATTTTGATTTTTGAAATGGAAGCTGAAATCTTGGGCAGTGTGCACAGGGTAGTGATTGGCTGGTGGGGCCCATGGTATTGATTTACCATCCAATCACAGCTTTCAGTCATGAAGTTTCACCTGAATTTTTAAAAGTATGAAATAAGAAATTTAAATCCAACTCATTAGTAATATGAAAACTTGAACATCGATCAGCATGATATAAATTAGGGATGCGCGATATGTACACAGCGGCATCAGTCCGGTCAGTAAAACTGGTCAGAAACTAACAACTGATGATTATTTCTGTCTCACTGCCGCTGTGTGCATCATGGCGGTGCAGGTGTGTGTGAGTGTGATCCACTCTCTTGCCACCTCTTGACTGCCAGACATACAAACGGAGTTGGACATGAAAACCAAGATGCTACAACAAGACGTTGTAAACAGATGGAATAGCACATTTCTTATGATGTCATTCTGCTGGATCACAAGCGTGTACTCTGTGTGTGTATGGGGAAGACACAAACTTCCTGCTCCTTTCAGCTCTAACCAGTGCAGCCTCAGTTAAATATTGCAACATTGCCCTCTTGAGGTTGACCTGCATCCTGCTAATCTGCTCAGAGTAGAGTTCCCTAAAAGGAGGATAATATTACAATGTACTGATATCTGTTGAACTGCTTGGCATGTGTAGTTACATACATGTCTATATATTCCTATAGGTGCATGGCTATCTGAGTGAACCCACCATTCCCAGGAACGAGAGTCCACTGCTATATTGGAAAAGCTACATGTCTCTCTTCCCTGCCCTAGCCAGTAGTACCTCTCGGCTCCGTGTACAGCTGTGGACATAGAATCTTCAAATCTCTTTGTCAAAGAAACCTGCCACTAATGAAGTAGGCCTAGACTTTTGTGTCAGACGGAAACATAATTTCAATGGTAAATAATGTCACATATAACAGTGTTATAAATACTGTTAAGTTATAGTCAGAACATGTTCCTGATATTTTTTGTTGTAACTATTTTGGTTGGAGGGTGAAATGGACTTTTGGATTTTTTTCCACTTTACATCAAGTGTTGTTTCTGGTCACCTGGTGCAAACACTGTTTCAGTGCTTGGGACATTTACTTTAGAAAACATCAGGATGTGTATGTTCATACCACACTATCTGTTATAAATATTCTTAAGTTTTGATATATGAGGAAATAGTCAGGAGGAAACAGTTTCATATTTTCTGTTGACCCAAGAGTTGAAATTTACTTGAAATTAAACATGTTTTGCACATTAATGGACATTACCGTCTGTTTGCAATTAACATTGGCACATTAAATTTGTCATAAAACCATGCCAGGATATTCAGATTTATGATCCTAAATATATTATTATGAACTAACAACAATGTTAATATTAGTTGAAATGCTTTTATGGGTGCATCTTAATATAAACACATAAAATGACAGAAACCATCTTTTGGCAAAAATATTTGTAACTTGTACTTTGAGTATTTTGTGTGGCCCAGACAGGCAGACCTGTGAAACACTCAAAAAAACATTTACAGATCCCACACAGGAAGAAGGTCACAGTCTGTAAAGGTTAAATAAAACAGCATCAGAAGTGGATATCTACTGACTGAGAAGCAGTTGAATTCAATACAAACAGCTACATTCACTGTCACCAACAACCAAAGATGTGACTGTTATCACACAGACCTGCAGATATACAACACATCCAGCATCTACATCTGTCTCTGAGAGAGTTCAGAGCCATTTCCTCACACATTTTGTGCATGCGAGAGAGAACAGTCAACAAGGAGTCAACAGTTCAAAAAAGTTATCTCTACAGATTTAGAGATATTGTGATAAATGTTTTTAATGTTTGAACTGGGTCAAATGTCAGGTATTTTACAAATTAGAATAAATCATAAAATGTGAGATCCAAAACTTTGTGATTAATTCATTTATGTTCACCAACCTTTTGTCACACCTGTGGGATTAAAGAGACCTTGGATTGGAGATATTTCATCACGTTAGTTTTCAGTATCTAACAACATTTTTTTTTTCCACCAATTTCATTATGTCCTCCTTCCACAGCTTCTCTACAGTATGTTGGCCTCACAGGAGCAAGGCTGCAGTATCTGAAGAGTAATAATGAGTTTAACTGTTTTTCTGAACCAGGGGTAAAACAAGGCATAAATCACAGGGTTTAGACAAGAGTTAAAATGGTACAGATACTGAATAAAGTTTCCATTTGAAAGACTAAGGGATTCATACCCTACTAAAGCTGAAAAGTAACTTGGCGTGAAACACATCAGAAACACAACAACCAAAACACCAAGAGTCCTGGCTGCTTTCAGCTCAGATTTCTTTGCTGTTTTAGTCACTGAAATCTGCTTTGTGACAGCTATAATGTTAGAGCGCATGGCACGAGCTTGAGACACAGCCACAACAAATACTCTTGTATATAAAACTATGATGACAGTAACAGGAACAAAAAAGTTTAAAACAAGATCAAGGAAAGCGCCAATGGTATCCCTTAAACTGACACAATCTCCATAGCAGGGAGTAATGTATAATTGTTGGTAAGCATGGATCAGAAAGAAGTAACTATTGTAGGCTACAGAACAGCACCATAAAAAACAAACACAGAATTGAACTCTTTTCACTGTGATTCTGGTGGTGTAATGCAGAGGGTCGCAAATAGCCACATAGCGGTCAACTGATATGAGCACCATGTTTACAACTGAGGCAGAGAGAATGATGTTGGACACAAACCTAAAGATTGAACACCCAAAGTAACCAAACAACCAGCAATGTGTTGTTTTTAGTGCACCTGCTGGCATCAACAGGACACCCACAAGGAAATCTGAGACAGCCAGAGAGAGGAGGAGGATGTTGGTGGGTGTGTGGAGCTGCCTGGAGGAAAAGAGAAAAGCATCATTCTACAAAACAGTCCTCATAACAAAATTAAACATGACAGAATGCTTTCTGTTCAGCAACATATATAGTGATCATATCTAAGTGTAGACGATTTAAATTACAATATAGAGGTCACAGTGGATGTTTCATTAACGTGCAGTCAGGAATACAGAAGATAAGACTAGAGTTAGAGGAGCAACATTATTCAGTACCTGTTCAAAGACAATTCTTCTTAATATACAGCAGTCCGTCACATGTTTAAAGTACAAAACCTGTTCAGAGAAACTCAAAAGTTAATCTTTACCTGAAGTGGGACACTGAGATTATGATGAGCAGGTTGAGGACTGCAGTGAGGGCAGAGAAAGAGTACAGTACAATGTCAATGAACAATGTTTCAGCCCAATTAGACGGTGGCTTCCAGCAGGAGATATTGGGGAGTTCTGGGAAACACAGCTCCCAATCGTCCCCAACCTCCATCTTCAGAGATCTGCAGATAGCTGCAGCTCTGGCAGCTTTCTGAAGAAAACTAAGTCATCTAACTGATTTACCTCTCTCACATTCTCATCATTCCACCCCTCCCTTTCCCATCTGTTCACTTTACCTTTAATTTAGTAAGATAAAAGTAATTTACAGGGAAACAAGGCCTTCACACTGCGTTTACATGCACAGTTTAATCGAGCTATGCTTAAAATTTGATTTTGCCGTCTAATCAGATTTCTCTCCTTGTCTCAGTTTACATGCAACTTAGAAAATTAAATGACTGATGGAACATGTCCTCCTCCTCAACACTAGGTGGCGATATGCGTTGTTTGAGCGGGTTAATACAGCTTCCTTTCCGGTTGCCCTAGTACGTCATAATAAACAAGTGGAGAAAGGCGGGTAACCGGCATTTTTGAACAACGCAGCCCACTGCTCCTTGCATGGTGTGTTCACTTGTGTGTAAAAAGGATGGGTTAAATGCTGAGGTTGAATTTCCCCATTCTTCTTCTTTTCACATAACGTTGATGTGATAATACAGATATGGTCCCGTGTGATGTAGCGACGCTATTTACGCTGTCAGAAATGCTTATTCAATCCAAGTCATTGAGGGGGTCCATCGATCCATCCATTCTCGTCCGCTTATCTGGGGCCAGGTCGCGGGGGCAGCAGCCTAAGCAGGGCATTCTAGGCGCCCCTCTCCCCAGCCACAACGTCCAGCTCCTCCTGGGGGACCCCGAGGCGTTCCCAGGCCAGGCGAGAGATATAATCCCTCCACAGTGTTCTGGGTCTTCCCCGGGGCCTCCTACCAGTTGGACGTGCCCGGAACACCTCTAACGGGAGGCGCCCGGGAGGCATCCTTACCAGCCCAAACCACCTCAACTGGCTCCTTTCGACGCGAAGGAGCAGCGGCTCTACTCCGAGCTCCCTCCGGATGTCTGAGCTCCTCACCCTATCTCTAAGGCTGAGCCCAGCCACCCTACAGAGGAAGCTCATCAGCCGCTTGTATCCCTAATCTCGTTCTTTCGGTCACTACCCAAAGCTCATGACCATAGGTGAGGGTTGGAGCATAGATGGACCGGTAAATTGAGAGCTTTGCCTTCAGGCTCAGCTCCTTCTTCACCACAACGGTCCGGTACAACGCCCGCATCACTGCCGACGCTGCACCAAACCGCCTGTCCATCTCACGCTCCATTCTACCCTCACTCGTGAACAAGACCCCGAGATACTTGAACTCCTTCGCTTCTCTCTCCCCACCCAGAGGGGGCAGTCCACCGTTTTCCGGCAGGGAACCATGGCCTCAGACTCGGAGGTGCTGACTCTCATCCCAACTGCTTCGCACTCGGCTGCAAACCGCCCCAGTGAGTGCTGGAGGTCTCGGCTTGATGAAGCCAAAAGAACCACATCATCTGCAAAAAGCAGAGATGCAATTCTAAGGTCACCAAACCGGATCCCTTCCTCCCCCCGGCTGCGCCTTTAGATCCTGTCCATGAAGACCACAAACAGAATCGGAGACTAGGGGCAACCCTGGCGGAGGCCAACACCCACCGGGAACGTGTTTGACGTTGTGCCGAGTATGCGGACACAGCTCTCATTTTGGTTATATAGGGACCGGATAGCTCGTAGCAACGAGCCCGGTACCTCATACTCCCGCAGTACCCCCCACAAGACTCCCCGAGGGACACGGTCATAAGCCTTCTCCAAATCCACAAAACACATGTAGACTGGATGGGCAAACTCCCATGACCCCTCCAGGAGCCTCGAAAGGGTAAAGAGCTGGTCCGTTGTTCCACGGACAGGACGAAAGCCGCATTGTTCCTCCTGAATCTGAGGTTCGACAATCGGCCAGAGCCTCCTTTCCAGCACCCTGGAGTAGACTTTCCCGGGGAGGCTGAGAAGTGTAATTCCATGGTAATTGGAACACACCCTCCGGTCCCCCTTTTTGAAAATGGGAACCACCACCCCGGTCTGCCACTCCACTGGCACTGTCCCAGACCTCCACGCGACACTGACGAGGCGTGTCATTGAGGGGGTGTTTTGTTTTATTTGGTTTTTGACTTGCTCCCCTTAGAACACACACACAC
The DNA here is from genome assembly GCF_030273125.1 of Centropristis striata. Classification (NCBI taxonomy): domain Eukaryota; kingdom Metazoa; phylum Chordata; class Actinopteri; order Perciformes; family Serranidae; genus Centropristis; species Centropristis striata. The sequence continues at coordinate 9,162,553 of NC_081534.1, forward strand.
ACACACACACACACACACATATATATATATCGTGCCATATTATGGCAGGCTTCAATGGTTTTGGAAGGAGAAGAGTCCAAGTTGCATAGCGGAGTGGGGTCAATGTTGCAGGGGATACAAACAGCTCAGGTGGGGCAGGCTCTTCTCTGGTGAACTTAGTTGTGAATTCTGACATTAAAGAGCTGGTGTGCTTTAAGGATGATGACTCAGACACATGCACAGATCATGAATGGGGGACACTTCTTATGACATACTTACGGAAAATTGACCCATTACTTACTTTCTAATGACCCAGCCCCTGTTTTTGATACACCCAAGCAGCATTTCAGTGAATGCTCTTTCAAGTATTGGTTAAGACGAAACAGGGCGATGGAGATGACAGAAGACAGTAAAGAGACAGAACAAGACAATTGATAATCCATCCTGTGAGCTCACTGCCATGTTCAATAGACATTGTCCCGACCCTGAAGTGTCGCTCATATTCAAGTGTAAAGCTTCACAGCTTTGGAAAGCCGCTGATGTTCATGAAAAGCTGGTTGAACATAAGAGGGATCAGAGGTACTCACGTCATTCAAAGACAGCCACGGCCATCACTTCACTACGTCAAGAGGTCAGTGCAACTGTCCATCCCACAGTGCCTGCTGGTGTGCTTAACAATGAGGCAGGTCTAGCGTTGCAGAGATATGTACAGCTGTCAACATCCTGTCTGTTTATACAGTTTTACCTCTTGGACATGTTCTTGACCAGTTTGTGAAGACATTGGATTCAAACAGAGGTATTTTAAGAGTTTATCTTAACATAATAATAACAGGTCAAAAGACTAATGCTTTTGTGACCAAATCACAGAAAAACATAGGAAAAGTTAACAAGAGACCACATATGGAGATTTCCTTAATTAAGAAACACAGAAACCCAAGGTACTAGTGAGCAACCACAGTGAAACATCATATGGTAGTAAAAAACATAAAACAGATGTAAAATATGTAGTTTAATGAGACAAAGTAATCTAACTTATGTGGTGGACATAATGAGCAGAGCTTATAATAAAGTGTAGAAACTCATCCTTCATACTGCTACATGTGTTTTTCTCACAGAACCAAACCAGGTATAAACTGACTTCTGCATACCATTACGCCCCTACTATTTACACATCTGATGAGTTTAGCTCCTATTTTCTATTGTCTCCAAGACTTCCAAAAGTAAATATCTGGCTCTTTAGCTGCTTAATTCTTGACTACATTTATCAGCTCATCTCGAATTGTGTCTGTATGGTGGGTATGGTGTGGTGGGATGTTAAAGAGTCCTGAGAAGATGCTTATGAGAGCTGTGAGAGTGAACTAAAACATTAAAGTTGTGGGCCCTACAGCCAAAACAGTGAGAAGGAATTCTGAAGGAAGCTGCAGAATAGGTTAATAATTCTCTGGTGATTTGTGGCTGGCAGCGAGCCCTCTCACATTTCACATGGTAGTTGAGTTCATTGTTATCCAAAACACACTATTTTGATTAAATATTGAACTCTGAACAAACAATCACTTAAAGTAATGACAGACACAATATCAAATAGAAAAAAAGAACATGACTGCATAGTAATAATTGTATCAGGTGTTGATGTGTGATGGCTGCATCATGTGTTTCTGCTGAAGCTTGTTTTTCTTAACACCTTTAATGGCAGTGATACCTCAGAGGTCAAAATCTCGTCATGTGACTAATCCTTGCAGGTGTGAACAAAGTTTTTGTCTCGAGGGGTTCAGTACACCGCCATTAGGAGCAAGGGCTGAAAAACATTGTTCACAGAAAGGAAAATTAAATCTAATGGGACCTAATTTTGTGTGTGTGTGTGTGTGTGTGTGTGCGTGTGTGTGTGTGTTCAAATGTGCTTGTTTGTTATTGGTCTGCCAATTGCAACAATAAATTAAGTAAATGGCCATTCATCCCAATAAACACTGATCTATTGGGAGAAGAGTTTCTACACTTTACTTTTAGTTCTGCTCATTATGTCGACAACAGAATTTACATTACTTTGTCTCATTAAACCCTTTCATAATTTTTTTTGTGTTCTCATGTCATCTTTCCCTATGTATTTCTGTGATTTGGTCACAAAAGCATTATTCTTTGACCTGTTATCCAGCAGCAGCTTGTGTCTTTATATGTAAAGTAGTGTTCAATATAATAGCAGTCCAATGTGACTAACCAGATTAATCCAGGTTTTTATTATATTTTTTATTGCTACATGTCAAACAAGGTACCAGTAGGTGCAGTAGATTCTAAGAAAACCCAACAAGACCCAGCATTCGTGATATGCACACTCTTAAGGCTGTGCAATTGGGCAGGTAGTTGAAAGGGGTGTGTTCAAAAATATAGCAGTGTCTGCCCATTGACTTTACAAACTCAAAAATATTTTGTACAAACTTTTTTTGTTTCTAGGATTTAGCAATCCTGTGAATCACTAAACTAATATTTAGTTTTTTTCAGTTTTTCTAACTGCTTCACATCTGTGTGGCATGGAGTCAACCAACTTGTGGCACTTTTCAGCTGTTATTCCACTCCAAGATTTTTTTTACAACATTCATCAATTCAGTTACATTTCTTGGCTTTGCTTCAGAAACAGCATTTTTGATGTCACCCCACAAGTTCTCAATTGGATTAAGGTCCGGGATTGGGCTGGCCACTCCATAACATCAATATTGTTGGTTTGGAACCAAGATTTTGCTGGTTTACTAGTGTGTTTGGGGTCATTGTCTTGTTGAATCACCTATTTCAAGTGCATGTCCTCATCAGCATAAGGCAACATGACCTCTTCAAGTATTCTGACATATCAAACTGATCCATGATCCCTGGTATGAGATAAATAGGCCCAACACCATAGTAGAGAAACATGCCCATATCATGATGCTTCACTGTCTTCACTGTGTACTGGGGCTTGAATTCAGAGTTTGGGGCTCATGTCACAAACTGTGCCCTTGGACCCAAAAAGAACAATTTGACTCTCATCAGTCCACAAAATGTTCCTCCATTTCTCTTTAGGCCAGTTGATGTGTTCTTTGGCAGATTGTAACTCTTCTGCCTTTTTTTAACAGAGGGACTTTGCGGGGGAATCTTGTAAATAGATTATCTTCACACAGATGTCTTCTAACTGTCACAGCACTTACAGGTAACTCCAGACTGTCTTTGATCATCCTGGAGCTGATCATTGGCTGAGCCTTTGCCATTCTGGTTATTCTTCCATCCATTTTGATGGTTGTCTTCCGTTTTCTGCCACGTGTCTCTGGTTTTTCTCTCCATTTTGAAGCATTGGAGATCATTTTAGCTGAACAGCCTATAATTGTTTGCACCACCTATAAGTTTTCCCCTCTCCAATCAACCTTTAATCAAAGTATGCTGTTCTTCTGAACAATGTCTTAACGACCCATTTTCCTCAGGCTTTCAAAGAGAAATGCATGTTCAACTAGAAAATTTCCTCTGGGGAAATTCTGAAAGGGCCACGGGGCTACTGCCGGTGTGTGTACACTATGATGAGATTCTTCAGAGATTTCAAACTATGCCCTTTAACCTCAAAATATGTGTGTGTGTGTGTAATTAAAATCACATAAAGTTACCTGTGTGTGTGTGTGTGTGTGTGTGTGTGTGTGTGTGTGTGTGTGTTTGAAGCATGTGTATGCATGTGTGAGGAGTGTGCGTGCTTACGTGTGTGTGTGTATCTGGAACTGTAATCACATCAAAGATCAGAGGCAATCAGATCAAAGCAATCAACAGAATTACCTGACACCTGTTAATGAAAGAGTGACAGCAGCCAGAGGTGGACTGGAATTTCTGGCCTCGAACAGAAAGCATTTTTGGCAAAACCATAATACCTATCATTGATCCGACTTCGCTTTGAGCGACCCAAGTTCTTCCTGAACGTCTACATACGATTTTTTTTAAAGAAAAATAAAAAAATAGCTTTGTTAGAGCGATCTAAAAAAACTGTTCCATCTTCCTTTTTTCCGAAATCTTCCTTTCTTCCGTTTTTAATATGGGACCCAATGAGGCTGTTGGTGGTGTTGGTGGCGCATCTGTCCATCGTACGCCTGAAACTATAACTCTGACAGCTTTACCAGAGGATTGTGAGTGAGAAGACTTTCCTACATTTCTATGTATAAATTATTTCTGTAGAGTGGAATTTGCGGCCTGGAGTGCAGTTTTCAAATTTATTTTTTGACAATTTTTTCTCTCCCTCTACACTCTGGCGATGATGTCACACACTGTGACAAGAACATTCCGTGCAATACACACCCATTATAATCTCAGAATTTCTCCAAAAATGATCATGGTCATTGAACAGGGATTGATGAAAAACTATATGACCTATCAAAACGTGGATTGAGACACCAATACACAAGACTTGTGTCTACTGTTTAAAGTTTAAATGGAGTCTCTAGGTGAATGTATGCCGGAGAAGTAGACGTTTAAAAATCTCCAATTACTGTTCTTTTTCGCTCATTTTTTGTCGGCCGCCCCATTCATTTCAATGCAAAATTTAGCACTACTGTTTTACTGTGGAAATTCTGAGATTATAATGGGTGTGTATTGCACGGAATGTTCGTGTCGTGTCATAGTGTGTGACATCATCGCCAGAGTGTAGAGGGAGAGAAAAAAATTGTCACAAAATAAATTTGAAAACTGCACCCCAGGCCGCAAATTCCACTCTACAGAATTAATTCACACATAGAAATGTAGGAAAATTTGTCTTCTCACTCACAATCCTCTGGTAAAGCTGTCAGAGTTATAGTTTGGGCGTACGACGCACAGATGCGCCACCAACACCACCAACACCACCAACACCACCAACAGCCTCATTGGGTCCCATATTAAAAATGCAGGAAGATTTCGGAAAAAAGGAAGATTGAACAGTTTTTTTAGATCGCTCTAACAAAGCTATTTTTTTAATTTTTCTTAAAAAAAATCATATGTAGACTCACTTTATGTGATTACAGTTACAGATACATGCACGCACACACACACAGGTCACTTTATGTGATTACAGTTAAAGATACACACACACACACACACACACACACAAACACAGGTCACTTTATGTGATTACAGTTACAGATACACACACACATGCGCGCGCAAGCGCGCACACTCCTCTGGATATATGAGGGGTATTTTATGGCAGCAAACTACATTAAAACACGTGTACAGCGCCTATGCGATGACATCAAACCTCCAACGTGCGCGTGTAAATTCGAGTCACTTTCAATGGACAGACGCGCATCACGGCTGCGTGACTGGTGAACTACACCTCAAATACGTGACATGAAGACCACGCGTGACTGTTAAGTACAATTCTAAATGAGCGTACAGACACACGGTGTGTAGTGTTTGTGGAAATCAAATAGCGAGGGGTCATTTGTGCCGTGCCACATGCAAACGTAGCGGACGCCTGTACACACGCTTGTCTGAATGTACAAGTAATGATTTACTTTATGATGACAAGTTTTGAGTTTAACAGCCGCTTCGCTTCACAATTAAAGCAGTTCATGTATTACCAAGAGAGACTGATGAGACAGTTTACACTATTTCAAGTGTTCACGTGCACACGTTAAGGCGTCTAAAGCGTTGGCTTTAGGACAATAACACACACGCGTTAACACCTGTAACGCGTGTACGCCTCTTACAGTATATCAGGATTGGACAATTGCTCAGGCGCCAAACTGAGGAAGTGGCTGTGCTCATTTACGCACAAGGTCCACTGGATCATCAGGACCTGACAGTTATTTGTTATCTATGTTCTGCAGCATATCTACACAGATCAGCTGTTACACAGAGTCTCAGCTTCATAAGGGATCGTTAATAGGAAAGCAGAACTTATAGATGAACTCCAAGCCCCAACAGAGCTGTCAGGATATTTTTATTTTCAGGCCCGTTTTTATTTTCTTGACAACGAAATAACTCTCTCTCTCTCTCTAGGTTTGAATGATATTGAATTGATATTTAATGATAGCAAGGGTGAAAGGGATAATTTAAATAAATCAGCTACTTAAAAATAGCTCACAGCCAGTTCCCAGCTTCGCACGCGGAAATAAAGTTCATTACACAATAGCTGTAATGTACAAACAATGCCCAGGTGTGCACTTAACTTGCTATAGGTTTACGCTGCCTGCAGACGCCATAATCGCCGTCACCGATGAATATTAAGTAGCCATGCAGACCTGTCCAATGTATATTAAGTAGCCATGTGGACAACGCAGTCTCTTCACAATATGATTCCATCAGACCTTATATCTACACTGTTTAACCCAATTCGGCACCTGTACACAGTCCCATTATGTTTTACAGACATTTGTAGTTGACTTATAAGGTAAAACCTTTTGTTTATGCTGCATTTTGCTGACTTTCACAAACAGCCTGAACTATTTCATCGGTCTCTCATGGTAAAAAATGGAATAATACATGGACACACACACACACACACACACACACACATTTTGAGGTTGAAAGGGCATAGGTTGCTGTATAAATAAATACTTGAAAAGGAATGCTTGTTGTAGGTGTGCTCCTTGTATACAATATCGTATCATAACATTACTAGTATTAATTGTTTGAAATCTCTGAAGAATCTCATCATAGTGTACACACACCGGCAGTGGCCCCTGGCCCTTTCAGAATTTCCCCAGAGGAAATTTTCTAGTTAAATATTGCTACATTGCCCTCTTGAGGTTGACCTGCATCCTGCTAATCTGCTCAGAGTAGAGTTCCCCAAAAGGTGGATAATATTACAATGTACTGATTCCTGTTGAACTGCTTGGCATGTGTAGTTACATACATGTCTATATATTCCTATAGGTGCATGGCTATCTGAGTGAACCCACCATTCCCGGGAACGAGAGTCCACTGCTGTATTGGAAAAGCTACATGTCTCTCTTCCCTGCCCTAGCCAGTAGTACCTCTCGGCTCCGTGTACATCTGTGGACATTTAACGTCTGCAGCACATGTTGTCGATGAGAAGAGAAATAGAATCTTTTGTGAAAAAGCAGAAATGCTTCTCTTTGTCAAAAAAACCTGTCACTATGAAGTAGGCCTAGACTTTTGTGTCAGACGGAAACATAATTTCAATGTTAAATAATGTTACATATAACAGTGTTATAAATACTGTTAAGTTATAGTCAGAACGTTCCTGATATTTTTTGTTTTAACTATTTTGGATGGAACGTAAAAAAGACTTTTGGATTGTTTCCACTTTACATCAAGTGTTGTTTCTGGTCACCTGGTGCAAACATTGTTTCAGTGCTTGGGACATTTACTTTAAAGAACATCAGGATGTGTAAGTTCAGACCACACTATCTGTTATAAATATGCTTAAGTTTTGATATATGAGGAAATAGTCAGGAGTCAGGACATGGTTTCATATTTTCTGTTGACCCAAGAGTTGAAATTTACTTGAACTTAAACATGTTTTGCATTTTAATGGACATTACCGTCTGTTTGCAATTAACATTGGCACATTTAATTTGTCATAAAGCCATGCCAGGATATTCAGATTTATGATCCTAGATATATTATCATTAACTAACAACAATGTTAATATTGGTTATCGTATCGGCCAAAAGGCTTTTATGGGTGCATCTTAATATAAACATATAAAATGACAGAAACCATCTTTTGGCAAAAATATTTGTAACTTGTACTTTGAGTATTTCGTGTGGCCCAGACAGGCAGACCTGTGAAACACTCAAAAAAACATTTACAGATCCCACACAGGAAGAAGGTCACAGTCTGTAAAGGTTAAATAAAACAGTATCAGAAGTGAATATCTACTGACTAAGAAGCAGCTGAATTCAATACAAACAGCTACATTCACTGTCACAAACACCCCAAAGATGTGACTGTTATCACACAGACCTGCAGATATACAACACATCCAGCATCTACATCTGTGTCTGAGAGAGTTCAGAGCCATTTCCTCACACATTATGTGCATGGGAGAGAGAACAGTCAACAAGGAGTCAACAGTTCAAAAAAGTTATCTCTTGACTTCATGCCCTTCTACAGATTAAGAGATATTCCGATAAATGTTTTTAATGTTTGAACTGGGTCAAATGTCAGCTATTTTACAAATTAGAATAAATCATAAGGTGAGATCCAAAGGTGAGATCCAAAACTTTGTGGTTAATTAATTTATGTTCACCAACCTTTTGTCACACATGTGGGATTAAAGGGACCTTGGATTGGAGATATTTCATCACATTGTTTAGTTTTCAGTTCTTAACAACCTTTTTTCTCACCAATTTCATTATGTCCTCCTTCCACAGCTTCTCTACAGTATGTTGGCCTCACAGGAGCAAGGCTGCAGTATCTGAAGAGTAACAATGAGTTTAACTGTTTTTCTGAACCAGGGGTAAAACAAGGCATAAATCACAGGGTTTAGACAAGAGTTAAAATAGTACAGATACAGAATAAAGTTTCCATTTGAATGACTAACTGAATTATTCCCTACTAAAGTTAAAAAATAACTTGGCGTGAAACAGATCAGAAACACAACTACTAAAACACCAAGAGTCCTGGCTGCTTTCAGCTCAGATTTCTTTGCTTTTTTAGTCACTGAAATCTGCTTTGTGACAGCTATAATGTTAGAGCGCATGGCACGAGCTTGAGACACAGCCACAACAAATACTCTTGTATATAAAACTATGATGACAGTAACAGGAACAAAAAAGTTTAAAACAAGATCGAGGACAGCACCAATGGTATCCCTTAAAATGACACAATCTCCATAGCAGGGTAGGAAATATATTTGTTGGTTAAAATGGAGAAGAAAGAAGTAACTATTGTAGGCAACAGAACAGCACCATAAAAAACAAACACAGAATTGAACTCTTTTCACTGTGATTCTGGTGGTGTAATGCAGAGGGTCACAAATAGCCACATAGCGGTCAACTGATATGAGCACCATGTTAACAACTGAGGCAGAGAGAATGATGTCGGACACAAACCTAAAGAGTGAACACCCAAAGTAACCAAACAACCAGCAATGTGTTCCTGTGAGTGCACCTGCTGGCATTAACAGGAGGCCCACAAGTGAATCTGAGACAGCCAGAGAGAGGAGGAGGATGTTGGTGGGTGTGTGGAGCTGCCTGGAGGAAAAGAGAAAAGCATCATTTTACAAAACAGTCCTCATAACAAAATTAAAACAACTATTAAAAAAATATAAAGTTTTGAATTTGGATGCTTTCTGTTCAGGAACATATATAGTGAATATATCTAAGTGTAGACGATTTAAATTACAATACAGAGCTCACAGTGGATGTTTCATTCACGTGCAGACAGGAAGACAGAAGATAAGACTAGAGTTAGAGGAGCAACATTATTCAGTACCTGTTCAAAGACAATTCTTCTTAATATACAGCAGTCCGTCACATGTTTAAAGTACAAAACCTGTTAAGAGAAACTAGAAAGTTAATCTTTACCTGAAGTGGGACACTGAGATGATGATGAACAGGTTGAGGACTGCAGTGAGGGCAGAGATGGAGTACAGTACAATGTTAATGAACAATGTTTCAGCCCAATTGGACGGTGGCTTCCAGCAGGAGATATTGGGGAGTTCTGGGAAACAGAGCTCCCAATCGTCCCCAACCTTCATCTTCAGAGATCTGTAGATAGCTGCAGCTCTGGCAGCTTTCTGAACAAAACTAAGTCATCTAACTGATTTACCTCTCACACATTCTCATCATTCCACCCCTCCCTTTCCCATCTGTTCACTTTATCTTTACTTTAGTAAGAAAAAAGTAATTTACATGGAAACAAGGCCTTCACACTGCATTTACATGCACATGCATAATCGAGCTATGCTTAAAATTCGATTTTGCCGTCTAATCGGATTTCTGTCCTTGTCCCAGTTTACATGGAACTTAGAAAATCAAATAGCTGACAGAACATATCCTCCTCCTCAACACTAGGTGGCGATATGCGTTGTTTGAGCGGGTTAATACAGCCTCCTTTCCGGTTGCCCTAGCATATAGTAGTAGTATCATAATAAACAAGTGGAGAAAGGCGGGAAACCGGCATTTTTGAACAACGAAGCCGGGCCCCGTTAGCCACCGGCAGAATGAGCCTGCTAGCCGCTAACCACCGGAGTCTACTAGCCACTAACTAATTACTGGAACCTGCTAACCACCTGTAGCAGGAGCCCGCTAGCCGCTATCTATTGCTGGCTGCCAGAAGGTGGGACTCAAATGAAGCCGTTAGTTGTGCTCCTGGCGTCTTGTTGGTGTTTTCTTCTTGTCGGTGGATCCAGGGACAGCAACAATGAAGTTTTTGTTTGCACTGATTCTTGCATTTTTATTTGTTTCTTGTGGCCGAGTATTGTCCAGCCGTGACAGTGGGATGCACATGTAACAGAGTTATTGGGTGATTCCACTTGCCATGGTTTAATCAACCAATACCAACAAGTTTTATTGAAGTTTTGTATTTTGACCACCCTCCCAAACCAAACTCATCATTTCTCTCCGACTTTTCAGACTTCCTGATCCAGCTCTGCTCTCTCTCTCCCTCCATCCTCCTCCTTGGTAACTTCAACATTCATCTTGACTTCACAGACTGCAGCATCCACTGACTTCATCAAACTACTTAACTGCTTCAACCTTGCTCAGCATGTCAACTTCTCCATCCAATAAGTGCACCTCTCTAAGGGGCACGGTGGCACAGTTGGTAGCGCTCTCGCCTCACAGCTAGAAGGTCCTGGGTACGATTCCCGCCAGGATGCTGTGGGGGCTGGAGGCGTGTCCCCAGCTCCATGTCTCCGGTGTCCGTAGCGCTGGTCGGTACAAAAGGGCCTTTCTGTGTGGAGTTTGCATGTTCTCCCCGTGTCCCCCGAGGATCCCCTTACAGGGGACCTCTCACAAAAACATGCATTGAGCCTCCCTCTGGTCGGTCGGGGCGCCTGATGAGGGGGGAGAGGCACGCGCTACGTCCCACCAGGGAATCTCCCCGTCAGGTGTCAAGCAGCGGTCTGCCAACTCTGCATGTATCGGAGGAAGCATGTGGCTAGTTCAGGGCTCTCCCCAGGCCGACAGGGACGAGGTAGCGATAAAAATAAGTTAGTTTTCAAGCCCTCCTGCCTACCTCTGTCTCAGTTCTCTCTAATCACAACTTACCTGTTCTCATGGCTGGCAAAGCTTCTACCTGCACCTACCTGGATCCCATCCCATCCCACCTAAGGCCTGTCTTCCCCCCCCCCCCCACTACAATCAAAAATCTTTATCTTGTATTTATTCCCTGCTAAGTGTCTTTGAGTGTTTAGAAAAACGCTATATAAATGCAGTGTATTATTATTATTATTATTTTTTAAACCAACCTCAAGTGCATTTCTCGAAACAATTTGTACAAACTGCACCTGCATAAGTCTTTAAACTTGTTCAAAATCCTTAGTAAAGTTAATAATTATGTCAATGAACGTGTTGGTACCATCAGAAATCCTTGTGTCATTGTCTGCACACAAGATAGTCAAAATGCTAAGGCAAGTCAATATCACAGTGTACCATATTTTTAAGCATCATTCTACAAAACAGTCCTCATAACAAAATGTCCCAAAAAATCAAAGAACTAATCATAAAAACTGATTTATGAATTAGGATGTTTTCTGATCAGCAACATATATAGTGAATATATCTAAGTGTAGACGATTTAAATTACAATATAGAGGTCACAGTGGATTTTTGCGTTAATGTGCAGTCAGGAAGACAGAAGATAAGACTAGAGTTAGAGGAGCAACAATATTCAGTACCAGTTCAAAGACAATTCTTCTTAATCTACAGCAGTCCTTCACATGTTTCAAGTACAAAACCTGTAAAGAGAAACTAGAAAGTTATTCTCTGCCTGAAGTGGGAGACTGAGATGATGATGAACAGGTTGAGGGCCACAGTGAGCACAGAGATGGAGTACAATGTAATGTTAATGAACAATGTTTCAGCCCAATTAGATAGTGGGATCCAGCAGGAGATATTGGGGTTTTCTGACAGAATTTCACATCCTCCATCTTCAGAGGTCTGCAGATAGCTGCAGCTCTGGCAGCATTCCGAACAAAAGTTAAAATAAAACAGTGTCATGTAACTGATTTACCTCTCTCACATTCTGATAATTCTACCCCTCCCTTTCCCCCTGTGTATTTTGTCCTCTGATGTCTATTCCCTCCTCACTTTGCACATCACACCATCAACTTCATCAATTTCCCTGAAACCCTTCCTCTCTCTTTTCTCTCTCTCTCTCTCTCTCTAGCTCTCACTCAAGCTAAACACCACATATGCCAAGCCAGCCTTTCGATGGACTGTGTTCTACCCCTGTTTCAACCCTGGGGAAAACCAACCCGGCCAGGGTGAGGAGGACATTCCTGAGAAGGAGGCGCACTGTTGGGGCTTCAACACTTGACATACTGCTCCTGCTGAATGAGCCACCCCTCATACTGGAAAATCATTTTGTGGTATGGCATTATAAAAGACAGTTTAAAAAGTAAATAAATATACCAGAAATGCTGGAAGTGAAGCCATGTGAGTTGGCTTAAACACATCACACCGTCCCACAGCACGGATTCTGTGTTAAGTGTTTGTGGTATGTTCGGGATTGGAGATGTCATGTCCACCCCTGCCTATCCTGCATTCAGCATATACCTTTCTTTAACACAGAATAATAGTTTATCACAGCAACAATGATTTGGCACAAGGATGCCAAGTTAAAACATATAAACACTCCAACAAGTCCATCAGTAATGTATAGTTGCACATATATTTAATTTGCAAAAAAAATATGGCTTTATGTTACAGAACTGCAAATCTCTTTTGACCAACCTTGTTTCCCTGTGAGTTACTTTTGTATTTCTAAACATTGCTTTTACATCTTAAAAAGTGATAACAGGCCAATAATAGGGAAAATAAAAGTAAACAAAAGTAGATAATAACAAATGAGGGATGAGAGAGAGAGAGAGAGGGGGGGGGGGGGGGGGGGGGGGGGAAGGGGTTCAGGGCAAGTGATGAAGATGATGCTGTGATGTGAACATTGAGGAGGGAAGGGACATCAGAGTCCAAAATACACAGAGGGGAAAGGAGGGGTTAGTTTTGTTCAGAAAGCTGCCAGAGCTGCAGCTATCTGCAGATCTCTGAGGATGGAGGATGAAGATGGTTGGGTGCTCTGTTTCCCAGAATTCCCCAATATCTCCTGCTGGAATCTACAGTCTACTTGGGCTGAAACATTGTTAATTGACATTGCACAGTACTCCATCTCTGCCCTCCCTGTGGCCCTCAACTGGTTCCACCTATGGGGAAGAAGAAATGCAAAAAGTGTGGATTGCCTTGGGCGAAAAGGTGGCAGGCACCGGTCATTGGAAGAGCGCAACGGTCGTGAGGTAGCATTTGTCTGTATCAGGGTGTTTAACTTCAGACATATTAGTTAACTAATAAGCAGTGTCTTTGCCTCCTCTGGAGTACCATTAAGCTTGATGCATATCTTGCAGTTTGTTGTCCAGGTGGCTTATATTTTGTTCTCTTTTTAAGGACTCATGCCTGGCGGCCAATGTTGGAATTTTTCCTTGCCAGATGTTCATTTAGATATACACTGGAGCCCTTCAGCTTACGGCCCTGCTTCAGGACTTCTACCTTTCGCTTTCTGTTTTAAAAACGTAGTATTATGTCCAGATTTTCTTTTTTGTTCTTCCTTGTTAATGGGTGACATGCCTCTATATCATCAGTTTGTATCTGTATTCCTTTTTTTCCTATGTAGATAATGACTTTATGTTCTAACGAACATCACTCAACCGTTTGCAAAGTGTACATATTTGCAGCCCTGGCGTAGGGCTGAGGTTTAGTTTGCAGTCTGCTGTCATTGAGTCTCTTTTTAAGGACAGAGATCTTTTGGTCTTTCTCCATATTCTGTGTTTTGAGCTCCTTAATCTCACCCCTTAAACCCATCAATACTTTCAACTGTTTGGTTACAGTGGCTAGCTCACCTGACCTAAAATTGAAGGATTGTTTGATATCCTCAATCTCCTGCTTTTGCTTGGCCATGACTGCTGAGACCTGATGATGGCTGCTGCTGAGGCTTGATGTTTGCTGTTGCTGCTAAGGTCTGGTGTTGGCCACTGCTGAGACTTATGTAGATGGCTGCTGCTGTGACCTGGTGGCGGTTACTGGTAAGGTCTGGTAAGTCCTGTTGGTGTCTGCAGCTAAGTCTATAAGCTTAGCTGCTACCCAGGAAGACAGGCCTAGTCCAAATCCACCAAATATCACCTTCTGCGTTGTCAGTCCACTGCCCCAGGTTATCCAAAAGAGAGATGGAGAGGGAAGTGATCTGTTCTTTGTGCATCTGTTGGAATAGATAGATAGATATACTTTATTTATCCCAAGCTGGGAAATTACAGTGTAGCAGCAGCATTACACACATAGACAATGACAACACAATTAAATAAAAAGAACAACCTAGGCATACTTCAAGCAATAAAATATAAAAATACAATAAAATATAAAGTGTCTAAAGAAGGAGTAGAATAGAATTCCAGTGCAGAATAAATATGAATATACAGTAAAAAAATGTTGGTGCTATGAAACAAATAAGGTGCAATGAACAGTGTGCATAAAAAACACATAAAGTGCAAAGACAGTATGTAATGAACCAGACTATTATTTGTTATTGTACAGTGTGATGGCATGTGGCAGGAAAGATTTTTTATATCTGTCCCTATGACAGCGGAGCTGGAGCAGCCTGTGAGAGAAGGTGCTCCGCTGTCTTTCTACTGCGTGATGGAGAGGGTGCTGATCATTGTCCATGATGGCCAGCAGTTTGTTTAGTGTTCTCCTCTCCACCACAGTCCCAAAAGTCTCCAGCCTGAGACCGAGAGTACAGAGCCAGCCTTCTTGATAATTTTATCAAGTCTGTTGGTGTCGCTGGCTCTGATGCTGCTGCCCCAACACACAGCAGCAAAGAAAATGCCGCTGGCAACAAGAGACTGGTAAAAGATCTCCAACATCTTGCTGCACACATTGAAGGATCTCAGCTTCCTCAGGAAATAGAGTCTGCTCATCCCCTTCTTGTACACAGCCTCTGTGTTAGATTTCCAGTCCAGTCTGTTGCCGATCACCACTCCGAGGTATTTGTAGTACTCCACCTCCTCCACCACCTCCCCCCTGATCAGAAGTGGCTGTGGAAGCATCTTCTTCCTCCTGAAGTCAATCACCATCTCTCTGGTCTTGGTGACTTTCAGCTTCAGGTGATTCAGTTCGGACCACTCTACAAATCTGTCCACCAGTGTCCTGTACTCACCCTCCTCTCCCTCTCTAGGTGACATAACTCAGAGTTGTACTGAAAGTCAGTGGTGTATAAGGTGAAGAGGAAGGGAGAAAGCACAGTTCCCTGCGGAGCTCCTGTATCACTGACCACCACATCAGACAGGACACTGCCCAGATGGACAAACTGTGGCCTGCCTGTCAAGTAGTCAGTAATCCAGGAGATCCTAGAGTCGTCGACACCCATCCCCCGCAGCTTCCCACCCATTAGCAGAGGTTGAATGGTGTTGAAAGCACTGGAGAAATCAAAGAATGTGATCCTCACAGTGCCTCCTCCACCATCCAGATGCATATGGGCTCGTTGCAGCAGGTAGATGACAGCATCATCGACTCCTAAATGGGGCTGGTAGGCAAATTGCAAGGGGTCCAGAAACGTCCTCACCTGTGGCCTCAGCTGGGCCAAGACCAGTCTCTCCAGGACCTTCATCAAATGCATTTGCCATACAGCAAAAAATGAAGTGCATTTTCACCATTGTCATCAAAACCTAAAAACTTAAAAAAGCATTTACTTTACTTTTGGTTGGTTTAAGAAATGTGTCAAAGCAAGTGAGAAAAACTGTAACATTGGCAAATAAGTAAGGGGATGTATAATGACTCAGTTTACTTAAATAATAAAACATTCTTATATACCTTATCGTATGTTTTTATTACAGGCCTTGCTCGAGGCCTTGGTGAGGGATCCCTTTGAGCCTCTGGAGCAATCCTCTGAAGGCGCTGCTATTCAAGACAGCTATGCTGCTTGCATTGACCTCAGCTGAGAGAGTGTCTGAGCTGTCTGCCCTGTGGGTACACCCCAGTTGCTTGATGCTTCGTGGTGACACAGCGAGGCTACTCTCAGACCAAACCCCTCCATTGTTCCCAAAAAGTGCTTTTAGGTCGTTATACAGCTGGAAGGTTTTTTTTCCTCCACCAGGGACAGTTAGGCAGAATTATATCTGCTTGCCCAATTTGTGTGCTGGCATGTTATTTTGGCCAAGGGAGCGATATCCAAGAAATGCCTTGCAGGATGGCTTTCAGAGTGCATCTCCCAAGCCTATGAGTGGGCCTGGAAAGACCCTCTCACTGTGGTCCACTCACACTCTACTCACAGTGTGCAGGTTTCAGCGGCCTTGTTTGGTGGAGTGATCACTGATGACATATGTACAGCTGCGTCGTGGTCTACACCCTGTCCATTGTTACGTTTTTATCTCTTGGACATGTCCTTCATCATTCGTCATCAATATTAAAGAGTTTATCTTGCCAAATACTTCTGTGAAATTATAATTATTTTATAACCAAATCATGGAAAAACATAGGAAAAGATGTGAGGCCACATATGGGGATATCCTAACTTGAGAAACACAGAAACCCAAGGTAGTGAACAACCATAGTCAAACCTCATTTGCCAGTAAAAAGAAAAAAAGTGATGAAATATATGTCTTTATTGAGACAAAGTTATGTAACTTCTGTGGTGGCAAGCACACACACACACACACACACACACACACACACACACACACACACACAATTAGGTCCCATTAGATTTAATTTGCCTTTCTGTGAACAATGTTTTTCCAGCCCATTAGTTGCTCCTGATGGCGGTGTACAGAACCCCTCTAGACAAAAACTTGTTCACACCTGCATGGATTAGTCAGATGATGACATTTCAACCTCTAAGGTATCACTGCCATCAGAGGTGTTAAGAAAAACAAGCTTCAGCATAAACACATGATGCAGCCACCACACATCAACACCTGATTATTATTAATTATACTGTACAGTATTACTGAACAGTCATGTTTTTTTCTTTTTTTTTCTTGTGTCTGTCCTGACTTTTAGTGATTGTTTTTTTCAGAGTTCAATATTTAATCAAAAAGGGTTTTGGATGACAATGAATCCAATTACCATGTGTAATGTGAGAGGGGTCACCGCCAGCCACAAATCACAAGTTCACTATCAAGAACTACGCGAATAGATGTATGAATATAGAATTGGTTAATGCTCAATAGAGATGGGCTTTCCGACTGAGTGGGAGGGTAGGGGGATTGGATGAAATGCAAGGTGAAGAGGATAAGTCGTGGAAGGGTTGTGGGAATATGAGGGCGAGGGGTCGTGGGGGTGAGGGTAGAGGGACAAAGGGGGTGATTGGGGATCGGAAAGCGGATCCTCTGAGGGTTGGATGCCAAGGTAACTTGGGGAGTCCCGTCCGGGTGGGGGAGGGCAGTCGCCTCTAGGTGAGCCTTGGCACGGACTATCGGACTGGTCTTACCTGATGTAATTAAGGTATGCAGGAGAAGACCAGTAACCTAGGATCTTAATGATATGATCAGGGATTCCTTGCCTAGAGGCCTAGGTGAAACAAGAAACGAATGGCGACTTCAACCTGTTTCTGGGATGAACAGGGGGTCTCAAGGTGAGGCAGGCATAGAAATCTTTGGTGTACTTAATCAAAGGCAGGTTCTTGAGGGCATAGGTACAAATCAAGTTGGAAAAGATACTTGGGTTGAGGGGGACTGGATTGGTTAGTCTTGCTTTGTTTGAGGTGGTGGACAACGGTGCCTGAAGAATTTAGAGAAATGTTGGATAAGGTTGGTTGTATTGATAGAAGGAAATTGAGGGTACATGTCGTAAACTCTGAGCAGCGCAAGAAGCCAAAAATGGCTACAGGGTCCGTACACTTTTTTAGCAATGGTTTTCCATAACTTTTCAATGACTTCTCCATAACCTTTCAATGAATTTTCAAGACCAAAAAATTAACGCATTTCAGTCGGACCACTGTAGTCGGTGCCTCTAAATCAAACCACAGACACATTTGATACACCTTGCTCTGTTTTAATTGCAACTTGAATTCTTATTAACACACATTTACATGGATTAAAGTTAAAAAATATCTTCTGACTGAAATTTTATTTGCGCTACAGCCAAGTCACGTGCAGTGTTTGAAACATGTTCCAGGTTAGGTAACTTGACACCTGCTTAAGAAATATTAATGCATAAGAATTTAGAACCAAATGCAGCCATCACATTTAAATGCTCCTGTTTTACAGGAGGATTTTAAACAGCTGTTCTATTATATCTATTGCATTTTTTTTCCGTTTTTTTTTTTTTTGCAAAGCTTGTCTTTACTCTCTAAAATAATCAAGCATCTACACAACTTTTCATTAGATGTTTTTATTTTCCTTATTATTTCAAATAAACCTTTTATATATTCTGACTGCTGAGAGGACCTTCACAGCTTCTCTCAGTTTCCTTTTGTTTGTTAACGAGCCACGGGCCGTTAATAGCTAACAGCGGTTTTACATGAATTTACCTCTAAAACAACTCCGTCTGGTAACGTTCTGTTATTATCTCATAGCGTGATGAATGTGCAGGTCACAACTTGTCCACCAGAGCGTTTTGCCGTTATGGGATTGTGTATTTGATGAGTTTAATGAGGGAAACCAAGAAATCCAATTAGCCTCCGTAGCATAGCTCTGAGCAGCTCACGGCTCTGCTACGCCGTTCTAAAAAATAGCCGGCACCGACAATTAAAGGTAACAAACGTACTCCTAAAACTACAGTATAGGGATTATTATATTATTTTTAATAGGCCTATTTTACACATTCTAAATATTATCCAGCAATATTTCAATTACTTTTCCAAAACCTTACAGAGGATTTTATTTTTCAATAACTTTTCAAGGACCTAGAAATTGCATTTTCAACTTTTCAAGGTTTTTCATGACCGTACGAACCCTAGGGCTAGGAAGAACATGACTTCCGGGACTTTAATGATGGTAGGAGACAGGTATCCTGCTCGGAGAGTCTGGACACAGTGGGCAAGAAGTTCAGAGGTAAAGGGGGACGGTTTTGGTGGGGTAATAGGTTGAGATTTGCGGAAGCCTTTGATTAGCATGCCGATGTTTGAGTGTGACAGGGCAGGGCACGGGGCCCCAGCGAACAGTTTAACAAGAAAGTTGATGCCGCTGATTTAGGACCTAATGGTGGAGGATTTGATCTTTTGAGTGGAGTGGGAGTATTTTTATATGGTTAGCAAGGGTCAGAACGTCTAGGGAAGGAATTGGAAGGCCGTGGGATGTGAAGAAAGCTTTAAAGCTGTTCCAACCAGTAAAGTACGAGGAGAGAACTAGCACTGTGTTGTATAGAGACAGAGACTGGTCAGTAAGGTTTTGTGTTTTCTTTGTTCAAATTTGTCTAGGTTTCATGCTGTTTTGTGACTCTAAGGGCTAATTGTAGACATTGTGTTAGTAAGGAAGTGACGTGCGCTTGCTAGTCGCCGATTGACTAATTGGCTTGAGTGACGCGAAGGTGGTGATAGTTAAAATCAAGTTGCATATTAATACAAAATCCTTCCAGATGGTTAAAGTCCATTTACATATGAATCCAATCTTAATTCAAAATTGTTAAATTCCAGTTGCATATCAATCTAAAATTTTCCATTTAAGATCCGTTGCAGAAGCATTTGGGTTCATTAATTTCAATACAAAACGAGAAAACTCCTCACTTGATTTATTACCTCAGAATTTTTTTTAAGGACAACACTATGGTCTCAATCGCGAGTAAAAAATCTTCTTCAAGACCATATGATGTTAATAGTGTAAATAATGGCCCCATTTTGAAGAAAATAGAGGATAAAGAATCGTATGATTTGGGGTGTGGCTACCTTTGATTGAAAGGTCACTAACAAGGCGAGCCGTCATCAGGAGAGAAGCAGAGCAATGTGAATATACATATATACGCTTACCGGTTTAGTGTCATAATTTTCACAATGTATTTTCAGTTTATTTCAACATTTTGTTTTGTTTTGTTGTTGTTGGACTAATAGACCCTCCAAGGAGTCGCTGCTCAGTTTCCAGGTAAGTAACATACATTTTGTTTTTTGCTAACCAAAACTAACATCCCAGTTAATGCTACAGTTAATGAAGTTTGATGTTTAAAGTTTTTTTTATTTTGCACAATAATAAGAGAGACAAGGATAAAGTGACAACAACAAAAGGAAGGTGCAAGGTAGCGACAAGAAACCCAACAGGGCTTATACAGGCCTCTACCTATATTTAAATTCACAAGTTAAATAAAAAACAAGTAATTATGAAATAGAAAAAATAATAATAATAATGACACATAAAAATGAAGCAAAATTATAATAATAAAAGTAAAATAAAACAAAAGTTTAGAAATGTGTGTGTATGAGGGGTATTTTATGCCAGGGCACTATACTAAAACGCCTTAAACGCGTTGCCTTTGCCTGCATAAAGACTGATAAATAGGCCTGCATATAGACATACGTATTGCGAGTACACCACATAATAAAGGGGTGACGGGCGAAAAGTGTCATCCCACGTGCGAACATAGCGGACGCCTGTGCGCACGCTCGTCTCAATGTACAAATAATGATTCACATTATGACAATTTATGAGTTTAACAGCCGCTTCACAATTAAAGCAATCCATGTATTACCAAGAGAGACTGATGAGACAGTTTAGGCTATTTCAAGTCTACATGTGCACAGGTTAAAGCGTCTGAAGCGTTGGCTTTAGGACAATAACACACACGCGTTAACGCCTGTAACGCGTGTACGCCTATAACAGTATATTATGACTGACCATTGCTCAGGAACAAACTGAGGAAGAGGCTGTGCGCATTTAGGAAAAGGTCCACTGGATCATCAGGAACTGACAGTCTACACAGATCAGCTGTTACACATAGCAGATGGTAGCCAGCAATGGGCCTATGCGGCACTGGCCCGCCCATTTTACTCACTGGCCCACCCAGCCAAGTTTGATAAAAACATATTTTGTTAAAAAAAATAGAAACAAGTATGTAAGAAAGGAAATAAATGTGTAATTGCATTTGTAACCCGGCCCATGTGGGATGAGCCTGTCCACACCCTGGAACTCTGCGTTGTGTTGTTGATGATGATGATGATGATGTAGGGTGGAGGAGGGACCAGTCGGACACGGGTGGTCGTTATATTTGCGGCTCGCACCGCGTCGTGCTTTATTTCTCACAACGGCTGGCAGCTCAACCTTAAACAGTACCAGTAAAAACAGTACCAGTAAAAACAGTACCAGTAAACACTGGCGTGAGACAACAGAAAGTCTAAAGGTCGGTTTTGTGTCCTTACTGGTTTCCACACTAACTGGTTGATGTAGGCTATGATCTGTGCAGTTTCTGTTATGCGTGAGCTGTCCGTGGTACTGAAACAACACTTAACTCTCTCAACTCAACTCAACTTTATTTGTAAAACACTTTAAAACAACCACAGCTGCAACAAAGTTCTGTACATAAACAAACAGACACAGAAACTCTCAAAACAAGACACAGTTCTTGTTTTGAGAGGGGCATGTATATCCAGGAGGGAGCGAAGAGAATGGTTGTAGTGTTCGATTCGTTCGGATTCGTTGACTGATGGAAGGTTGACTGAGGCCAGCAGTTAGAGGTCAGAGTGCAAGATGGCAGGGTTGATGTTTTTTATATTGCGAAAAATGAATATCGCGTTTAGGCTGGGGGAGGTGGGATGGGCAGGAAATGTCCATGGAAATTATGCTGTGATCAGAGACGCCCAGGTCATATACCGACAAATTTTTGATGAAAGGAGAGTCCGAGATGACCAGGTCTAAAGTGTGCCCTCTGGTGTGAGTAGGTGCATCGACATGCTGTATGAGGTTGAGACAGTCCAGTACATGAAGGAAATCAGTTGCCAGGGGGGAGGAGGGATTGTCAATGTGAATGTTCATATCCCCAAGTATGATGTTATTGGAGGATAGAGAGCAGAGGGAGGTGAGAAGGTCGTGAATCTCTGTGATGAAGGATGGGTGTGGTTTGGGCGGCCGGTAGATCAGTACGGCATTGATCTTGGAAGGGGTTTTTGATTTGAAGGCCAGATATTCAAAAGAGGACACATCAGGTAGAAACAGAGGAGAGAGCTTGAGAGTGTTGTGGTAAATTACCGCCAGGCCACCACCTCGGCCAGTGCAGCGAGCTCTCTGCAGGTAACTGTATCCAGGGGGACAGGCTTCATTTAATGAGGAAAAAACCTCAGGTTGGTGCCAGGTCTCAGTGAGGCACATCAGGTCAATACTATTCTCCAGAATGTGATCATGGACCAGGCTTGATTTATTTGATAGGGACTGGGCATTAAAAAGTTCTGTTTTAATATGGGGTTGATCAGTAGACTGGTCTGGATGGGACAGAGCAGGCTGGGATCCACACCTCTCCTATCACACGCAGCATGGCACAGTCTCGCAATGTTCCCGGCGATACTCCTTACCGCGGCGGCGGCGCTCTGATGACGTGTCCGCGATGCGACAGGAAGAGCGGCAGACCAGGTGGGTGAGATGGAGCCGGCGTTGGGAGGCTGGATGTAAATAAACTTTCTCTAAAGCTTCCAGCTTTAATCTGTACCAGTGTAACGGGTCCCTTTACCTGAGTAATCAGCGGCGCTGGCTCCGGGAAGACGGATCCATCAGCTGCATACGAACCGGGCAGGGGGAGAAGATCCGAGGTGGAACTCAGCCGAGGAAAAGACTCTCAGGTGAGCTTTGAGACGGACAATCACACCGGCACGTCTCCCACGTCTTCTAGAGCGCTTTCTCTGGGGGAGAGGGCATGACAGCCGGCGTTGGTGTTCGGAGCAGCAGGGTCGGTTGGAACGGGACTTTTGGTCGCGATCCCTCAGGGGAGAGACTGTAGGCAGTCGGCGCAGGTGATTGGGAATGTCCGCCAGCACTGGTGTTTGCTGATCGAAAAGAGGGCGATCAGATGGCAACAGGGACTCTAACCAAGCCCTGAGGTCAAGGAGGGTTTGGCGATCATATGCCAGCAGAGCAGATACATATCGGAAGGCAAAAAGCAGTAAGAGCAGGAAAACAGACATAACAGCGAAGGAGCAAGGCGGAAGGCTTGCCGTTAATGTGAGAATTCTGTCTGATGCAGGCCTATGTTATGTTATGTAATTGTTTTGAATAGCACATTTTTTCGCGGAGAAGCCAAATTTCAACCAGACTTCATTGTATATGGTCAATTTATGACAAATGAAAGCGTTTGTTGTGAGAATGTGAGAATTCTGTCTGATGTTATGCTGTGCCTTAACACCTTATCTACTGTTTGGGTTCATCTGTAGTCTGCACTTTGTGCAATAAAATGATTTATTGTGCCGTGCGATAGAGCCAATCCGCATGTTTTGTCTTTACTGTTGTATTGTGTACAGCCTTTATAGAGCTCTGTTGGGAGAGCTTGTGTTATATAGGCAGCGTTTTATTATTTCTGCCTTCGCCACTGACACATGTTCATATGGGATTGTTTATAAGAAAGCATAACTTATAGATGAAGAGAAAGACTATCTCGTACGTACCAGATAAACTTGATGTTTTTCCGGCCAAAACCTGAGGCTTAATTAGCTAATAAGGTAAAACATTTTGTTTAAGCTGCATTTTGCTGATTTTCACTCCTAAAACAGGCTAACTACAAATGTCTGTACAACATAATGGGACTGTGCATAAGTGTCGAATTGGGTTAAACAGTGTAGATATAAGGTCTGATGGAATCATATTGTGAAGAGACTGCTGTCCACATGGCTACTGAATATTCATTGGATAGGTCCGCATGGCTACTTAATATTCAGTGATGACAGTGATTATGGCATCTGCAGGCAGGTAAACCTACCTAATTATAGCTGGTGCGTAATGAACTGTATGTCTGCGCGCGAAGCTGGGAACTGGCTGTGAGCGTCTCACTTTACTATTACTATTTTTAAGTAGCTGAAATTATTTTAATTATCCCTTTGCTTGCTATCATTAAATATCAATTGCTTTCTATCATTAAATATCAATTCAATATCATTCAAACCTAGAGAGAGAGAGAGAGAGAGAGAGAGAGATATTTCGTTATCAAGAAAATAAAAAACGGGCCTGAAAATAATAGAAATACCCTGACAGCTTTGTTGGGGCTTGGAGTTCATCTATAAGTTCTGCTTTCTGATAAACAATCCCGTATAAAGCTGAGACTCTGTGTAACAGCTGAACTGTTATAGGCATATACGCGTTACACGCGTTAACGCATGTCTGTTATTGTCCTAAAGCCAACTCTTCAGAAGCCTTAACGTGAACACGTGTAGACTGAAATAGCTAAATTGTCTCATCGGTCTCTCTTGGTGATACATGGATTGCTTTAACCCATTGAAGCCAGGAAAGCATCTACCATTGAAACCGGGAGCGCTGTTGCATCACTCTACCATTAAGGCCGGGACAGCGGATATGTCATTTTGTAGTATTTGTATTTTTTTCCACCTATTTTCGGTCTTTCAGCTCAGAAGTAAGTGACGGAAGCGATCTAGATGAAAACAGCGCCGATTATTTAATTGCTGATCTGGACTTTGAACCCTCGGAACAAATCGACCGGCATTTATGGATGAGGAATATGTTTTTAGACGACATATTTTCACGAAGAACAGACAGATATGTGGCCATCTGGAGATAATAATAATAATATTATTATTAATAATATATTAATATTAATAATAATTGATTGTGATGATGATATAAGAAATCATGACTGTTTATGTCTTATATTACTTTATGCGTCGTTGAGTACCCTGAAAAGTGCAATATATAAAATGTATTATTATTATTATTATTATGATAATTATTAATTGTTTTATTACAGTAGGCTAATGAGAACTATGTCTATTTCTTCCAATGGTCATATCATGTTTGCATCTTGCTAATGGGCATGTATTAGTATTATGCATAGGATTTTTTATTCAGTCAAATGTAACATTTGCTGAGTTTGTTGATTTTTAAAAAACTTTATTGAAGGTTTGGACAAATAAACTCAACTTCGCATGGAAGCCACGGGTATAACCTCTCAAATACTTTTTGAATTTCATTTCTATCTGCTACAGAGGCTGAAAAATCTTCTGTTGAATTTCCAGAAAAACTTCAGGTTTTAGGGGGTCATTTGAAAATCGCCCATAGGTTTTCCAGGCATTTTTTTCCAGGTGCTTTAGGCCTTAATGGGTTAATTGTGAAGCAGAGAGGCTGTTAAACTCAAAATGTGTCATCATAAAGAAAATAATTATTTGTACATTGAGACGAGCGTGCATACAGGCGTCCGCTACGTTCGCACGGCACGAATGACCCATCGCTATTTGATTTCCACAAACACTACACAGCGTGTGCCTGTACGCTCATGTAGAATTGTACTTAACAGTCACGCGTAGCCTTCATGTATTTGAGGCGTAGTTCACCCGTCACGCAGTCGTCACGTAGGCGCAACAACGCGTATGCAGCGTCTGCGTGACGCCTACGTGACGCTCGTCTGTCCATTGAAAGTGACTGGAATTTACACACGCATGTTAGAGGTTTGATGTCATCGCATAGGCACTGTACACGTGTTTTAGTATAGTGTGCTGGCATAAAATACCCCTCATACTAAAACCAATGCTTCAGACGCCTTAACGTGTGCATGTGTAGACTTGAAACAGCCTAAACTATTTCATCGGTCTCCATGGACTAATACATGGACACACACACACACACACACACACACACACACACACATTTTGAGGTTGAAAGGGCATAGGTTGCTGTATAAATAAATACTTGAAAAGGAATGCTTGTTGTAGGTGTGCTCCTTGTATATAATATAGTATCATAACATTACTAGTATTAATTGTTTGAAATCTCTGAAGAATCTCATCATACTGTACACACACCGGCAGTAGCCCCCGTGGCCCTTTCAGAATTTCCACAGAGGAAATTTTCTAGTTAAATATTGCTACATTGCCCTCTTGAGGTTGACCTGCACCCTGCTCTGCTCAGAGTAGAGTTCCCTAAAAGGAGGATAATATTACAATGTACTGATTCCTGTTGAACTGCTTGGCATGTGTAGTTACATACATGTCTATATATTCCTATAGGTGCATGGCTATCTGAGTGAACCCACCATTCCCAGGAACGAGAGTCCACTGCTGTATTGGAAAAGCTACGTCTCCCTTCCCTGCCCTAGCCAGTAGTACCTCTCGGCTCCGTGTACATCTGTGGACATTGAACGTCTGCAGCACATGTTGTCGATGAGAAGAGAAATAGAATCTTGTGTGAAAAAGCAGAAATGCTTCTCTTTGTTAAAAAAAAACCTGTCACTAATGAAGTAGGCCTAGACTTTTGTGTCAGACGGAAACATAATTTTAATATTAAATAATGTTACATATAACAGTGTTATAAATACTGTTAAGTTATAGTCAGAAACATGTTCCTGATATTTTTTGTTTTAACTATTTTGGATGGAAAGTGAAATGGACTTTTGGATTGTTTCCACTTTACATCGAGTGTTGTTTCTGGTAACCTGGTGCAAACATTGTTTCAGTGCTTGGGACATTTACTTTAGAGAACATCAGGATGTGTATGTTCAGACCACACTATCTGTTATAAATATTCTTAAGTTTTGATATATGAGGAAATAGTCAGGAGTCAGGACATGGTTTGATATTTTCTGTTGACCCAAGAGTTGAAAGTCACTTGAACTGAAATATGTTTTGCATTTTAATGGACATTACCGATTGTTTGCAATTAACATTGGCACATTTAATTAGTCAAAAAAACCATGCCAGGATATTCAGATTTATGATCCTAAATATATTATCATTAACGAACAACAATGTTAATATTTGTTATCGTATCGGCCAAAATGCTTTTATGGGTGTATCTTAATATAAATACATAAAATGACAGAAACCATCTTTTGGCAAAAATATTTGTAACTTGTACTTTGAGTATTTTGTGTGGCCCAGACAGGCAGACCTGTGAAACACTCAAAAAAACATTTACAGATCCCACACAGGAAGAAGGTCACAGTCTGTAAAGGTTAAATAAAACAGCATCAGAAGTGGATATCTACTGACTGAGAAGCAGTTGAATTCAATACAGCTACATTCACTGTCACAAACACCCCAAAGATGTGACTGTTATCACACAGACCTGCAGATATACAACACATCCAGCATCTACATCTGTGTCTGAGAGAGTTCAGAGCCATTTCCTCACACATTTTGCGCATGGGAGAGAGAACAGTCAACAAGGAGTCAACAGTTCAAAAAAGTTATCTCTTGACTTCATGCCCTTCTACAGATTAAGAGATATTCTGATGAATGTTTTTAATGTTTGAACTGGGTCAAATGTCTTTTACAAATTTTACAAATTATTTTACATTATTACATTATTTTACAAATTAGAATAAATCATAAAATGTGAGATCCAATGTGATTAATTAATTTATGTTTACCAACCTTTTGTCACACCTTTGGGATTAAAGAGACCTTGTATTGGAGATATTTCATCGCGTTAGTTTTCAGGATTTAACTTTTTTTTTTCACCAATTTCATTATGTCCTCCTTCCACAGCTTCTCTACAGTATGTTGGCCTCACAGGAGCAAGGCTGCAGTATCTGAAGAGTAACAATGAGTTTCACTGTTTTTCTGAACCAGGGGTAAAACAAGGCATAAATCACAGGGTTTAGACAAGAGTTAAAATAGTACAGATACTGAATAAAGTTTCCATTTGAATGACTAAGGGATTCATACCCTACTAAAGCTGAAAAGTAACTTGGCGTGAAACACATCAGAAACACAACTACTAAAACACCAAGAGTCCTGGCTGCTTTCAGCTCAGATTTCTTTGCTGTTTTAGTCACTGAAATATGCTTTGTGACAGCTGTAATGTGAGAGCGCATGGCACGAGCTTGAGACACAGCCACAACAAATACTCTTGTATATAAAACTATGATGACAGTAACAGGAACAAAAAAGTTTAAAACAAGATCAAGGACAGCGCCAATGGTATCCCTTAAACTGACACAATCTCCATAGCAGGGAGTAATGTATAATTGTTGGTAAGCATGGAGAAGAAAGAAGTAACTATTGTAGGCAATAGAACAGGACCATAATAAACAAACACAGAATTGAACTCTTTTCACAGTGATTCTGGTGGTGTAATGCAGAGGGTCACAAATAGCCACATAGCGGTCAACTGATATGAGCACCATGTTTACAACTGAACCAGAGAGAATGATGTCGGACACAAACCTAAAGAGTGAACACCCAAAGTAACCAAACAACCAGCAATGTGTTGTTTTTAGTGCACCTGCTGGTATCAACAGGACGCCCACAAGGAAATCTGAGACAGCCAGAGAGAGGAGGAGGATGTTGGTGGGTGTGTGGAGCTGCCTGGAGGAAAAGAGGAAAGCATCATTCTACATAACAGTCCTCATAACAAAATGAAAACAACTATTAAAAAAATATAAAGTTTTGAATTTGGATGCTTTCTGTTCAGCAACATATATAGTGATCATATCTAAGTGTAGACGATTTAAATTACAATGCAGAGGTCACAGTGGATGTTTCGTTAACGTGCAGTCAGGAAGACAGAAGATAAGACTAGAGTTAGAGGAGCAACATTATTCAGTACCTGTTCAAAGACAATTCTTCTTAATATACAGCAGTCCGTCACATGTTTAAAGTACAAAACCTGTTAAGAGAAACTAGAAAGTTAATCTTTACCTGAAGTGGGACACTGAGATGATGATGAGCAGGTTGAGGACTGCAGTGAGGGCAGAGATGGAGTACAGTACAATGTCAATGAACAATGTTTCAGCCCAATTAGACGGTGGCTTCCAGCAGGAGATATTGGGGAGTTCTGGGAAACAGAGCTCCCAATCGTCCCCAACCTTCATCGTCAGAGATCTGCAGATAGCTGCAGCTCTGGCAGCTTTCTGAACAAAACTAAGTCATCTAACTGATTTACCTCTCACACATTCTCATCATTCCAACCCTCCCTTTCCCATCTGTTCACTTTATCTTTAATTTAGTAAGATAAAAGTAATTTACAGGGAAATAAGGCCTTCACACTGCATTTACATGCACAGTTGAATCAAGCTATGCTTAAAACTCGATTTTGGCGTCTAATCGGATTTCTGTCCTGGTCCCAGTTTACATGCAACTTAGAAAATTAAATAACTGATGGAACATGTCCTCCTCCTCAATACTAGGTGGCGATATGCATTGTTTGAGCGGGTTAATACAGCCGGTTGCCCTAGTACGTCATAATCATATGCTGTGTTCCAATACCCATACTTACCGTACTTACTATACTTAGTTTGAGTACGCAGGATGTTCCGATTCCGATCGCGGCGAAAAAACAGTGTACTTAAAGGACCCGGATGTTGCCCTCATAACGGTCAAAACGTTGAGTGTGGAACGATGTACACTATACGCACTCAACGGCCGCCATCTTGTCTACGTAGCGGAAGAGGCGGAGCCAGACAGAGCCGCTCAGCTCGGAAAAAAATGTTTGTAATGGCGGCCGAGATAACAGCACCTACAGCTCCCGCAGCTCCCGAACCCTACAGATGCAAGTTTTGTCATACATATTCATATTTACAATCGCCTCTGAATAGTTTACTAATGTATTGACATGTATTAACACTGTGCTTGTTTTTGTTATCGTCCAGTTTAGCATGCTACTTCTTGTAATCCGTTAGGAGCTAGCTCGAAATATAGCAAACAAGTTGTGATTTGCCTAGGTATTTTTCTTGTGGATGCGTTATGTTTTTGTAAATGTTTTGATAGTAATTGCATATGCGACTTTAAATGAAAGTCAATACGTTATTTCACTTGAACAGTAGTAACATTAGTGGTCTTGAAGACATGTCACTGCGCCAGCTGGGTTTTTGTGATCACGTTAGCACTAGCTACCCTGCGGTATGGAAATGTGAAACTTAAGTTTGGAGTTCCTTAGATGACAAACCATTTTCTTATTGGTGTCGGTCTTGTACTTCAATATAGGGACTGATGAGGACACCGTATCATTCATGCGGTGGCGTGTGGCCCACAGCAGCATATTCAGTGGTGGGAGAACCACCAACACTGCTGGATACAAGTAAGTGCAAAAAAAAACTCTGTCTCCTATCACGCCAAAACAACTGTTTCATTCACCAGCTACAGCTCAGGACACATCCACTGAGATACATTTTCCGCAGAGAAATTGGTGCGACGATTCCACCTACAAATACACTGCAAAAATCATGAAGCTTAACAAGTATTTTCTTCTTATATCCAGCAATAGTATCTTAATTATATTGTTTTGAGTATAATTTACCTACTGACCATAGCTTTATGTGCTTATTTAATTATTTTATTGTTGAAAGAGTTCTTTTTAGGATTGACATTGTGAGCTTTTTCATGCTTTTCAATCTTTTCATCTGTTGAATATGGTGAGGTTTTTTTTTTTTTTTTTTTAAGTATTTCTGGCTTATTTTAATGTTACTACAGTCTGGCTTTTCAAGCCACAATTGCTGAAAATAAGTATATTTGTATTTATTTCAAGACATCGTTGTTTTTTCCGGTGTCTAGATATTTTTACTTATTTAAGGAATTCTTACAAACATTTACTTACTGCACTGGCAGATAATTTTACTTGTTTCAGGCATTTCTTTGCTAAATTCTATTTATTTCTTATTTTTTGTCAGTTGGTTTTTGCAGTGTATGCACACACACACCTCCGCATTGATCTATTTTATTTTTTTACCAGTGTGAATCATCAGAGGCCCCACGATATGATTTTATTGTGATTATGCTTCATGCAAACGTACAGAGTGTATCTATACCTATTGATAGTCTAGCAGTATATTTATCAAACGTAAATCGCTTGTTATCTGCTCAATCTGTAGACCGATGTGTTGTACTAATACTATTGTGTTTATGTGCCTCTATTACATGTTAACCAGAGTGTTCCTAGAAGAGAGAGGACTGGTGGGAAGGGTCACCACCGCATTCATAAGAAAAAGTGGGAAAACCTCAAACAGAAATACAAGGTTTGTCTGTTTTCACATCATGCCTTACGTCCTTGTTAGCTTTACAGATTCTCTGAGCAGTCATTTCTACATAGCAGTTGAACTGAAAAATACAAAAGTATGAATAACCTTTTTTTTCTTCATGAAATTGATCATAACCAAAACTATTTTTTTTGCTCTGTGGGCACTGATGTAAAATATTATTGAAGATATTTAAGATATTTCTACAACATAGGGTTTCAGAACTATGAGCTTTTCAACGGTGTTGCTGTATGTTTTGTTGTTCTTACTACATAGGATCTTAAGAACCCCCCGACTGGTGTGAGCACAGACGGGGGTGAGACCAGTGCCGCGTCCTGGAAGTGGTTTGAATTGATGCACAAGGCAATTGGGGACAGGCAGTCTGTGACGCCACCTGTCCTCATTGCCACGTGTGCCCAGGGCGCGGTAGTGTTCACACCCCCCACTGTGCTCACACCAGAAAGGGCTAGTGTTGACACAGCAGAGGAGGAGCCCACAACTTCCAGAACCTCCACCCCCAAAAGGCGGCGGGTGGATGTTGTGGAGGTGCTCCAGGACCTGCGGAGCCAGGATGAGCAGGAGTGGAGGGAGATGAAAGCAGAGAGGCAGAGAGAGGAGAGGAAAGAGGCAGAACAGGCCAAGCAGGCAGCTGAGAGAGAGCGGAGAGAAGAGAGGAGGTTCAGAGAAATGGTTGAGAGGCAGGAGAGGTGCCACCAGGAGGCAATGGCCAGGGAGGAAAGGTGGAGAGAGGAGGTGAGAGCCAGGGATGAGAGGAGGGACCAGGAAGCTGCAGCCAGGGAGGAGCGCTTCTTGGCCATCCTGGAGAGGCTGGCAAGAAAATGAACTTTTTTTATATTCATCTATTTCGTTGTTTTTACTGCTCAGGTGTTAATAATGTAAATGTAAATAATTTAAGTTATGTTCTTGTTGTGAATGTTTTCTATGTTAAATAATGAATGTTTTATGTTAAATAAATAAATAAATCAATGTTCAACACAGGTGTTGAAATTGGCCAAATTATTTAATTAAATGTAATCATGGTCAGGTGCATAACATAACACTGCCAATCTGTTTCGCTCCTCAGCTCCAGAGACGGTGCCTGGGGGTGCTGCCTCCCGTCTTGGATCCTCTTCCTCTGCTGCTCCAGCCTCGCCGTCCTCAGGGTCCAGCACGTCTCCCCGGCTCAGGCAGATGTTGTGGAGGATGGTGCAGCAGAGGATGACCTCCGGGACGAACAGGACGTCCACCTCCAGCGCCTTAAAAAATATGGTGAGACTGAGTGTGACTACATATGCACTTTAATAATTCCACAGACACTTTAAGAGGAGCAACAGCACTTTATTGGAGATTTGCACAATACATTTTAACACAGTGTTTTGCACATTGGTATGAATATATTTATCATATTTATTGAATATCTTTTAACCATACTTGTTGTCCTTTGTCGGGTCTTGGTTTTGCTGGTGCTGTGTGGGCCACGCAGTTTCACCTAGAGCAGAGGGACATGGGGTTAAATGTGCCTTTTAAAATGTATGAATTGCTTAAACAAGGAGCCAAGTTAAAAACGTGGATTCTGTTGCTTAATGAGTGTGCATTGAATAAGCCAAGTGGGTACTCACCAGTCTTTGTCTTTAAGGTGTGCAGGCAAAAGGCTTCCCCAGGCAACGGACACCACTTTTATAGTTCCGGGGGCAACCAAGTGTAAATTGGTGTGGGGGTGAAAGAGATGTCTGTGTTGTATTTTAGCAGATGATTTGGATGTGTGTATTTTCTTTGTTAGCGGATGTAAATGGGGTGTATATAGAGTACTGATGAGGTTTGGGTGAATGTAGAAATAAAATGGTGGGTTCAGGATGTTGTTAGGCAGTGGATCCCGGTAGATGGAATCTCCCTCAGTCATTAGCTGGGACACCCTATAAATAGGCGCCATTTTAACAACCGGGGTGGCTTTTTGTACTGAGGACTCTATGCTGTCATGGTTGAATAAAGAATTGTCTCTGTGACCCACCGCAAACCTGCCTTGGAATATTCTTTGCTGTACTATCCAGCCGTAATTGTGATCATTGTCACAGTTGTCTTTATTGCTGTGTGAAAATGTTAGATTTAAAATATCTGATATAATAGGGACATCACCTCCCATATAGAGTCCAAGTTGCACAGCAGAGTGGGGCCCGATGTTGCAGGGGCTACAGCTCAGGTGGGGCAGGCTCTTCTCTGGTGAACTTAGTAGTGAATTCTGACATTAATGAGGCTGGTGTGCTTTAAGGATGATGACTCAGACAGGTGCACAGATCATGAATGGGAGACACTTCTTTTGACATACTTATGGAAAATGGGGACTCCAGTAACTGCGCAAGCTGAGGAAGTGATGAGCAGGCTAAGTGGGAAGGCAGGGAAGTAGTGAGAGTGGGGATGCGGAGTGCCGCTTCACTTGATCTTTCTAATGGCCCAGCCCCTGTTTTTGATACACCCAAGCAGCATTTCAGTGAGACAGTTTTCTCCACCATGCCATTAGTGGACTTTTATGCTACTTTACCAGCCCCTGGTGAATGCCCTTTTGAGTATTGGTTAAGACTAAACAGGGCAAAGGAGACGGCAGAAGACTGTCTAAAGAGACAGAACAAGACAATTGATAATCCATCCTGTGGCATACCATTCACAGTGTACACCTCTAAATGGACAGCATGGTCAAGGTATTTATTCTAGTTAAACAAAGTAAAGCAAACAAAGTAAAGCAAACAAAAGCACACAATCTATTGAGTATAGAGAGCTACAAGGTCTAATCTAAGATCATCTACACTGTAGATTCTACAGTGTAAAGGTGCAAGAGAAAAAAAGCTTTTGTGTGCATGGGTGTGGGTGTCATAAAACTACAAGATAGTTGTTGGGGGAAGAATGGCCTTTTCCTGCCTTGGAGGACAATGGCCACGTGATGCTGTGCAACTTCTACAATACTGTGTGTTTGTCAAAAGCCAATTTTACGTATATTGTATGTGAGTCAGTGTGTGAGCAGGTCAAAGAAGTTAGAATAGTTAGTTTACATGTAAGCCTTAATGTCTGTATAAAACAAGATTAACATCCAATTTCAAATGATGTGGCTACACGAATATCACAACAATAATACTTAAAAAACACATAAACCCCATCGTTGATTACTGGTCACATACTTTGTACTTAAATCCTTGCTGATTTCTTATTCAAGCCCATAACATTGCCAGCCGTTCAGTTGAGAAAGGGGAGAAATCATTTGGGTGGAAAGTGGCGTCAGAAGAAGGTTTGGTTTCAATAATTTGCTGTCTTGCAAATTAAGTTTTGCTCATCCTTATTTGTTGAGGAAGACTTCTCTGTCGGTTACAATGAACTTTGCGTTCATTAATCCAAACTTGATTAGAGTTAGAGTTGCAGGAGTCTTTGTGAAGAGGAAGATCTCTGCAGAAAGAGGCCTCAACCTGAACAGGACTGCAGGAGGTGAGGAAGAAGGGGGGCTGATGAATCCAGGCCTCTGGGTCACCTCCTGAGAGAGATTGAGGTGTTGCTGCTTTCCCAGGCAGTGGAGAGAGAGAAAGATCTGAGGTGGAGATCTGGTCTTTACAGTGGACCAAATGACACATGTCAAAGGTCTCTTGACTAATCAGGTGATCTGTAGGTGTCATAAATGCCAGGCATCATGGGAGAGAGGGGGAGGTTTTCTTGCCAGAGAACCAAGATGGAGGCCCCAGATGCCATTTTGGGGGTAGCATGAGAATGCTGTTGGATTTTAATCCACATTAGTTCAAGTTCACAAATGTGGTAAGATCCCAACACTGTCGGATTAATTACGAGCATGTTGTAAATCATGGTCAGAGATGCTGAACAGTTCACTGGCTGCCCATAATTTTGGACCAATATTTCCTAGTAGGGATTTCTACAGCTTCTGTTGTGTGAATAATTATCTAGTCGTAGACAGTGGGCAATGCAGTTACAGTGACTGTCTCTGCTTGGCCTTATGTCACCCCCTTCTGTTGAGAGGGTAAGTGTTTGAAGCAGGGAAGCTGTGTGACATTGCAGTGTTTGCGCTCACAGATTTTCATGGTTTTCTTTTTGCTTAAGAATTGACAAATTTCCCAAACCACCTGTGTCATTTTCCTTAGCTCATGCACAGAGGAGCTACGATGATGTGTTGTGAATACAGCGTCATTAAGTACACATCGGTAGAGGTTCAGCAAGAATACGGCCTTAAAGTCAGGATTTTCTTCTAAGCCTGATGCATTCTTGCCCTGACAATATACATGTCTACAACGATTGTAATAATTCCTGGGATTCTCAAGACGGGAATGTTTGATTTGGAGGGCTTCAACCAATGACGTAAGGTCATCAACATTCATTTCTCTTCAGAGGGCTGAGCATGGATTAAAATGTCTTGCATCCCTAACTGCAAAGAACACTGGGCAGCATATCTAGCAGAAGATAAACCATACAAACCATACAAACCATACAAACCTCTGTATGATCTGGTCCAGGGAGATGGGAAGTGAGGTGTCTGTTATCTCTATCTCTCAGTGGGATTTCAGAAGCTAACTTTATTTTAAGACTTTGAGGTAATTTGGAACTTCTCCCCTCGTCCCCATCTTCTGAAAGATGGAGGGCTTAAACTACTAAAGGAGGAGGAGTTAGAATCAGAGACATCTGAATCATATTGGCTGAATGTCTGTGGTGAAGGAAGACGTCCAGCTTAAGTCTAATAAATTCCTTCTTATGCACACAGAGAACTGACTCTGCTGTTTGGAAATCTGATAAATAGCGCATGGCTTTCTTGCTTGCTGTTTGAATTTCCTGCCAGAAAGAATAATTTTGTACTCTGGCAATTCTACTTCCTTTTCTAACACAACTTTGCTTTGAAAAGCAAGGTTGGTTTGCCTAGGAAATTCAAAGGCAGACATCTTACCAAAGTGCCTTTAGATGCAGTGTGCGCATCACACCTGAGAAGGGAGTCCACCTCTTTCCTACACTCCCTGAAATTAATTAATTTAACTGCTGATAAATTAGGGGTTGCTGGGATTAAGGCTCTGTGCTAGAGATACACTGGGTTGAAGAAGACTAAAGGGTTTTTTGTACACACGTGGTTGGCTGAGGTGTTGACAGACAACTGGTAATGTTGCTTTGACAGTACACTAGCATCACCAAACAATAGGCTGCATATACTATAGAAAACAGATTCCTGTGATTCCTGACTTCTACAGAGTAGGTTTAACTAAGCTAGTTAGCAATAGCAAGTGGTTCATTTTGCAGAATGAATGGTTTTAAGGTGATAGTTACCAATACACAGATCCCTCAAATTGCTTTTACAAAATGTATGAATAAGGCAAGGCAAGTTAGGGTTAGGGTTAGGATAGGGGAACTGATCCCGTTCGAACTGCCCACCCATTTTGTTCAGTAGGGCAGGGGGTGGTAGTGAGGACGGCGCCGTTGGCCTCGGCCATGTCGGACCACTGTCCACCCATCCAAGGATCTGGGTCGCTTCTCCAACCATGTCGTCCTTTTAAAACGGAGAATTTGTGATTTTATAATTCCACGGAATGTGTGTTGTGGATGGAAGCTTGTTTTGTACAATAAGGCATGTGTGTCTGTGGTTTTAAAAAATACTTTGATATCTAATTGGTGTGTATGTGTAAAATTTGGTCCCTTGTATGTTGTAGTGTAGTCTAAAAAATAAATTGTGTTTTCGTTAAATTCGGCTTTTGATTGTATAGATTTATCATGTAAATTTAGAGTATCCAAAAATTCTTGAAATTCCCCTCTTGATCTCATCCAAATTCCCCAAATATCATCCAAATAGCGTAGGTAATGAAATGGCTTTTTGCAGCACATTTAAAGACTTCCTCTTCCCAATCCGCCATAAAAATATTGGCATACGCCGGGGCAAACCTCTTCCCTATCGCCGTTCCCTTAATCTGGAGGTAAAATTGGTCATTAAAAACAAAATCATTCCTATTCAAGTTAATCTCTAATAAATGCAATAATTCTATGTCTGGCCGCTTGGGATCTGGATATTTTGCAAAACATTTTTTTACTGCATCCATTTCCCTTGGAATATCTATATTCATATATAGGCTTGAAACATTCATGGAAAAAAGAAAAGAATTGGACGAGACAATCAAATTTTTATAATTTCAATGAAGTGATATGTATCTTTATTATAGGCAGGATGTTTGGTCGACAGTGGGTTCAAATAGTAATCCAAATATTCTGCCGTACCATACGTCTCACTGCCACAATCCGAAACTATCGGGCGCCCCTGAGGAACCTCAAATGGAACCGTCCAACTCTTTGGGTCCTTATGGATTTTAGGGAGAATCGTCATAGATGGGTTCTTCCGCCTCTGAAGAATCATCTGCGCATGTCTCCGAGGACTCATCGCTGTCTGCATCCCCTCGAGAGGCAGCCATTTCAAGAGCTTTGAGTCTCATTTGACAGACCTCATATCCTTTCAATTTATCCGGCAGAGCGACAGAAAATCGCTCTGCGGTGGATGGATCATGGCACATCGCCCTGGCCACCTGTTTTCTGTCTTTTTCTGAAAGGTGTTGGTTGGCCTGGAAGACAGAGCAAATAAATACAAAAATGGACAGATTACAATTTGGAAATTCTATTGCGTTACCAGATTTCAACTTAACCCTTTGTAGGTCACATAGGTCACACCAAGACAGTGCTTTTTTAAATCTTTTTTTTTTTTGTGCTTTGGGTTAAATTGGCTTCCCGTGAAACAGCAGGGATGAGAATCAGCACCTCCAAATCGCAGGTACAAGCAGCCGAAATGAGCTTCCTCAGTAGGGTGGCTGGGCTCTCCCTTAGAGATAGGGTGAGAAGCTCAGTTGTCCGGGAGGAGCTCGGAGTAGACCCGCTGCTCCTCCGTGTTGAGAGGAGCCAGATGAGGAGGCTCGGGCATCTAGTCAGGATGCCTCCCTGTTGAGGTGTTCAGGGCCTGTCCCACCGGTAGGAGACCCAGGACACGCTGGAGAGACTATGTCTCCCAGCTGGCCTGGGAACGCCTCAGGATCCCCCAGGAAGAGCTGGACGAAGTGGCTGGAGAGAGGGAAGTCTGGGCTTCCCAGCTTAGGCTTCTGCCCCCAAGACCTGACCCCGCGACTCGATCCCCATGATCCGACCCCGGATAAGCAGAAGAAGATGGATGGATGGAT
Organism: Centropristis striata; assembly: GCF_030273125.1. Lineage (NCBI taxonomy): Eukaryota > Metazoa > Chordata > Actinopteri > Perciformes > Serranidae > Centropristis > Centropristis striata. The sequence goes on from NC_081534.1 coordinate 9,200,882, forward strand.
GGGTTAAATAGATTTGTTTTTGACCAGATATCATGAAAAACAAAATGACCTCTACCAAATAGTTGAGCAGACCTACAAAGGGTTATATTTTCAATTTCACTCAATGCAATTGTGTTTATATAGCACCAAATCACAACAAAAGTTCTCTAAAGGCACTTTACACATATAGAAAATTTATACTGTACTCATCAATTATTTTAATGCTTAATTAAGTTCTTACTTGAGTGGAGACGTTGCTGACAGTTGCCCTCGCACAGACTGGCCAGCCAACAATATTCCTCTTTGTTCAGGGTTAGTGCAGCTTCGTCAAATGACCGCACTGTTTTATGGTCATCCACCTTGGGAATTGAACAGAAAATTAAGATGTTTCTGTGGAAAGGGTGGGGGGCATATACTCTATTAAGAATATTACATGCTCCCCCCTGCTTAAAAAATACAAACCAGAATGTTGTATCTGCTGCCCTTTTTCCATCGCTGAGAATTGATGACATTCTGCTTGGTCATATTAGTGAACACCACAGCCCTGTGTCCGGTGAGGATGGCTAGGTAGCCCATAATGTAACCCATGAGCATGCCATGTACATTATGCTCATTTCCACTGCAGGCTATGGATTCTACAAAACATTAAGAACAGTACAAACAGACAAACACAAACAGGTAGTTATGAATGTATAATGGACCAGTGTCCATTGGGTAGCAACATCAATACAGGCCTCCAGCATATCTGGTCAGGATGTAGGGTTGTCAGAGGGCCATGAAAGAGCTGGTAGAGGAGGCTGAAAAAGCAAGGTACTGGTTGTGGCAACAGAGGGATGACACATGGGGTGTAACCTTATATAGCAGACATCCAGACTACCCCCAACCCCACGGACCAACACCCAGTGCACCCTCCACACACACACACGCAGAATGGACCAGACCTCCCTGAAATGACTTTTTGCAGATTGGGATGTCTGAGATAGATAAGCTGCAGGGGGAGGTGGCGAAACATCCCCAACTGTCTCCTGCCCCATCACTGGGAGATGTACTGGGTAGGGGCTAAATGGAGATTTCAGCTAACAACCCTACAGCTGACAAGGTGGAAGCTGGAAGATGTGCAGTAAGCAAACATGCCATACAAAAAGAACACCTCTGCAACGTAGAAGCTACCAAAGAAGAGGAAATATAATGTGAATAGCTACTTACCAAACAGTTCAGGAATCCTTCCCCTAGCAGCCATCATGAATTTGGATTCCTGGGCTGCCGTAAGCTGATCATCTCTGAAAACATTGTGTCAAGTACCACTAATTTATGGGGTTCTACAGCCAAATGTCTTTAGATGACAAAATGTGTTCCTCCCCAAAACTCTCACTCTGGCTCAAAGGTCCGCCCACCTGGCCATTCATGTCATCCTCCGCCCCTTGATGCTGGTAAGTGCATGGCATCATTGTCAATCTCATGTTTTAACTACCCTTTCTTGGTGTAACGTACCTTGTGCGTTTTCATCACTGTTAACATTGAAAATTCCCTGGGTGGAACTGCCAGGGTGGAATTGTCAGTCCTCATTCCGAAGGTTGAATCTAAGCTGGAACTAAACTTTTCATTTACATATATGTATTATTCAATAAATTGAAATTAGGAAGTTAAGTATTTTATGTGCAGGGTGGCCGGGCTCTCCCTTAGAGATAGGGTGAGAAGCTCGGTCATCTGGGAGGAGCTCGGTGTAGACCCGCTGCTCCTCCGCATTGAGAGGAGTCAGATGAGGTGGCTTGGGCATCTGATCCGGATGCCCCCTGGACGCTTCGCGGGCGAGGTGTTCAGGTCACGTCCCACTTGGAGGAGACCGCGGGGTAGACCCAGGACACGCTGGAGAGACTATATCTCTCGGCTGGCCTGGGAACACCTCGGGGTCCCCCCGGAAGAGCTGGACCAAGTGGCCAGGGAAAGGGCTTCCCTGCTTAGGCTGCTGCCCCCGCGACCCAACCGCGGAACCAGCGGATAAGAAAATGGATGGGTTGGAAGTATTTTATGTGGTAATTTTAAACTTGGGAATCATCCCATATTCCCAGTTCTCATCTATTCAATTCAATAAATTAGATTTTGGAATTATTATTACTCAAATTTTTCAATTGCACATTCAATCAATCAATCAATCAATCTTTATTTGTATAGCGCTAAATCACAACAAAGGCACTTTTCACATAGATAGTGTGGGCAATATTGCACTCATGTAATGGACGGCTTTGAGATGTTTCTGGTGGAGTTTGCTCCAGAAGGGCGCCACTTAGCTGATGCTGACATATGTAATAGTGTGGAGGTGGTGGGACCCAATTGGATCCTTGGATCCTTTGTACTAGGCAAGGCAAGGCAATTTCATTTGTATAGCCCGTTTTCACAAACAAGAAAACAGTTTATGGTTTACAACACAGAATGTGGGAAACATGGAAATGTTATCAAGAGTTGATGAAGGCAGCTTCTGGTGGGGGTACTAACTCTATTTTCCCCCGTACCGCCAAACAGTGTATATATAATATAATTTGTTGTTATTTGGCGCTATACAAATAAAGATTGATTGATTTAATTTATTAATTACACATTACCAAACTGAAAGACAATGACAACATTTATCTGTCTTACGGCGCACCACCTTCTGCCGGTGAGTGACTAATCCCACAAATGACAACAATAACACTGCTAATAATTATAACAGTATGAATGTGAATGAAATTGAAAAAGAAATTAAAAAATACCATATAAAATGAGTCCATATTCACCATGGCTACATGTTTCCACTTTTGAGCCGATCGAGGTGCTTTAGGTGGTGCACTTTTGGGGGTGGTTGCCTGTGACTGCATCTTGAGCAAAGTATTCAGCTTTTCTTCCACGTGCTGCAGCCTAGACAATGCATGCTTACAGTTGCATGCACATGTTTTTGACAGTGAACCAGTCGAGTGTGTTCAGTCTGGCCACTCAAGTGCCCTGGTAGGTTGAATGGAGAACTCCCACTCTCACATGCCACTTAACCCATAGACCCACGCAAAGGGGTGGAATGGGCTTGGGGAATCTGAGTCATAGAAATGTTGCTGAATGAAGAGCTTGAAGACATAGGAACAGGGGTGGAAGTAAGTGGCTGACTGGGAGCTTGATGAAGGTCACTGGAGGAGGATGTGTATTGACCAAGAGGTATAGGGGTGGAATCGATGCCAGTGGAAATGTAACCCAGGTTACTAGGCATTAAACCAGTTCATCAGTCTATTGGTAAAATAAATAAATAAATAGATTCATATTTTTATGTGGCAGAAGGAATAAATAGGATTTAGGATTAAAATCTTAAATATGTCAATAAATAAATAAATAATATTATTTATTTATAATATAATGTTTATTTCAATCTGTTTGAAAGAGTATTTTTATTTCATTTCAAGTGTGGTGAATATGCCTTTCTGAACGTGTACAAGATCCAGTGACATGAGGAGTTCACGTGATGTAGTGTAACCAATCAGGCGCTGTCAGGGCCTACGTGCTGCGGTGTTTTGGTTTTTCCTTTTTCTCTCTGCCGGACCGACGGGAAGGCGGCTACATGATACTTTTTTCCTGCATGTGTTAATGTTTTTGACCAAGAGAGCAAGATATTCAGACTTCTTTGTTAATATTTTTCTTTGCCGTGGAGAGCGAGATTCACCCTTTTTATCGAGAAGACGAGAGAGCGTGAGTAATGTTAATTAGCAGCCCTGGCGCTAGCTTAGCGGCGCTAGCCACATTAGCTTCGCTAAATTCATTTTGTAAAAATATACAGTGCTGAACTCCTCTGTCCCTGTTTCTTATCAAGTGTAGCCTGGATTGATGAGAGTCCTGTGAAGCTGTATTGCCCTGTGAACCTGTGTTTTGCTGGAGATTGTGTGTGTGTCATAATTGAACCTCTGGTGAGTAAATTTCATTGATCTCACAGATGAACCAGGAGATGTGCATATATGCTAGTAGTAATGTGGGATGAAGAAGCATTAATTTCACGTATGTTTTGTTTAAAGAAAATGTTTAATTAGTTTTGTTTAAATGTTAAAGTGGTAAATTGCATTTCCCTCGCTCGCCATGTGTTTCTGTGAGTGAGTGAGTGGCGGTAAAGAAAAGGGTAAATGAGCAGAAAAGTGATGGCTCAGTCATTTTGTTTCATGTTAGTGTTGAAAAATGCATTTAGTTAATTGATGAACAGTAAAATGGATATAATGATAAATGAGAAGTAATATTGTAATATACAGGAATGTTTATGTTTGTTTATATACAAATGTTTATATACAGAAGTATATTTTGTTATAAGAATATTATAGTAACCCTCTTTTTGGCCCTTATAGGCCGGGTCTTTTTCTTTTCGTGACATCGTTCCTGGTTCCAAGACCTGTGTGGAAATTTCTTCTACTGAGATTCTTCTTACTGTAAGGTGGAAGGGGACTCAGTTGAGGTGGCGAGCCATCCAAACAAAACAAAAACAGAACTGTAACTTTGTCATTAACTTTGTGATTTTGGGGATTCAATTTTTGTGAAATGTTGTTGACACCTGAAGTGTTTATTGATACTCATCCATTTTTATTTCATTTAATATTTTCCTACCTTTAAAAATAATTTCTTATTCAATACAAAAGAATATTACATAAAAACCTTACCTGGTTGTTTGTGTGAATCATTTACTCTTACACTCAATGCAAAATTGCTAATACCCCCTTCTCCTATAGCGAAACTAGACTTCTGATCTTCTGGTCCAAAAGAACATTGTTACACTGATGAAAACATATCTGTACTACTTAGCCTTTACCACTAATAGTAGGAGCTGAGATTGCTTACAGAAAGGTTAAGGTCATTGTCATCCTTCTGGGACTCCTCTTGCTGCTGCCTCGGTTCTTCATCAGTGTGCTCTTCAGACAGGTCTCCAAAAATTGGGGTAAAATCCTCTGCAATAAAGTGGACAAAGGCAAGGCACTGGCCGGTGCCCGTTATTCGAATTCTTCAACCCCTATACTTCCCCTTAGTATTTTTTGGATTTTTATTACTTTTTAAATCAATTTGCTTATAGTAATTTTTGTGGGTCTTTTTTTGTAAGAAAATTGTTGCATAATTGGATTGGGATCGTTTTGAAATTTTATAATTATTTATTAACATCCCCGTAAGATAGGCATATCTAAAGGATTCAGTTAAGGTTCTCGGTTAGGGTTATATTAGAGTTAGGGTTAGGGTTAGGTTATAGGGATAAATGCGTCCCTCGAGGGCCCCTCAAGAATTAGGGTTAGGGTTAGGTTATAGGATTAGGTTAGGGGTTGGGTTAGGGTTAGGGGATCTGCGTTGGGTCCCCCTCCGATAAGAGGGGGCACGTGCACGGTCCATCCCCCAGGACCTTCCATCCCCCTGATCCCAAAAGGGTTGACGGTTGTGCCGGCCTCTCCTGCCGTAACGCACCACCGTCCAACCGTCCATCATGTGGTTTTTTAAAAAAACAACTCTTTTTGGTCTATGATTTTTTATCCTGTATCCTAACCCTTTACGCTGAATTTCAGCCAGGGCCCTCTTCAACTCGTACTGAATTCTGGTCAGGTCTTTAGGTGTTAATTTACTGGCACCCTGGAATGAGTTCTCCGTGTGGTTGAAAAACGCGATGACGTTAATCATCATGTTCTTCACTGTTGTGACTGTATAACCCTTTTGGGCCAGGTATGTCGGCCAGCTATGGAAAAAAGTGTGCAGTTACAAGTCATTCAATCATGCTTTTAATTCAAGATTCCACATTTTATACTGCAACTGGATTACTCTGATGTATCCTTCTAAATCCAAAATAAATATTCCACTGCATATGACAGAAAGAATACTTAAATGCGCAACTTGTCCATCTGGTTCAAAAACCTGATGTCACCCGAAATGGATCTGGAAGGTAGGCCAGAAGCCATGTAAAGGCAAAAGCGACGAGCGTGGTTGGCTGACTGCTTTGCATTATCCCTGTCCTTCCTTCCTGTCCGTGGTCCCAGGCGAAATCTTTCAAAGTCTTGAATGATATTTTCTACATTAAAAAATAGTAATTATTAGTTGTACAATCCCAAAAATGACAATAACACTGCTAGTAGATCCTAATTGATTTTTTTGTGTATTTATATGTTTTTAGAAAAATAAAATGAAATAAAATATAAAACTAATCAACAAAGGAAGGTGTGCCAAATGAAATTAAACAAAAACAACGTTTCGACCCTGTCCGGGTCTTCTTCAGGTCAGGAACACTGATAACTATGAGCAGCAAGCTAGCTGTCAAATGGTCTGGCTGGCAGAGCTGTTGTCTCTTCGGTGGCCAGGCTCAGAACTAGCTCTCTCCAGTGCTCACTCCTATTTATCAGCTCTGGCAATGTAAACCGTACATGCGGTAATGGCTTTAACTTAATTTAAACAGTTTTAAACTATCTCATTTTGGTTTTAGTAAAAAAAAAAATATATATATAAATATTTTGGTCCTCGCGGTTAACACGTTAAATGCTAATTTATGGTTTTGACTAATATTTATCTGTTTCTTGACTATACCGTCCTCGCGGTAAATGCTAAAATGTGTTTTTAACTGTTTTTGACTTATTTAACCCCCTAAATGCCAAAATCACCTATATCCCATGAATTTTAACCTGTATTTATAAAAAATTTTAACCCCTAAACCACTAAATGAGTTATTTTTAATGTACTTATTTATATGTATAGTATTTATTAATTAAACCAAACACTTTTAACCCTTCCAATGCCAAATACTATGATTATAATCCCATCAATTTTTAACCATATTTAACCCTTTTTAAACAAAAATTATGAACTTTTAGTAAATCAACTTTTAATAATGAATTACCCTTGTAAATAATTTTAACCCTTACAAACCCAATGAAATTAGACTTAGGTTTTGGGTGGGGGATAGGTTTCAGGGTAAGAAGTGAGGGTAGAACATCAGAGTTAGGGTTAAAACAGACTAGGGTTAGGTTTATGGTAAGGGTTAAGATTAGGTTTAGGATTAGCGTTAGGATTAGGTTTAGGATTAGGGTTAGGATGAGGTTTACGATTAGGGTTAGGATTGGATTAGGATGAGGTTAGGGTTAGGTTTTATGTGTTATCTCAATGATCCTCCCTGCTTCGTCCGACGACTGAGCAGTTAAGGAGAGTCAAAGGCAGTACACTGGCCGTCGCATGTCATCCGCAGCTCTCCTCACTCACTACCCTCTCTAAACTACAATTAGAATTAGCCTATTTTTGTCTATTTATCGTTCTGCTTGCTGATGTCTGCTTTGGAAACAGATCGCTTAGATTATAATAATATATAATAAATATAGAATAATTTATATATAATAATATATAATAAATAATACATGATATAATAATTAATGTATAATATATAATAACATATAGGAATAAATTATATATAATGAGGAATTATATAATAATAAGAAGCACTTGTTTTGTTCATTACATGTATTGGGCTGTGGAATCTTTTCTTCTTTCTTTTTTCATTGAGGTCACATGTCGACGTGTATTCTGTTTTGAGTATTTTTCTTCATTTGTTATCCTTTATTTATTTTTGTCTTTTCGACTTGGTGGAGGTATACTCCAGTTTGTACATCACCTTTTTGTTGTATTAGGATCTGAAAACTTCCTTTGTATGAAGATGTAGAGACTTTTTTTGTATGGAGTCACATTCGGACATATATTCTGTTTTGAGTATTTTTCTTCATTTGTTATCCTTTATTTATTTTTGTCCTTTCTTTTGGTTGGTTTCTCCTTTTGTTTTTTTCTGTTTTCCATAACTTACCTTATATTGGATGTTATTCCCTTGTATTCTTCTTGGATTGCAGTATTATTGTTTTAGTATTTCCCCTGCTTATGGGATATTTTGGTTGGTTTCCACCTTTGTTTTTTTCTGTTTACCATACCTTTTCTTATATTGGATGTTATTTCATTGCCTTTGATGTAGTCATATTGTTTTATTATTTCCCCTGTTTATGGGATATTTTGGTTGGTTTCCTCCTTTGTTTTTTTCTGTTTTCCATCATTTTCCTGATATTGGATGTTATTTTCTTGTATTCTTCTTGAATGTAGTATTATTGTTTTAGTATTTCACCTGTTCATGTGGTATTTTGGTTGATTTCTTTTGTTGTTTTTCTGTTTTCCATCATTTTCCTTATATTGGATGTTATTTTCTTGTATTGGATGCTGTGGTATTGTTTTGGTATTTCACCTGTTTGAGAGATATTCTGTTTTGTTTATTCCTTTATTTTTCCTGTATTGGGATGAGATCTCATCTGGTTTTTCATAAAGTTTCTATGTGGACTAAGTCCAAATTGTAAGACACATCCTCAGTAGTGGACCCCAGGATCACAGGGTTTTTCGGCCATTTATCACTAGACACCCTCACCTGAGGAGATGCCCAGCCAAGGTTGATCAAACCTTGGTGTGTGTCCCAAGCCAATTAGGTGATTTTGTTGTATTATATTTATTTATTTATTTATTTTTCTTCATTTTATAATTCATTATATTTAATCTATTTAACATTTGTATTATTCATAGTATTTGATTTTGTATTTCCTTTATATTATTTTATTGTTTTTTTATTGTTATTTCATTCTATTATTTAATTTTTATTCTATTATTTATTTTTTTATTTTTTCTTTGATGTTATTTTATTTCATTTTTATTTAATATTATTCTGTTATTTTATTCTTTTTTTATTTTATTATGTAACTATTTTATTATTGTATTATTATTTTATTATTGAGTTGAGAGATTGTATGCCTTAAGTAGTGATGTTGCTATAGGTGAGGTTTGCCCTCTGCTGGTCAAGGTCTGTATTGCACCCCCAAAAAATTCTAATTTTATTGATTAATTGAATTTATTTTTTGAGTTATATTAATAGACTTACCTTTTAGAAACATTGCTGAGTGAATTTTGCCCTTTTTTAAAAAAATTATTAAAAATTATATTATTGAATAAAGTTTGTACTCACTTAATTAAACCTGAAGGAAGGATGGATGTCCCTCTTTGTCTCTATCTGGGCCAGTGTGTGTTCCGTACACTGCTCAACTACAGATCTGGTATAAAATGCATTAATGTGTATGGGCCCTTTAGTTTCCCTGCAACAGGTCTCACTCGTGGTGCTGATCCAAATCCAATTTTACTTGCTTATTTTATCCCTTTTTACTGTACTTTATCCTATTTCATTCCGAATAGGTGGATTATTGAGTATTTTGTAAGTAGACTAACTCTTGAGATGTTATTAAGGTATGTATTGCAATAAAATTCTAAATTATATTTTATTCATTAATTGAATTTATTTTTAGAGTTATATTATTACACTTAGCTTTTAGTGACCTGCAGAGTGAATAACAGTTTCATTTTGTATAATTTTTTGTCAGTCACAGGGAGCCACAAGTTGCTCTGGAGCCGCAGGTTGCCTACCCCTATTATAGATCATAGAGACACTTTCAGTCTCCTGAGTTTGACAAGAAGCAATGAAACGCCAGATGAACGACTGTAGCATTTGCTTTATTTTAACTGTGAGACTTGCAACAATGACATACAGCTCATGGGATGTGGGCGGGTCACAGAGAAGTCATGTGACATATGCGGCTATGCACATCAAACTAGAACCAGTCTGAGGCCTAGAATGGGGCTCTATGAGAAATAATGGAGCACGGATGCAGGCACTTCTATATCAGTGAAGAGAGACAGGAGAGGACTTCCCTTTAGCACAACATGAACATACTGAGGCTCCCCAACACTAGTCAGGGCTCACACATTTTCTGATTGAGGAGCACGCAAAAAAGAACAAGCGGGTTTTTCATAAAACCCCTCCTTTTGATAACACTAAAAAAGGTGTGTCTAAAAACCAGATAAAAACACTAAATCTGAGGGAAATGATCTTGCTGCATGGACAGATAATTTCACATGACAAGATTTCTTAAATTAAGATTGTTAAATCTTAATTTAACATGCTTACTTAGAAATAAGCATGTTGAACACTTAAAATAAGAAATTTCCTCTGAAAACAAGATAAATTATAACACTTCTAAATCTAAAATATACCTATCTATAAAGTTTTTTTTATCTTGGTAAGAAACAAATAATTGTCAGTGCACTCAGTGCCAGTTCATCGCTGCTTGCAGCTTTAATTTATCTTGTTTTAAGAGTTAATTTCTTATTTTAAGCGTACAACATGCTTATTTCTAGATTTAACTATCTTAATTTAAGAAATCTTGTCATGTGAAATTATCTGTCCATGCAGCAAGATCATTTCCCTCAGATTTAGTGTTTTTATCTTGTTTTTAGACACCTTTTTCGCAGTGAACACAATGAATTTGTTTTTAACTGCTTTTTTATTCTTGACAACTGGGACAACAGCTGTTCATAAAGGTGATTCAAAGTGAGAATACAGAGAAAAAGAAAAACAAAGTTGACAACATCCTTGAAATGACCAAAGTATTTTCTCAGTGGTGCCTTTTTGGACGGCAGCATCACCTGCTGGTCACTCATACAGCAAGCCTGAAGTCGGCATTTAATGAGATTTCTGTACACACGCAACCACAGACCAGTGGAGACAAAAAACTATGTTTTTAGGAAATGTTGATTGGTTTAGCATTTGAATTTGCATACCATGTTGTTGCTAAGAAATGTAGTCAATCATTTATTGCACAATCGTTTACTCTGTAGTACACTGACTGATGTGGAAACTGTAAAATGACTTGATCTGATGCTTTAATAGGTTCATTTACAGTCTTTAGTTAGGATCTTTTTGTCCCAGTTCTCTACAATGTTTAATTTCATATAGTTAACACTCACTTTTCTCAGTCTGATCTCAAAGGGAAGGAAGACCCAAGAGTCTTTTGGACAGAAATGTATCAAAAAAATAACACAAAAAAAGAGAATAAATACATGTTCAGAAGTACATACAAAGATTCAACGTGGTAATACAGAGTGGTGAGGATGCCTCCTCACTTAATTTACTGATGGGGAAGATACTGAAGGAGATGAGAGCAAAGATGAAGCTGCGCTGGGAGTCATGTGCTTACACCAGCCAGTTTGTGCACGTCATGTCATTTGTACATCTGAGAGCATTGCATTGAGGAAAACATTAAATTCATGAAAAAAAAGCACCAATATCACCCAAAATTAATAGATTTCACTTCCAGACATGCAGTTTGTTTGTTAAGTCAGCTTCTCTAAAATGTTGTACCTGTATGTTTACAAGATTTCAACACACACGATATATGCACGAAAAGAGAAAAAACAATTAAGGCTGAAGTAATACCAAAAACATTTATCCACAGAACAAAAAATAGCTGTTTTTCCAGAGAGTTATGACTCTGGAAAAAGTGGCGCAATTTTTCACACGAACTGCATCCAATAGGTTTAAAGGCCTATTAACCCATTTAAGCCGGGAAAGCATTACTGCATTTCTACCATCAAAATCGGGGGCGCTGTTGCGTTATTCTACCATTAAAGCCGGAAAGCGGATACACCGTTTTGTAGTACTTTACTTTTGTAGTAGTTTTTTCCACCTATTTTCAGTCTCTTGGCCAATGAAATGCATCAGAATACATGTGGGAGTGTCACAATGCAACATGGGACTTTTCCTGAAAATCATTGCGGAAGACGACTATAGCAGAGGGAGCTCAAATATAACAGCTATAAGCTCTCAAATACTTTTGTAATTTCATTTCTATCTGCTACAGAGGCTGAAAAATCTATTATTTAGTAGGAAGCGTTGACACACTGTTGAATTTCGAGAAAAACTTCAGGTTTTAGGGGGTTATTTTAAAATCAGCCATAGGTTTTACAGGCATTTTAGGCCTAAATGGGATAAGCTGCTAGATGCTATTAATAATAATAATAATAGTAATAGTAATAATAACAGTTTATTATTATAACTGATGAAGGTGTGGCTTATAACAGGAACTCAAATGCTATCATCAATGCAAAAGTCTTAAATGTTAAAATGTGTACATGTTCCAAACTGCAGCCTGGAGCTGTTCTACTTCTCTTACAGCTTCTCATCAGACACACAGCTCAGGACAACATTAACACACAGTGTCAGTCCTGTCTGACGATGGAGGGATGTTGTCTGAGGTGAAGAGACATCACTTCCTGCTCACACTCTGTCCAGCAGGGTGGCGTCAGACTCCGCTCCAGGAGGACTCAGTTCACACATGTAGAAGAGCGTCTCGGCGCTGGCCTCTGCCTCCGTCAGAGGCTCCAGGCGGATCAACGAGCTGCGGGCCGGATGCTTCAGCTCCTGGCTGGGGTCCAGCAGGTCAGAAGGCGGCTCTGCATCCACAGGAGCACCACAGCTGGAGGAGAGCTGGAGGTGTGTGTTAATGGAGCCTGTGGTGGTGCTGCTGCTGGTTGTGGTGGTGGTGGTGCTGCAGCTGCAGGTGCTGCTGCTGCTGCTGCCGCCCAGCTCCACCTCTGGTTGAGTGATGCAGCCATCGAGGAAGGCCAACAGGGGGCAGGAGGTGTACTGGATCAACTGCTTATCTGCACAGAAGACACCAAAGGAGGTCAGAACAAAAAACAATAAATAAGTGGAGAAACATGAGTACAGGAGCTTCTACATGGGACTCATTAAATGCTTTGATAAGGATAAAAATGATGTGAATCATATGCTAAGGCAGTGGTTCCCAAACTGGGGGGCGTGACCCCTAGGGGGGGGGGCGCCCAGGGTTATAAATAATGTTATGAAATAACTTAGTTGTTCTCCAATGCTGGTAAAAGCTAAATCGGTTCATGACTCTAGTCCAAATATTACAAATACAAAAAACAAAGATAAAAAAATATGACAAGACCTTGCTTGTTGTGTGGAGGCCGCCGGGGGGTGGGGGTGGGGGGTTCTTTATAATATTTTTTAGACAGAAAAGGGGGGTCCACTAGAACAACTTTATAATATTTTTTAAACAGAAAAGGAGGGCCCACTAGAACAACTTTATAGTATTTTTTTAGATAGAAAAGGGGGGCCCACTAGAAACACTTTATAGTATTTTTTTTAAAACAGAAAAGGAGGGCCCACTAGAAACACTTTATAGTATTTTTTAAACAGAAAAGGAGGGCCCACTAGAACAACTTTATAGTATTTTTTTTTAGACAGAAAAGGGGGGTCCACTAGAACAACTTTATAGTATTTTTTTTTAGACAGAAAGGGGGGGCCCACTAGAACTTTATAATATTTTTAGACAGAAAAGGGGGGCCCACTAGAACTTTATAGTATCTTTAGACAGAAAAGGAGGGCCTACTAGAAAAGGTTCATGGTATTTTTTAGATAAAAAAGGGGGGCCCACTAGAAACACTTTATAGTATTTTTTAAAACTTTGGGAACCACTGTTTTAAGGCTTTAACTGTCACCACATCTCCTATGAGATGAACACACCTATGAATACCTGTGGGAGATTATGGAGGGATGTGTGAGACGGTGATCTCGCCCACCATCATCATGAACTGAGGGAATGAGTTGAACACGTGGAGAATTTCTAACAAGTGGACAGCATGAACAGACAGGGTCTTCAGCCAGGTGGAGTAACTCAACAGTCAGTGAAAGAATGAGCAACCTTGTTATCACAGTAGGTGCAGATTTTAAGGTTCAGTGTGAATAACTTCCGGGTCTGGGTAAATACTTTGCACAAACTACCCTGTCCTACAAAGTCTAACTGCAGTAACTACATTTTTGGTCAAAACTGAGTTATAACTTAAAATTAACCCCTGGATGTCTGTTTTATCTTGTGAAAAAGTTTTAGATTTAAATATTGCTTAATTTCAGAGAAATAATATAAAATCCAACTCAAAACCAAGCAGTCTGCTTTGGATATATATACTAATTTAAACATAAAAATAATAGAAATTCTAAGTTTATTTGAAAGGGAAATTATAATCTAGATAGTGATTAAGTAAAAAAGTGAGATTAAATCATATTAAGACTAAAATATAACATTACTTTATAATATTGAGTCTAAAATACACAAATCTCCGAATGGAGTTGTTAAATACTTTTAAAAACACTGATAAGAAAATCAATCTGAAAATGTTTTTTCACTAAAAACAAAACATAAAAGCTGAAAGAAGACAACAACATTGTAGTTATTCCACTCGATTCTGCATTACTATTAGAACCTTTTACAGCAATGCAGTAACTATGCTACAAAGGCATTTATCTACATACAACCAATTTGGCTGGCCAGTTAAAACACGTCAAAACACAACTTTTAAGCAGTTTTTCTCAGTTTTACCCTTTGTATTACTGCAGTTAGACTTTGTCGGACTGTACTTGAAGACTCTCCCATGATGTCTTTTAGTCAGTTGAAAAGAAAATATAATAACATTTTTTTTTTTATATTTTCAAGTGAGAGATTTTGTCACAAAGGAAACCTCAATCCTTAAGTGTCAGGATCTAGATAGATAGATGGAGATTGTTTGTTGGGCATCTGTGAAAAAGGACCCTCTCCTTATGTAGATATGAAGAGCTCAATCTAATTATTCTTAGATTCAGGTGATTATAGTTGTGTGAATACTTTGAAAGGACATAGGCATGGAGTAACCCTTTATGGATTTTTTTTAGCCCACCTTTTATTCTCATTTTGTACTTCATTATTTGGTTGGTGACTTAATAATATTAATGAATTAATTCAGCTCAATAAGCGTGAAAAATGACCAAGACAATTAACCAGAGCTCTAGCAGAAATCTTTATGCCCTGTTGTGTGGGATGAAAACAAAGATATTCACTTTACAATCTTAAGCAAAATCCAAATTGCTTTAATTGGTATGGACCAGCTAGTCGCGTTGCTATTCTTTTTTTATTAAATACAACTGCCGACTAAAAAACATCTACATGTCTACACAGGATCCAACTTAATATTTCACTGCAGCCTTTGGAACAGTCCAGGTAAATTGAGGCAGAGTGTGTGACTCACCTGTGTTGACTTCGTCTGTCTTGCCTCTGTTGAGCTGTGTGCTGTTCTCTTTGGAGGAAATGCTCTCCTGAAAACATATAGAGATAAAATGATGGATAAAAAAAAAACTAGCCTCAAGCCCAACAAAACTCCATGTTTAAAATAAAGAGCTTGATTGAAGGAACGATGTATGAATCAATAAATCTGTCCAAACTGGCTGTAAACAGATCCCCCACTAAAATGATTCCACTGTTAACACATGGCCCCATCCATAGTATACCCCTTTATTGACCAATGCCAACCTAGTTCTTTTGCTGTGCTCGTGTGTTCATAGGGCTGGGCGATATATCGATATCAAAGATATATTGATATATTTTTAAATGCGATATGGAATTAGACCATATCGCATATATCGATATAGTTCACATTTTTTTCTTTTATATATAAATGCTGCCCTTACTAGGGTTTGTCATATTTAGTTATTTTGTAATGTTTGTTATTATTTTCTCATATAATATTAATTTCAGAAAAAGATTGGCCTATTTAATTTCATAGGCTATTTCTATTTAAGATATTTTTTTTAATTTAAATGTCACTTTATGGAGCTTTGATTTAAAAAAAAAAAAAAAAAAAGGTACTCCTGTTGTTATACAGTATTTATGTTTACTTAAATAAATGGTTTCAATAAAACTACTTGTGACAACATTTGCTCTCACTTTGCGATAAAAATATCAGGATATACATCGTATATCGATTTTCAGCCTAAATATATTGGGATACGACTTTTGGTCCATATCGCCCAGCCCTATGTGTTCACAGCTGGTTCAGCGAACCTTCTCAGAACCAGTTTTCTTTACGCAGGCTTGAGAGCAACGTCATTACATCACTGCATACGCAAATATATTGAACAACAATGTCAGACTACATAGTCTCTTTATAAATATTGCTCCTGGCTTTGAGAGCCTATTTTGGCATCCAAACACGACATGTACAACAATTTTTTTCTGTTCGTCTTCAATGCTGTGGACGAAGATGAAGTTCTTATTAACAATTAATGTAAAATGTTAATGTTAGCCTTTGCTGTAAGCTAACGCTAGCCCACAAATGCAGTTAATCAAATCAACCAAATTTTCACACACAACACCTCTCCTCCGCTCCCTCCACTGGCTACCAGTGGCTGCGCGGATACGCTTCAAGACTCTAGCTCTGGCGTACTCTGCTGCTAACGGTTCAGGTCCTACTTACATCCAGGACCTTGTCAAACTCTACACCCCTGCCCGTCCTCTCCGCTCTGCATCAGCCAAACAGCTAGCGACTCCCACCTTGCGTGGGTCAACTCGCCTCAAAACCTCTTCCAGACTTTTCTCTGTCTTGGCTCCCAAATGGTGGAACGAGCTCCCCACCGACATCAGGACCTCAGACAGCCTGTACATCTTCCGCCGCAGGCTGAAGACCTATCTCTTCCAACAATACCTCGGTTAAGTCATGGTCACCTAACAGATATATATATATTAAAAAAAAAAAATAAAAAAAAAAAAAAAAAATTTTCTTCTTCTTTTCTCTTCTTTTCTTCTTTAACATATAGCACTCCTTAGCAATGACAGTTAGCTCTTAAAGTTATGTACTTACTCGATTCCTATGGTCTATGTCTAGTACCATCAGGTTGAATGCACTTATTGTAAGTCGCTTTGGACAAAAGCGTCTGCTAAATGACATGTAATGTAATGTAAAAATCAAATCAATGATACAGGTTTTATTTGGTCTAGTTGGTCACAATAATCCCGACCCCAGCCCGTGACGCAAGTGGTTCGAAACCAGCAAAGAGTTGGTGCTAAATTCTACAATAAATGGCAACCATTTATGGACTTTTTTGTGACAATGCTTGCTTATATGTTAAACTGTCCATCGGAGCCGTTGCTGAGAAATTCATTTTGAGGTGATTTCTGTTTAAAATGAGCTGAGGACCAAAATGCTACTTGATTCTAGATTCTTGATTTTTGTTTGTGTCTCTGTGATGCCTCTATCAATTCAATACATTTGTGCTGCTGGGAATAGGCGTCTTTGAAAGTGGTTGCTTATTTTTTTGTGAAAACTTCCTTTCATATGTTTTTCTATCTTTTTGGACGGTGTCCTTCAGTGTTAAGACAGGCGCCTTCCAAATAAAATGTATTATTAATTATTATCATTATAATAATAATTATTATTATTGTTATCTATGTAGTGGGTCAATTTTGCCAGATGATACTGCTGCTGATATGTTTTGTTTTCATATCATATGTGAGTGTATGGCTTGACAAGAGGACATCGTGGTGCATTTGTAGTTCTATGAGCGTTTACACATCTGTACATGAAAATGCTCTTGATGACAGTTAGTTATTGATGTATTGAGTATATTTACTGTATATTACCGTAATTTAGTCTGTATTTTGCCAGATTATGGTGATTCTGGGGTCGTGATGATGCGGCCCTTGAATATTTTAACCCAGGGTACAGCAACGTGTTAATCTGGCCCTGAGTGACACACATCGATATTAACCCTTCACATGCTTTCACAGCAGTGGAAATATGTGGAAACAGTCATACTGTCAACGGTACGTTTGTCAGCGCTGAAATAAAACCCCTGAGATGAGATGTGTTATTGATCAGGTAAACACTCTTTGCTTCAGTGTGTTAGTGATGTCATTTTACCTCCAGGGTGTCAAAATCCAACCCAAACTGTTTTCCATACAGCATGGCCTGAAAGTCCTCCAGACTGCAGTCAATACTGTCCAGATAGTCCATCAGCTCCATCCTGACAGCACACACACAATATGTACAATCAACTCTTGTCATAATAAACTGATAGAAATGCCTGACTGTATTACACTGGCTCTGACTGCTCCTTTACACCACAACAACTCAAAGGGAGATATAACTTTAAAATCATGAAAATACGTACAAACAGGAAAAGGTTTTGCATTTCATTCAGCGGAGTAAAAATATGGAATGGGATGTGTTCAAACATTAAACACTTCAAAATCAAATATCAAAGAGCATGTCTTCACACGATATAGGGATGAAAACGGGGGTGTGAGATGACAGTAGGTGGTTATTGTTGACGCTTTATTTTTTAAATGTCTTACTATTTTTATTTTTGGTGTGTGTTTTGTTTGTTCATTGTTGTCTCATTATGACTACATGGGTGTATGCGTACTTATGTGTTTGCAAGTTAATAACAAGTTATGTATGTTAATAATGGTAATAACAAGTGTATATACTACATTACTATGTGTTATACATATATAAATATAACTGAATATAGTAAACTAACATAGGGAGAAGGGGTGGGATTTAATAAGCTTTGGCTTCTTCCCACTCCTTTTGAACACAAATAAGTGTTCAGTCTTGTTGTTTCGTTTTGTGTTGTCTTGTATTTATTGTTGTTTGTTTTTAATTGTTCATCTTTTATTTTGTGTTCAAATAAATTCTCAATCAATCCAAAACAACATCAATTTCTTTGTTGTCCAAAATTAAATATGGGAAAAGCCCAAATCTGCAATTAAACATTATTAAGCCGTTACATTAGAAAAACTAACCTATGTCATTAAGGGTAAAGTGCAAGAATTTGAAGAGGTGTGGACACCCTTAATGGACTTTCTCAAGCAACAGTAGATTATATTTATCTGTAAGCATATTGAGTGTAACA
Source organism: Centropristis striata (assembly GCF_030273125.1). Classification (NCBI taxonomy): domain Eukaryota; kingdom Metazoa; phylum Chordata; class Actinopteri; order Perciformes; family Serranidae; genus Centropristis; species Centropristis striata. Next base: position 9,219,474 of record NC_081534.1, read on the forward strand.
ATTATTTTTTTATTATTTGTTGTAATTGTTATTTTATATTTATGTACTTTTTTCTTTTATTTCAATTTTTATTCATTTTATTTTATTTATTTTGTGTGCATGTGTGTGCAGCGGGGTTTGCCTGCTTTTCATTATGGGGCTAGTGTGGTGAGTGTTGATGTGTTTTGTATGTTCTTATTGAAAATTATTAAAAACGTTCAAAAAAAAAAAAAAAACATTATTAAGCCCCTTCAAAATATAATTTTTTATTTTGACTTACTTGCCCAGCAGGTTGATGTTCTGCGATATTGCTCCGTTCTCATTCAGTATGGAGTCCATCATCTTGACGGGGTCCTCCAGACTCAGGCCTGAGGGTTTGTTGAGCTGCAGGGCGCTGCTGGTTGACCCGCTGCTCCTCGGGCTGTCGTCTGCTGCTGCTGCAACACCAGCCTCTGACTGTCTCAGCTCATCTGAGCGACTGGTGCTCACCTCCGCCTCGGCTGGCAGCACAGCACAGCTGTCCAGCTCTACCTCTACGATTTCTAAATCACTGAGGAGGATGTTGAAAAAAATAATAATAATAAATATATATATATATATATATATTTAATATACTGACTGTTCTTTTAAAGTCAACTTGTTTGTGGTTTTGTAATAAAACGACATTCCCTTTTGTTGCCGACAGAATAGAGTACATGAAACTAAACTTTACAAGAACTTACACTCTAATGAGGTTTTTTTGGGCCCAAATGCATATGATGTGCTGATTCAATCGATGTGTTGACTGCAAGGTTATTATAGTTAACGAAAACTAGAATTGAAAAAACATTTTCATTAACTGAAACAAAAATAAAAACTAGAGTTTTAAAAAAAACGATAATTAAACTGTATTTCGTGGTTACAAAACTAACTAAAACTGGCTAAAATTATAGTGAAAATGTCCTTTGTTTTCGTCTTTGTCAAAAATCAATTTAATCTATCTGGTGTTATGACTTGATAAACTTATTGGGTGGGATACTTGGGTACTGAGATGGATAAGACAAAGGAAATGAAGGCAAAAATAATTGTAACTTTTTTGAATCTCGCACCCAACAAATACCCCATTACTAAAAAAACTAAAACTAACACTAAAACTAATAAAAACAAAACTAAAACTAAGTATTTAAAAAAAACAAAAAACAAATTAAAACTAGCAAACTCACTCTAAAAACTCATTAAAACTAACTGAATTTGAAAACAAAAAATCACAACGAAGTTAAAACTAAAACTAATGAAAAATCCAAAACTATTATAACCTTGGTTGACTGAACATAACAATGCATCTGCACAGCAAATAGTTGGTTTGCAAGTCTTCTCTTCCCAAATGCACATTAAGGAACATAGAGGAGTTAAAGTGAATTGCTGAATTTCACCTGATCACATCAATTTGAAGTGGAGGAATCCTTGGGAAAAACAACCTGCAATTTTACTCATCATCAAGACTCACAACAAGACAGACAACATTGTTGTAAAGCAGACTGAATGACCAACATATGGCAGTCTTAAAGCACTAAAAAAGAGTGAATGATACCTACCCCTGGTCGTAGGCTCTTGGTGAGCCCTCGGAGATCTCAGCAGCCGCCTCAGCAGCACTCTCAGTCAAGTCACAGATGATAACATCATCGGATATCTCAGAGCCCTTCACACCATTCAGACTGTTGACAGACTTAACATGTACACACAGACAATTGGTAAATGGACCTGCACTTATGGATTTTGTCCGCCACAATTAAATTAACCTGATCATCGGCGATATTTCCATTTTAAAATGCGGCTCTCCTGCATATCTAATCAATCACTTTCTACACCAGTAATCCACCAATCACCAGGGGGCGGGGCCGTTTTTCTCCCCTGAAAAAAGCCTGGTTGCTGATTGGATAGAACGCTAAGCAGAATGTGACATAGTACTGGACGCCACAACAACACACGCCATTTGTAAAAGCCGGTGAAGCAGTGTTGCCAACTTAGCGGATGGCGGCTCATTTAGAGTAAGAAGGAGTCGAAGCAGCACAGTCCTCCTGCAGCAGTCTCTCCCAGCTGCAGAGCCGGAGGGGATGTTAACCCCTTTAATGTTCAGTCTGCAAATTGCTAATAGGCTAACAGTTAGCTCTGTAGTAGTACAGTGTGTATGTGCTGCTGCTGCAGGAGGTGTTCACTTAGCGATCTCCGTTTAATTACAACAAGCACCGGACACTGGCCCTCATTTATCAAACGAGCGTAGAAACCAGCGCAGATCTGAGTGTATATTTCGTCTTACGACAGATTTCACGTGTGATTTATCAAACGATCGTATCTCTCCAATCACAGCGTAAGAATGATAGGCTGTTGATAAATGTGGCGGCTCGAAACGAGCTTCATTTAAGTGTCACGCCCTAATATATATAATATATATATAATATACCCGATTCAGATGACTAGCCTCCAGAGTTTACGACACCGAAGGTCAGATTCCGGCCAAAAAGAGGATCCCCCCCCTAAAGTCAGCTTTATTCGCAAAGTGCACCGTTACAAATAACAACAGGGGCAATATAGACAGAAATACGCAGCAACAGAGGTTTATCAAATAAAAGTACTTATAGTTATAAACTCAAACAAGTTCACTGAATATTTTACATTTGGAGCACAGACTTAAAAGTTTTCACAGCTATTTGGTTGAAGGAGGTAAACAATGTTTTAAAGTAAGTTTTAATCCCAAAAGGAGAGGAATTTCTGAGAGTCGGAAAGTGAAATGCTGACGTCCAACAGCTGCAACACAACAAACTGGTTTTGTTTGGCAGCATAAAAAGTGAAAAGGAAGGAAATCAGTGGTGCTGTCAGCAGAGTAGCAGTGGACCATTAAACTCCTGGTGAGGTTGGAATATTTCATTCATACATCGTGATATATAAAGCCTAATAATTTATATAATATCCAAATATTGCTATCATTATGGTGGAGAGATATTATTCACCTCTTTACATTTACTAAGAATGATGTCCTAGTTAGAGCGTGTGGCAGCGCTGATTGGAAATGTTTCTATTGGGTCAGAACCGCTGGTGAAGGAGACGCTGACGCTCCGGTGTCCAGCAGGATAACAGTAAACAGCAGAAGACAACAACATTTTATATCCTCGGCTAGTATTCTGTTTAAAGAATTTCACTGTCGCAGGGTGTATTTATTTTAAATTATGTTTTAATGATAAATGATGTAGTCTAAACATGTTTTGCTTTGTCACCATTAAAAAACAAAACACAGCAGAGTATTATCAGCTCCAGGCATCGATACAATAGTCTAAGATCAATTCTCAGACTCAGGCGTGTGGACTTCACGCTGACTCAAACCAGCATAGACGAGCTGAGAGCAGACTGAGATCTGATCGTACCCTCCCTCACGTCCACATTGATAAATGCCGAGGCTTGAGTAGAAATGATCTTACGCCGACTTTACGCTCACTCTCTGTCGTACGCTCGTTTGCTAAATGAGGGCCACTAACTGTGCACACACTAAAAACTGTGCACGCACGCACGCACGCACTACAGAGGCTACCCTAAACGGTAGCCACCTGCCACCATTGGGAATTCATTCTCACACTGATGAACGCAGCATCGGGAGCAATTTGGGGTTCAGTATCTTGCCCAAGGATACTTCGACATGTAGGCTGCCATGGTCGGGGATCCAACCACCAACCATCCGATCGGTGGGTGACTGCTCTACCAACTAAGCCACAGCCGACAAAAGCTAGACTTCACAACTAATCTTATGGAATACGTCACATATTTAATATCATCCATTTAAAACAAAGGAAAAAAGCGAAAAAGAAGAAGTGTTTGCTGTAGGTAACCAACATATTTCTGTCAGCGGGTACTGAGGTTTACTGACCTGTTCAACACACACTTTGTCATCATAGATCTGATGAATGTATTTGGACTTCTTCCCACTGCTGTTCATTAGAAGTGGCCTGTCAAAAAGATGATGACACATCAACGTTTAATGTTCAGACCGAATGGAGTTTACATTAGGAAAGTGCTTTAACAGTTAACAATGACAACTTTAATAACAGATTCATCATGTGAGTCATTCCAGTAAAAAATCATAAACACCATTGACAATTCATTCCTATCTTTTATCAAGGTAAATCAACAATCAAAAACATAGCACACTGATCAATAACAGGCGGACTGATAAAGAAAATCATTAGTTGCAACTTTGTTATCTACACAACTGTGTGTGTGTGTGTGTGTGTGGGTGGGTCAGTACCAAGCTTAAAGATGCAAAACACTGTGAACTCACCTTTTGCGTTTTAAGTTCAGGATGCGGTTGTTCTGTACCAATGTGACGATGAAGTGTATCAGCTGAAACAAAAAAAATAATTGAGATTCAACAGAAAACACAGTGTAGACTTGCTCTAGTACATTGGCACTAAACAATCTGAACTGTCAGGTTGTACAGGCTGCCAGTACTCAAAAGGGCTGTTTCCACTACCGGACAATACCCGGAATGAGGCGGGTCTCACTCGCCAAAACGCCCCTAATTTGAATACGAGCAGTCCGGAGCTGACTTTTGTCAGGACCTTTTTAGTCCCTGTAGAAGAGCAGGGTCTTTTTTCTCCCCTGAAAACAGCCTGGTTACTGATTGGATAGATCGCTAAGCAGGATGTGACGTAGTACTGTACACCAGTAGTTCCCAACCTTTTTCTTGAGAGACCCACATTTTTACCATTGTAAACTTTGGCGACCCCCCATGTTACACATGTCCTTATTCTCGCGATATAGCATTTATTTTTAAACTTTTCTATAGTGATTTTTCTATTTAAATAAATGAATAAACGTTTAATGTAGCCCTTATTTAGTTGTTTTTGTCCCACTAATGAATTAAATGCTGACTCATCTATATTTAACACATAAGATTTACTAGATCCCTTAAAATCAAGAGGGCTTCGTGGATCTTTCACACCCCCCCTGTTGGGAATAACTGCTCTACACGACAACAACACACGCCATTTGTAAAAGCCGGTAAAGCAGTGTTCCCAACTTAGTGACTTTGTTGCTAAATTTAGCACTTTTCAGACCCCCTTAGCGACTATTTGTCAAGAAAGCGACTGGAGACAAATCCAGCGACTCCTTCTTACTCTTCTTAACAAGCCGCCCGTAGCTACAGTTAGCTCTGTAGCAGTACAGTGTGTATGTGCTGCTGCTGCAGGAGGTGTTCACTTAGCGACCTCTGTTTGTTTACAACAAGCACCAGACACTCTGTGCACAGTTAGAGATGCCGTTAATTCACAATCACTATGTTTATTATCAGCGGAGACTCTGTGCATAATAAGCCATGCTGCTTTCAGCTACCGACGTTGTGCACAGTTAGCGACGGTGAAAACCATACGTCACCTCCAGAGTCTCTAAATCCCTCTGGGGGCTAACTAATGAGCGGACTTTTGAGAGGGTGTGGCCTGAGACTTTCCTAGTGGCCACTCTCCCCCTAGCGGAAACACGGCTAATCACTTGGTTCATCAGAACATACTGGTGATGGAGACACTGAAGAGAAAGCTCTTTATTCAAAGACGGTTCTCCTGGGATGAATGCAGCATTTCAATGTTGTGCATTGAAGCTTACCTTTTTGATGAGCTGCTGTTGGTGAGCATGTATCTGCCTCAGGTCTGAGATCTCCCTCCACAGAGCTTCATTCTCCCTGAACAACAAAACAAGGGCAATTTCATTTACATTCAAGAGTGGACTGCACAACCAAACCCCGTTTCTATGAGCTTCATCGTGATATGCAGCACAAGTGCAGAAATGCACTATTCTGGCATGCTCACAAAGGTTTTTTACTCTCTGTTGAAACTGTAGAATGACGTTTACACTGACCTCTTTAGTGATGTCAACCTGGCGTCGATGTTCTCCTGTTTGCTATGAACGCTGTGAACACTTGCCAGGACCTTGGTCAGGTCCTCTTGTCGAATCTTGTTGTCCTCTGGACGTGTGTTTGAAACCTGAAAGATCAGAGCTTTTGTTTACAGTATGGGAACACTGGAAGCATAAAAACACAGCAAATATGTGATGGAAGAATTATTTAGGACATCAGTCTAATGAAACAAGCAAGCAGGTACAGGGATCAAATGTCTTGATACGTCCCATGGTTATAATAGTTTTAGATTTTTCATTAGTTTTAATTTTATTGTCAATTTTTGTTTTCAAATTCAGTTAGTTTTAATTCGTTTTTAGAGTGAGTTTGCTAGTTTTAATTAGTTTTTATTTTTTTGGAAAATGCTTAGTTTGAGTTTAGTTTTTATTAGTTTTAGATTTTTTGTAATGGGGTATTTGTTGGGTGCATGATTCAAAAAGATCACAATGAATGTTTCCTTTATTTCCTTTGTCTGATCCATCTCAGCCCCAATAAGTTTATTAAATCATAAACCCAGATAGATGAAATAGATTTAATATCAACCAAAAAGGTTTACGTATGAAAAAAGTTGACAAAGACAAAAACGAAGGCCATTTTCACTATAATTAGTTTTGTAAACACACAATAGTTTCAGCTAGTTATTGTTTTTTTAAAAACTTGTTTTTATTTTTATTTCAGTTAACGAAAATCTTAGTTTTCCTTATTTCGTTAGTTTTCGTTAACTATAATAACCTTGGTACGTCCCAACACTTATTTATTTATGTTACAATCATCTGTCTTAACTTTTTAACACCCTGCATGTGATTTATAAAATTATGTTGTAGCAAACCACTGCTGAGTGTATCTACCTGTACAGGTCTGTACCTGCTCTGCCCTGGAAATGAACACATCTAACAGACATGAATCCTGTCCTATATCCTGTGTCTAAAATTTCGCAATGATTTCCTCTAAACACTGCTGAGCAGTTTCTTAGGATGATGCTTTTGGCAAAAAGCATCATGGGGCTGTCACTTCACTCTGCATTCAGCAACGTCTGGCCTCAGTGACAATAAGCAAACGTAGCAAAAACTGCATATTTTAATGTTTGTTGTCATCCATTCAGGGCTTGGTATATTTCTGGGTAATGCCAGGGTGTTTGGCTAGCCTGGGTATACCCATACTGCCTTGGGTGCTCGAATTTCATTTCGAACCTCCAGGCAGTCTGGCAACCAGAGAGATTTCTTAGCCCTGTTTTAGGGATCCAATCACAGAACGGGGAGGGACGGCAAGACGATAACGCGTACTACTCGGCAGACAGAAGCTTGTAGTTTTCTTACGGATCCAACATGGCTGCAGCAGACGCGAAGCTCTCTTTAGCTGTAGATGGTGTTTTAAATAGTTGAGAGTGAAAGTTGAAAGGCGAAAGGTCTCTCGCCGGCTCCGCTGTCCCCCGGCTCGTAGCGAGATCACCGGCGTTATGGTAGCGGGGCTAATAGCCGGGGGACAGCGGAGCCGCAGAGAGACCCGCAGCAGCTAGTTTATTGCCCATAAAATCAGTGGATGTGTGTGGCTGAATGACACGAGGGGGAATAAAGCGTGAAAATAAATAATCTTACAGAAAGCGAGAACTGGAGAAGCAAAGCAAGCAACACTCTCTCACAGACACACACACAACAAACATCCATTTCTGTTGCTCTACATACGTCATCTGGTATAACTGATATGACTGGCTAAGAGCTACCTACAGACGCTTTTGATAGACATTCTTAGCACGGCTCTGAAGGATCGTAAACCACGCCTCCTCTACGGAGAAATGAACAGCTGGTTTCCAGACTAATCTCATTTGTGATTAGTCTGGTGTTAGCCAGGCTAGTGTTTGGCATCATTTTTAAAAGATTAAATTGACTGTTGACAACTGAGCAGACAGATGACTCCACCTTTCTCTTGATGTTCTCCAGTAGGTTGTCCTGTCCATGTTTGAAATAGGGGTGCTGAAACTCCACTGGCCCATCTCTCTCCTGTTTCACAATACCAGTGTCGATGTGCATCACTTTACGGAATCCATCTGAACACACACAAACACAAACACACAGGTTAATAATCAACAAAACAGAACATTAAAAAAACAAACCCTGTAATGACAATTTTCCCCATGTGTTCCATTCATTGCCATTAGTGCAAAGGTAGGGGTGAGGTTTTACTCAGACATTTGATTCAGTTATTGTAGTTGAGTTTGAAATGTGGTTTAGTGTGAGTGCTTCCATGTCCATTGGATCATCAGATACCTTACTGATGGGTTAACCATAGTGGATTTTTTTTGTGGTTCAATAGGTGAAAATGGTATTCATTGCAATTGTTTTTTTTTTTATATGTTTGATGTCTGGATCGTTAACAGAGATTGCCGTTTCCAAGTTAGGTTTTGTCTATTCTTATCGTTGAAACTCTGGTCCTCCCTCCATAACCTCCAAATTTGACAGCAGTAAAACAAATTTGTGCTGGAGGGATTGTCATCTGATAGGAGACCACACACACATATTTTGGGACTGTCCAAAGTTAAAAAAAAAAAAAAACTATTGGGAAGGGATTCAGAAAGAATTATTTTCTATATTAAACATTGATTTACCTCTGACCCCATAATTTTATATCATAGGAGCACTCCCTAAGGGAAGATGGGAAAAAGGGAAGCTGTATCTATTACATGTCCTATTATTAATAGCTAGGAAGATGATAACTGTCTTGTGGTTAAAACCACTCCCTCCTACTATCTCCCAGTGGCACGAGAGAGTGAAAAAGGTACATGTGATGTGAAGATAAAGGCTCACCTTCATCCTAGGATGGACATTTTCACAACAAGATGGGGCCCTTGTTAAAAGAATCTGTTATTCTGTCTCTTTGTCGGTCTCTGTGTGTGACGCAGGCCACTATCAAAGGTCACTATCAAATGCATGCGTAATTCACTGTGTGTGCCCTCTCTCTATGCTTTTATATATTAATCATGTAAGATGCTTTTGATACAATGATCATGTGCTAATATTGTTTTAAAACTATGATTACTTTAAATACATGTATCCCAACTGCTTAAACTTAGTAAGATTCTAAAATAAATCACAAAAATATATTATATGTTTCATATTTTATGTTTTATAGTTTCTGTGCACGCTGCAACATCTGTGTCTCCAATTATATCTCTGTTAGTCATAACAAGGCAGGAGGTTTTGTTGAATGTTTTGGGGAACAGGCCAGGTCATGGACACAGTGTGCTGGGGAGAGGAGGTAACCAACTTCTCTGCCCGGTGACATGACATGTCCCAATATTGATTAAAACTGACGAATCAGCAGATCACGAAGGCAGCACTTCCTGGAAGAAATCTACCTTCATGTCTTAGTAAACCATTGTGAGGATAAAAAAGGGATCGAGGGATAGAAGGGGGGTCAGACCTCATGAAATGATCCACCTCAATCATGTAAATCAGGGAAGTGATGTTTGAACCCACAGAGATCTCTGTAACTGCACATTTCTTGACGTATTGTAATAAAATGTAAAAACTGAGAACTTTGACGTCTCCTGCTCATCATTCCCCATCAAACGATCAGCGCAGAGAAATAGGTGAGGATTTTCTGTTGTTGTCAGATAATTTAATTTTAAAGGTTTCCTCAATGCATTTCTCTAACACCCTACTAATACTAATACTTAAGTCTACCAATGTGAAACATTGTCAAACTATGCTACCTCAGAACTGTCCTAGTGTATTTGTGATTTAGAAGAATGTCAGAAACAGACCGGTGAGCCTAAGTTGTTTGCCAAACTGTTATTTGTTTGACTGTTCAGTCTGTACATTTCATGAATAACTTTGTTTAGTTGTTTTTTGTATGTATGTAACAGAAAGAAAATCTGATGTAAACTAAAAGATGTGTAAATACATATGAACACCAATAAATACTTGGTTAAAAAAGAAACTCTGGTCCTTTGATCCATCTCTTGCAGCTTAGAAAGCGCACTGCTGTTAGTCCTCTGGAGGACTAATCTGCAGGGTTTTCCTTTAGTTAACATACCTCCAATGTGTTACATCAGAAGCAGCCCTTACAAAAGAGATCCTGTTTGCTACACGTGTTTGGAAGTTCTGTTTTGTTGTTGATATACTTTAACACTGTTGTGCCATCAGTCCATTGAAGCTGTAATTTTCTTTGCAACAATAGGAATGCAACATGCACTTCATGGTTATCGTTTTCCAGTCTTGCATACAAAACTGTACCATATCCACTGGCGTCTGAAAAGTGGTGAAGTTGTGCATACGTGATTTGACCGAAGTTTGTGGGCTTTTTACAAATTTTTTCACCCGGGTGGTCATGCTACCAGACCCCCCTAGATGGTTTGGGTCTCCCCACCACAGTCTCATAAAATCCTGTACAAAACACTGGCTTGGTTCATGCTCTGCAAAACAATATTGGTTGTTTGTCTTCTCCTTTAGTTTTCTGTGTGAAAGGAAGATGAACTTCCATTATCCAAAAATGCACAGGTCTGCAGCACTCTGTGTCCCCCATGGCTCTTTACTTGTACTGGTAAAATGGAGGAGATACAATGATTTTTGGGGTAAAAAAATCAGTGGCCCTAACATGCCCACAGGTATGAGGTGAGAAAATGGCACAGTTGATTTCTCATTCATCTCAGGATAAATCACATGTCAATCTACCCTTGCAGTCTTTCCTAATGTGTCCTATTTTCAACCATTCCTGATATGTGGAGACTGCATCAATGTGTGACCACTCCTATTACATAACAATCAACTTTGAGAATTAGGGGAAGATTCATTACTTTCCTTTTCCATGTGTTCACATGTTCTTCTACCGGTGTTTCTATGGGTGGAACCGTCAACTAGAGGTGTGAATCTGCAGAGGCCCCACAATACGATTTTATCACGATACTTGAGTCACGATACAATATTATTGCGATTTTAAGCATTTTGCGATATGGAGAGTATTGCGATAAAATATATCACAATTTAACTGTTTAACTGTAATTTGTGTCCACAAAACTAAATTCAATCAATAATTATTTTGTCAAATAAGAGAACATTCTCAGTTCTGAATTGGGAGGCAGCATGTATGTAAAGAGGAGACTTGTGGGAACCAGAGAGACTGTTTTCATTGAGATGTCTTTTTATGATGTCAGAAGTCACATGAACGCATTTAAAATCACTGCAAAGCATCAAAAAATAGCCTAACTTTGCAGCATTATTTCGACAACGATATCCTGACATAATTGGTGCCTATAGATTCCTTAGATCTAGATTCTAGTTTCATACAATACCAGTATGTCCAGTATATATATCCAGAATGGCAAAAAACAGCGGGCCGTTGGAACACTAAATATCGGTACTTGGCGGCCATGACTTGATATAATATTGCCACGCAAAATATCAAAATATCAATCTCCCCCCCCCCACCCACTTCTACAGTCTACCAAGTCAGAAAATCCAGCTCAATGTCTATGCTGCTGTTGTAGTTGACATGCCCTATTCCTCCGCTTGTCTGAGCTTATAAGGCTGTTTCAGAAGTTTTTACATCCTCTGATTTGATTGCTGACCAGGCAAATACTTTGATCATATATGGGAATCTTATAATCTTATATTCATTCCCAAGTTGAGCTTAGCAGATGCTTTACTCTTTGATAGCCCTGGGCTGAAGGCATATGTTGGCAGCTGTTGACTTTTGCAGATCTTTTGCATGGCCTCTTCTGTATTCCTTTAGAGCAGTGGTACACGTACCCCTGGGGCTACGTGAAAGCACTCCAGGGGGTATGTGAGATTTTAAAAAATATACATCTAAAAAGTAGCATCCATGCAAAAATCCTTTAAAAATAACTATTTTATAAATATTTTAGGAAAATATAGTAGTAGGCTATTCAATTTCATGATCCTAAAAACCCAGAGTCTCCCCCATACCAGGATGGTTCGACCCAACCTGTCATATGTCACCTGTCAATCACTTGAAAACTCAAAGATGGAGTCGTGGTTGAAGCGTAGCAGTTATAGTTTTAAATGGTTATATGCTCACTGTTTTTACTACATTAGTTTGAATCGCTACATTTTAGTGATGGCAAATATTTGCAATAAATTTAGTCACGGATTATTAACATTTAAAATATTTGAAATAGGTTTTTTTTCAAATGTTTGAATTTTGTATGCATTTATCAGTTCCAAAGTTTAATAAATCAGACACTGATGGCACAGCACTCTTTTATTAAGTCTTTTTTTTTCAACCAAAAATGATTTGCCCTGGTTAGGGGGCACTTGGCTGAAAAAATATTTCACAGGGGTTACATCACTGAAAAAAGTTTGAGAACCACTGATCTAGGAAATGCAAGCAGCCACTATGGTCAGTCTTTTTTCCACTCCTCTCTCAAATGCCCTGATAAAAGTTTCATTCTGAAAGGATCACCATTGTAAACAGGAATGTCTCTTGGTGGCAGGGTAAAACAGAGATTTTGCTGCGCCAGAAGAGCAATAATGTAATTTTGTCTCTGAATTATGTCAGCGTGGTACCCTGGCTGACCCCACACAACAGGAAGACCCTCTAGTGCATCATAAAGACAGCTCATCGGCTCCCAACTCCTCGAGCCGGCCAGGAATATCAGCAGGGACACTGCTGAACACACAGCAGCTGCAGCGACCCCTACCCCCACTACCCCCGCTCCCCAAACACAGCACCAAGCCACACTGACAACCCCCGACCATCTATGGCCAGTCACACTGCCCACACCCTTTTCCTCCCTATACAGCAACGCAGCCTGCTGATGACATCACACCACCACAGAACTACATTCTGACTGAGCTTTTAACTTCTTAGTCAAGGGTATTGCAGCACTGCCACATTGTTTTATTTATATTCTATTCTTGTGTGATTATATACCGTAGTATTCTTTTTTCCCTGTTGTACATAGAATTTCAAAAATATTTTTTCGTATATTTTAATTAAATAGTTTCTAAAAATCACCTGAGTGTATACTGCCTTACAAAGTCTAACTGCAGTAACTACGCAAAAGGTAAAACTGAGAAAAACTGCTTTAAAGTTCTTTAATGTCAGCATACTGCTAATAAATACAAAGTAACTTTGGCAGCTGCTTTGGTGTTTACATTATGCTCTGTGGTTTCCATGGTTACCATGCTCTGTTCTACACTGAACCTGGCTTTAGAGCTGCAACAAGCAGTTGATTAATTGATGGACAGAAAAAAAATCGGCACCTATTTTGATAATCATTATAATAATTTGCTTGTATTGTATTTGCTAGCAGCATTGAAACTGCCTAGATACAGGCTGCATACCTGCATCAACACCAAATCTAACACTATGGATTTACCCGAGTTCTGCGTCACTAGCAGACACTCTGAGGCCAGTACTGACTAACAAATAAAGAACATGGGATTAACGTTAATAGAGTCTTACACATGTTGAGCTGCCTGATGAAACTGGCCATGTTGTTGTGCTTGAAGAACTTGGGGAGGATCTCCTTGGCAAAGTGCTGCTCGTCCAGCACCAGGAAACTGTTGCCCTCCTGAAACACAAACAGACACACTTGGTACTAAAAAAGAGAAGCTGATGCTGCCATGACGCAGAGGCTGGATCTGGCTCAGTGAGCTAGCTAACCAAAAGGTATCGTTACACACTGAAGGGAAATCACTGACTGGCTCACATTTGGTTTCACTTCAGCTAATGCTCTCCGATGCATTGATGGTCTTGCGTAGTAAACACACAGTATCTATTGTTATCGTCGTGACGTTTCTCGGTCTAAACTCTCTCCGTTAGTGAACTTAAGGCTAATCTTACACACTACCGTTAGCTGTTTGCGTCAGATAACTGCGTGCTAGCTAACGCTGTAAGGTTTAAACACTCATTACCTGACTCCAGCAGATGAACTCATTGGTGTCTGCATCCTCCACCAGCGTCCACAGCTTGGTGAGGAAAGCCGGGACGTTCGAGTTGTGTTTCATCTCTCAAATGTAGCGATAAAAACACACCGAGTGAAAACCATAGACTGGTGGAAACCTGCTTCTGGCTCTTCTTCTTCGTCTTTAACGGCAGCTTAATGTCGCACTACTGCCATCTGTTGGTGGAGGCCCTTTATCATTACACTTCCGGACCAAACTCCAGGACAGTGATTTTTTTTCTTTTTTTTCCAATGCTTTATTGAAAATTACAAAAACAAACATTTCTGGCACTTTTTTCACTGTAGGCTGCATAACTTGCATAAGTGTAGAAAGAATGCTAGGTGAACATAAATCAACAGTAAAACTTATAATAATAACATAAATATTGTAAATTCAGAGCAGTTGAAATAAAATTAAAATAAATACAAAAATAAAAAATTTCAAGATACCATATAGCCTAATTTTTGTGCCTTTGTTATTATTAGAATTATAGAGATTTTAAGTACAATTTGAATTAATTCATGAAGACAATAAATACACACATATACATATATTCATACACACACACACACATATACATACACTCACTTTAATTATATAGTCAAATACTATAAAACAGTTATATTGACAGTTTTCAGGTGTTCCTCAAGACATTATGTCACACCACAAGTGAATTCTACTCCCTCGCAGCCTCCTCCTGCTGAAGCAAGTTACCAACATTAGCTTTAGTGTTAGTTTTTTTGTAATGAGGTATTTGTTGGGTGTGAGATTCAAAAAGGTCACAATAAATGTTGTCTTTATTTTCTTTGTCTTATCCATCTCAGCCCCAATAAATTTAATCAGTCATAAAACCAGATAGATGAAATAGATTTCACATCAACCAAAAAGGTTCACGTCTGAAAAAAGTTGACAAAGACGAAAACGAAGGACATTTTCACAATGATTTTAGTTTGTTTTAGTTAGTTTTGTAACCTCACAATACAGTTTCAGTTAATTATGGGTTTTTTTACCCATAAAAACTCTCATTTTTATTTTTATTTCAGTTAACAAAAATGTTTTTGCAATTCTAGTTTTCATTAACTATAAATACCTTGGTCTGCAGACCCGGAGACTGCAGATTCAGACCTGCAGATATGGACCTGTAGTTCTAGACCACATGTATTTAATGAAAGCTATCGCTATTAAAAGAGTTTAAGTTTACTTAACAATTTTTTTTCAATATGAATGAAGTAGGCCATTAAAATATTCCCTTTGATTATATAGGCTATAGCACACTCAGAACATTGTCATATCATTTAATTACAGCAATAGGCGGTGAGCCTGACGTTTGGGAAGGCTATCTGACCACATGTTATACACAGCACCGGGTAGTGGTGGACCAGGTAGTGGAGGACCGGGTAGTGGTGGACAGGGTAGTTGAGGATCGGGTAGTTGAGGACCGGGTAGTGCCGGACAGGGTAGTTGAGGACTGGGTAGTGGTAGACTGAGTAGTGGAGGACCGGGTAGTGGTAGACTGGGTAGTGGAGGACTGGGTAGTGGTAGACTGGGTAGTGGAGGACCGGGTAGTGGTGGACCGGGTAGTGGAGGACAGGATAGTGGTGGACCGGGTAGTGGTGGACCTGGTAGTGGTGGACTGGGTAGTGGTGGACCTGTTAGTGGTGGACCGGGTAGTGGTGGCCGGGTAGTGGTGGAGCCTGGTGGCCGGTGCTGCTGGTCGCTTCTGAAGTACTTTTACGTTGTTTATCTTATCACCATGGCAACGTGTTGTCACTAGCAACTCGTCAGCATAGTGACAGACAGGGAGCAGCTGCAGCAACAACCTCACACACATCATAAACATAATAAATCACTGGAATATGGGGGAAGCTTGCTCGTGATCGCAGCTTCTTTGATGCGAACGCGCAAACAGCAATATTTTAATTATGGAAGAATCTCAATAAGTGAGTTGCTACCCAATTACATTAATATGTACTTTGAAAGTCCGTAAAAAAAATGGTAATCAAAATCCCCCAAACTTCTTTATATTTGCATTTCATAAAGTCTTACAGTGGTTACATTGATCCTCAGTAAGTAGTTATAAATGAAAATGAGCCATAACATTTCATTTTATTCATTTATTAGGGCAACACACATTAACTGTTGTCTACATTTCTGTAAAAATACACCAGTGATAGCCAGCTGGCTAACTTTCAAATGCTATCCTTTGGAAAGATGTTTTGAAACCAGAAGAAACAAGTTTATATTTTCATAACAAAGTAATAGAGATTATATTTGTTAACATTGAAAAAAAAGTTAACATTTTTGTTACAAAGTAATACAGAGTTTATACTGGTCTTCAATTAGTTATAAATGTTCACAACACTGTAAAAAGATTATATTTGCAATTTCATAACAATGTAATAATGAGATTATCTTGGTTTTACAATGAGTTGTCATAAATTACAACAAAAAAAGTTGACACAGGCATTTTCTTTGCAAAGGATTACCTTGGTTCTTAATGAGTAGTTATAAATGTTAACCTTGCAAAAAACAACAACATATATTTGTCTTTTTCATAATAAAACAATAAAGAAATTAAATTGGCTCTTAATGAGTAGTCATAAATGTTTACATAGAAAAAAGAGCTTTTCATTTTCGATACAAAGAGATGGAGATTATATTCACCCCTGATTAGCTGTAAATATTTACAATGGAGAGAAAAAAGAAGAAAAAATACATATGTTCATAACAAAGGAATGCAGAGAGCTCATTGGTTCTCAATGAGTTGTCATAACTGTCTACAACTCACAGTTTCTTTGATATTTACATTTTCAGCAGTTACTCAGAAATAAAACAATCTTTCTGAAGAATTCGCATAGCATTTTCCTATCCTGTTTCACAAAAAAAAACATTTTTGTTTATATTTTTGTTATATTATCACAATATGGATGTGAAAGCATCTTGAACTGACTCTGCTAAAACTGTTTGTCCCACATCCCTAGTTCACATATGCCTCTACTTTACTGAGAAGCTCAGATGCCTTGTCCAGCGCCAACATTTCATTCTCTGATTTGAAACGATCATTGGGAATATGGGGAAATGGATGGCAGTTTGGATACTGAGTCTCTTTGGCGTCCACTCCCAGTGTCTTCAGATTCTGCACAATTTCAGGCAGAACTCTCAGTTGGAGGTTGTAAAGGGAAACTTTTGCAGCAAGGGCTGAAATAGAGCAGTCTGTTGGATACTGGCCATCCTTTTTATACTTTGCAGCTATGAGAGACTTTTCCACTGCTTGATGGATTTTGAACAGACACCACTCTGTGCTTGCCCCACTCATGTCTTTGTGAGCTGCATTGAGATCACAACGAGCTTGTCTACACCAGCGCTGGGCCTCCCCTCTGTTCGGCTTCGGGACATCATTATGGGTCCAAAAGTTGTAGGAGCCTCTAGAGAACTGCTCTCGACTATTTCTGTGATGCCTGGCTTCCTGATCCCATTGCCGATAATGGTTGCGGAAATTAAAGTTTCCACTTGGGGAGGACGAGCTGGCACTATTGCCTTTGCCCTTGCCTTTGCTGAGCTCATCAATTTGATTCTTCAAGTATATGAATGCCTCAGTGGCGAGAAGTGGGCAGTCAGGGGTTTTGTCAGGATGCCATCTAAGGTACAGTCGTTTGATGGCTTTATCCCTCTCCTCCCTAGGAAGAGTCCAGATCTCTGCCAAACATTTGTCTATTTCCTGTTTAGCTTCTTCAATAGTGGCTGGTGAGGATCTTGTAGATGAGGAACTTGTAGTTGATGGTTGGGAAGAATGTGGCAGAGCTCCTGGTAGTGGCACCAGATCCGTGCGAGAAGATTTGGCAGATGTGCAAGTCCTCTCCTCAGGTTCTGGCTTCTTCGGTCGTTTAAACTGATACAAGTCAAGGCAACTGACTTCAACTGGCTCATCTTCTCCAATATCTATCCTGTATCTCTGAGAATAAAGTCCAGCCTGCCTAGGCTGTTCTTCAGCAATAACTGCATAAATATACTTGTTGTTAGTGCTGTAGCCAACATATTCCCCCTCTTCAAAGTTATTGAGGATGTTCATGTCTAAGGAATCATGCCATTCCTCAGGAATTTCTGTTCCAGGGGGCGGTGGATTGAGGAGCATGCTTTCAGTCTCAGGACTGTCATGGATGCTATTCTCAGCCAGAGTTGTCAAAACATGTTGCAGGCTGTCACACATGAGAAGTTGGCCGAGGACAGGGAGATGGTCTGATCCCATTCTGTTTCCTAAAAGAGCATTAATCTCCTTTGCCAGTTTCATACAGATGCTATTTTTCACCATGAGAGCCATGTCATTGTTGTGTTTCAAGTAAAATTTGTAACCTTGTTGATTTTTTTTGACAAAAACGTTGGTTTCAATAGCAGTTTTATGTAGTGGCTGTTTATTCACAAACAACTTTGTTATCAGACTTCCGCAGCAGACAATCTGAATACTGCCAAAAGTCTTTTTGCACATGTCTGTAGCATCTTCTGGTGTTATTTCTCCTCGAGACTGCTGCATTATAAGACAAATTAGTCCATGTGTGAATGCTCCTGAAGACAGATGTTTCTCAAACCATCCACTAAATTCACAGTGTGGCACAAGCTCACAAAGCTGCATGCATTCTTCCTCCACTCTCTCCTCTGTGATTTGAGTCAGCATTTTAGGCCTAAATTTCTCAGGCAGCAATTGCAACAACCATAGATGCTCATATCTGTTTTTGCCTAAATTACATTCACTGAGTTTCTCAAGCAACAAGAACTCATTCTCCAACGCTTTTTCCAGCCTTTTGGTCTCAAACGCTGTGTCATTGTAGTAGAGTGTATGTGAGGGGTATAATTTACCATCTACTGCAGGAAGATACAAAGTCTTTACATCGTCAACAAGCGACTGGTCTCCTGGAGTTTTGATTAACTTGAAAAACTGCTCGACAGCACGTTTCACAGTTTTCTGTTGGTTTGGGTTTAGTTGCGCTTTTTCACAGGAATCCACATAGACTGCTTCAAGAACATTACAATACTGCACTGTAGTAGGTTGGTCCTTTACACCAATTTTCTTGAAGAAGTCTCTGAACATGACATCCTGCGGCGAAATGTTGTACAAATATGGCCTGAAGTCACGGTAGGGGAGTGAAAAAGACGCATCATCAGGTCTCACGAGTTCTTTGTCTTTTTCAACCAACACAACAGGAAGACCAGCCAATGGTTGGCCTTCAAACACATTTGCTTGAAGGTAGGCATAAGCACTTCGAAACACCTCAGCACGTGTTTTGATCAACTGGTCAGTTTTACACAGCGACTGACAGATGTTGCTCATGTTACTGGTTACACAGAGTGTAGGTGGGTTTTCATGAGCTCCTGCATTTTTCATCATTTTCAGGAACTTTTGTGACTTATAAACTGGTATGTCTATAATTGGCATTGATGACCAAATCAGTTGCTGATGCTTGGCATTGCCATCCATCAAAGATCCTCTGATTTTAACAGCAGTTTCCTCAGCAGCAAATGGTTGATGATAGTTGCACAGTTCTTTTTGAATTTTCACTGGAAACATGAACTTGATGTCAACTATGCTCTCCAGCAACCCTTCCTCTTTGTTACTGTTACTCACTGTAGTCCAGGCTGCTTTGAAAATTAATGATGATTTCTGTTTCAGCTCCTTAAGTTGGCCATTTCCTTTTGCTTCAGTTTCTAACTGCTGTGCAAATGTTATTATGTCATCTTTTGACACAATACACTTCATTCCAAGGTCCCTGAGTAAGTCTTCCAGTTGTTTTCGTGTGTGTGGATTTTCTTCACACAACTCATTCCAAAATCTCTTAGGCACAAATCTCTCTTGGGGCAACATCTTCTGATATAGCTCCACACCTTCATCAAAGTAGTATGATGCTGTCTCCAGACTGCCTTGAGAATTGCGAATCAATTTCACCGTCTTCATTGAGGAGATGATTGTGTCCTTTTCATCAGAAGATTGGAATGGAAGTGACAGTAACAGTTTGAGACAGTGAAGCATCTGTATCTCTGTGAATGTGTGTACGGCGGGTAGAATGAACTTCATGAAATAGTCCATATCAGTCAGGTTTTTGATGTTCAATGTTTCTGACAGACTGCAGTTCTCTGGATTGTTTTTGAGAAAAATGCTGTTACTGTTGGGCAGATTGAACAAATCTGGAAATGTCCTTGAATAGTTGCTGTTGAGGATAAATACTTCTTCAAGTCCATCAATCCTCATTCGGTTACCATCTACTGTTTCAAATAATGGCAAGGATTTGAGCTTTCTCTGGTATGCTTGCTTGTCTTCGGACTTTGATACTCCAGACTGCAGGAAACACTGAAGCTCTTTCATCTCATCAATGGAAAGCTGGGGAAACTCTGAGCGGTTAACGTTGTAGACCTGGTCCAACACACAGCTTTTATCATTTACATCCATAAGTTCTGAGTGGGGAAGTAAACGATCCTGCAGGTCTACAATTATCTTCGAGAAAAACACATTGTCAAGCTTCAAAAAACCAAGTTTAAAGAGGATGCCTGATATGTCATGGTCTGTGGCAGACTGAATCACACTCGGCATGTCTTTCATCGTTTGCAGGAAGTGGTTGTTGTTCAACCTTGGACACACAACCGGTAAGATGCAGCATTCACTGAAGAGTTTCCTCACATCACTGAATGTGGGACTTTGTTGATCACCACTAAAAGTTGCAGGTTTAATTTGACTTGTTAAGAATGCCCAAAGGGATTTCAGCCAGTCCAACATGTTCTCGTTTGGGACATGAAGACCACTGTGCAGATCAACTTCACAATTCTGAAGACACTGCTGAATTAACGGCTTCAGATACTCTGCTGCACAGGGAAATGTCAAGCTTTTGACAAGGTTTAAAGTTTGTAGAACTTCAATGTGGTCTCTATTGGTCTTATGATCTGCAAACTGGTCCTCGTAGCCAGAGAACAGACTGTCATATCTTGATATCAGCTTGGGAGTTTTGGAGTTAAACACTCTCAAAACATTATCTCTTGTGAGAAGAAGTGGAAGCCCACTGAGTGGACTGAAGTTGGTCTTTTTCAAGTCAAAATCTCTTAAGCAGAAACTCAAGAGCTTTGAACATCTTGTTGGATCTTTGATCAGAGTGACACTTATGGGCAGGGGTAAACCCTCATCTGTTTGGGTTGAGTCATTAAGGCTTTTCTCTCTTAGGAAAGTCTGCACAGTTGAAGGATTCACATCATTTAGTTCAATGCCAGCAGATTTGAAACTTTTCCAAACTTTTTGCATTGAAGGAGGAACCAATTTCATTCCAAGATCCTCCAAAATGGGATTAATCTCATCACTTATCCAATGTATCAGGTAAGGTGCCTGAGTTGTTTCAGTTTCTTTGACATCACACCAGTTCAAAGAGTGCTCCCTAAATTCATGGCCTGCAATTGTTTGTGTTGAACTCCTCAGAAATGGAATCACATCCAGGCCTCTTTCTTTGATTGATCTGTATACCTCATGTATCATTTCATGCCAATCCTGGCCAACATCTTTAGACACAGTTGGCCAAAAACACAAGAAGTGTGACTCAATATGTGCAGGATCAACTTTCTTTTCTGCAGTGCTAGGGCTGATGTAATGAAGGAGATCTGCATACAGTGGAGCAATGACATTGTGTTTCAAGTATTCATTCCAGTTAGATTTTAGACCCTGTCCATCTTCTTTCCAAAGGTTTCTCCTGGCAGAATCTACCTCAAAGTTTGCATTGACATGCACTGGCAGTCCAGTTTTCCCCGGCAAAGGAAGTGAACAGAAAGCTTCTCCCTTAAAATCTATGGCACTGGGTGGAGCCACATCTGAACTCTTGTTGATTTTTGAGCTCACCTGTGCTGCTATGGCTGCTTGGGGAAGTTTCTCCGATGGTGTTACTTCATCATCATCACCACTGTTTTTGGAAAAGCCAAACTGCTCTGCAATGATCCATCTAGTTTGTCTTTCATCTGAGGTTGAAATCAAGGTTCCATAAATTACCTGCTCAGGTGTTACTGGTATGTCCGATTGCAGCGCAATTTGTTGAAGTTTGACAAAAGCATCTTTTCTTTTTTTGTATTTTTGTGGCAGGCTTTTTTCAACCGTGAAGATTGTTTTGAGTTCTCCTGAATGCTCACTGATTTCATGGACTTTTATTTTGCAGATGTTTTTCAGAAACAGAATTAGTCCTTCGGGATCTTTTGAGAGTTCTGAGCATAGTTCTTCCATGTCACGGTCAGTGACGCCCTGATGTGATATTTTAGAGTTGTTTGCCATGGTACCCATCCTCAGAGGTAATCTGAACATTGTACCCTCTTTAAGAGGAAATTGGTCTGGAAGAAAGGATTTGTAGATGTCCATGTACATGTTCTTGAAAGTGTTAGCTAGTGTATAGCCAGTGCCAGCTGGTGGTTTGTCTGAATAACTTTCAATATATTTTCGATTGGGATCAGAAATGCAGAGTAGCTCATCTCCAGTGAGGATTGAGGGGCAGTCAGTCAGATGGTAAACAGAGTTGAATCCTACTCCAAACTTCCCTGTCTTCCCTGGAGAGTTGTGCTTTCCTCCTTCTCCTAAATGTTGAATTCCAGCCAGGTCAGCATCAGAAAACACTTTGTTGTTGAACACACATAGTGCTGGACCTTGCAATTGGTTCCATTTCTTCCCAAATGTTTTTTCTGTGCCATGCCGTCGCCTGTCCCAAACAAAGTTTATTTCGGTTGCCTCTGCATCATCAGCATTTTGGATAAGCTCTTTAATGATATCCTTCTTTGCTGGATAGCCTGAAATTATGTTTTTGATTCGAACAGTCAGATCTTCATGCTGTTCAAACTCAAAAGCAAATGGTGAAATGTTCTCAATTTCATAGTTTTGCAGGGTATAATGCCTGGTTGTTTTGATTCCAAAGTGCTTAGCCATAGAACGTGAGATATGCTCGTGACATAATGTGACACCTGGAGCGACTGGCATCCATGGACTGTCATTGTAAAACATCTTGCTTGCAGGTTGTAAAACACCATCTTTGTTTGGTATTAGACAGTCATTCGTTTTCTCTTTGGCTTCATGTATGGCTTTTAAAATTGTGAGGCAAATTGACAGGTCCTTCTTTGGTAGGGTCTTGTTACCATGTTGAGAGTGCATCTCCTGGAGTACAGTTAGAAACTGAATGGTTGTAAAACCTTTTTCAACACCTACACATTCCCAAAGCGTCCTGAAACCACTGAAGGCAGATGGAAGTAAATGCAGATGGGGTTTTGCTTCAAATTGCTCATTTTCAGCTACACAACACACATTTGCAAATGTACTGCCGACAAGAATGAAGGGAAATGAATTTGCTCTTTGTGAAATAAAGGTGAAATCCCCATCATCAATGAGACAACGATCCAGAAACCTATAGCATTCAAATGCTATTTTGTTGAGCATGGATCCGTCAATGGATTGAGATTTCCCACATGCTTCTTGAAGCTGCTCAAGCACTTTCTCAGGCCCTGGACTGTCATGGACTCCCAGAATTTGCAGGACTGGATCGGTTTTGTGTATTTCCAGATTGGTATGATCCAGAACATGTTGTGTCATGTTAACGAGTGGGGAGCATTTTTCACTAAATACATCGGTGGGCCTTCTAAGTATGACATTTCTTTCCATTTTTGTATCACCAGGGGAAAATGCTGGGAGAAGTTCAGTCATCCTCAGTGTTTCCCAGTGGAGAGAGTCTTTGTCATTCATATGATCCTTCAAAAGATCAAGAAGGCAATTCAAATGCCCATATGCTTTCTTGTTGTCAGTGGTCCAGGTTTTGGGGATTGTGCTTGCCTTCTCTGTGATGTCTTCCAGTGAGAGATGATCATTAGCCATTCCAAGTTCCAACAAGCGCTGAATCCTTTTGGGGGCGAAAAAGTCATTTTTGGTGCCGCCAAGCAAGCGTCCTCTCTCTGATTCAAAAAGACAGGCCACTTTCCCTGTCGGATTCACAAGTTTCCTGATATACTGGAGCTCTCCGCTTTTTGTAGGGATGCAAGGATAGCGGACCAGTAGACTGTTAATTTCTTTGATGTTAAGGTCAATAGCATGCAGTACGAGAGTATCTCTGCTCTCAGAGTCCATGGTACCAAGGTTGTTAAACACTGCTTCTTGGTAAAACTTGTCCCAGTTCCATGTTCTGTTCAGTAAAACCGTTTCAAGGCCCGACTGTTTGAAGCTATTTCTCAACCACAGTGGAAGAGGAATAACATGGTTGGGTGCTTTTATGTGTTTCTTGCACACTTGCATGGCAAGCGCGAAGATGTCTTTATCCTCCTCAATCCTCTCGTGTAGAAATATGGCATTGTTAATTGAGCACCAATGTTCTCCATCACTGAAGAGCTTTGGACCAGTGGACTGGTGAGCAAGGATGGAGTATAATGCATCAACCAAAGGCTTGAAGGTTTCACTTACTTTCTCTCGATCAGGCCAAACAGTGTGATAACTGTAAGTTTCCAGTTGCTTGTTTTCAGACATTTCCTTAAGTGCCAAAAGTGCAATTATGTATGCCTTCACTACAGGATCCTGAAGAAGGGCTTTGTTCCAGTCATGTTTGTCCCCACTCTCCCACAGACCTTTTCGATTGCTCGTCACAGCAAATGTTCCATTTACATTGACTGGAAGACCTGTGTGAATCGAAAGAGGAAGGAAGCAAAATGCCTGTCCAACAAGATCTGTTTGTAATGAGGCCAGCTTTCCAGTATCTGGATTTTTTTGCAAAGGCACAGCAATCCCCCCAATGGGCAAAGAGAACTTGGCTTGCTTGTTTTCTTGAAGGGCCATTTGCAAAGACTGATGTGTCCCAAAGCAGTTGTACAGGAGCCAGGACTGGACTTCAGTTACACCAGATTGCTGACTGCTTATTTGGACAATGTTGACTGTGCAGGAATCAATTACCTCTTTGCACTTTTTATCAAGTTTCATCAATGATTTCTCAGCTTGGTGCTGCTTTGACACATTGGTTTCATCAGGAATCGTAAACAACTGAATTGTATCAACTGTGGTTTTGGAGACAGTGAGGACAGTTTCTATTTGGTCATCTCTCGGTGGAGTTGATGCTTCGTTTGAGATAGTTAGTAGAGACAGTGTGTTGATGTTTTTCAAAAACAGCAGGTGAGTTTGTGAATTGTTGGTGAAGTGCTGCTGAAAAGAGATGATATCGTGATTGTGATACACTTTTGAACTTATTTCTGACTCAACAGCCTCTTCTTCAGTTCGGAAAGGCAGTTTGATCAAAGTGCCTGGATAAGGTTCAGGGGGACATTGTCTGCTTAAATTACAATCAAAAATGCGTTCATATGGTCCAAACTGACCAGGAAACCAATGAAAAAGTCCCTTCTGAGCGAGATCCAGCTTGATTCCAGGATTTGTTTTATGTTTGATGTGCTTCTTGAGGTGAGTTACATTTGGATCAAGTATGAGAAGAGTGTTGCCACTGAGGATGGAAGGAACATCTGTCACATGATATACAGTGTTGAATCCAAGTCCAAACTTTCCTATTTTTTCCGCCTTGTTTTCTTTTGAGGCAGCTCCAACTCTGACAATATTTTTCCAATCCTCAGGTGTGAACTGCTCATTATTAAATGCCCAGAGGCAAGGTCCTTGGCAAAGGGTCATGTCAGGGTCAATGAGACTATCAGGGTCATCTTTGTGCACTCTGAAATCTACCAAGAATTTGCAGGCTTCTGCCCCAGCATCCTCTGCATTTTGAATGAGCTCCTTGAAGATGTCACTTTCTTCATCATACTCTTTAAGAATGTTTTTAATCCTTGTTGTTATCAGTTCAGATTGTCCACACTGTTCAAATCCCACAAACTCCGGATGGAGGATGTGGGTGCTGAGAAATTGGATATTAAACCATTCAGCAGCTGCTCTTGGGATTTCCTCATGTACAACATGAATTTCTTCCTGGCTGTGCTTCAGCTCTTTCAACCCATTCTTGCTTACATCGCAGAAGACTGCTGTTGACAGTGGTTTAAGGGTATGTTGGTCACCCTCTATGAGGACAGGCACTGGGATGTCATCCTGAACCGTCTTTTTCTCTTTCCACAGCCAGTTCAGAATTTCAATTGACACTTTTACCTCAGATAATGTTGCCAATGGCAGTTGTCTTCCTTCAATGGTTTGCTTGATGGAATGAAGAATACCAATAACTTCTTCATCTGAAAGCAATGTTCTCAGGCCAAACTCCTGGAGCAACTTGTTGTATGCCAGAAATTCCTTTGGGACCTTCCCAATGTAGGCGCTCAGATCAAGATTACATGGGTAGTCTAGGACCAGATCCTGTGGCGATACAAACTGGTTGTGATTCCACAGCCAGGATGTGTCCTTTTTCATCATTGTTGAAAATTCTGAGATGTGGTCTTGCATGTGTTTGTAAATGCTGTGCAACTTTCTCTTGAAATCCACATTTGTGTCCGGGTCAGACATTTTCTGTGCTTTTAATTTCAACACTGTCAAATTCTCTGTAACTTTTTCTGGTGGTGGTAGGCGTTGAAGACCAAGTTGGCTGCTAACTCTGTTACTGAAATTTCCCACCAGAGGCATTGCATGCCCAACAATGTCGTCGTACATAGAATGCCTTATTTCATCTGGACAGAAAAAAAAACAAGTTGTCTGAGATTTGTCGTTAGAGTGTTCACTGCCAGGTTTAGCACATGGGACCCATCTTAACACTTTGAGGTGATGAAGCTGCTCATGAGAGAACTTTGAGAGCAGATCACTAGTATCCAACATCTTCAAGAACACCTTCGCTCTTTTGAGAGCCTCAGCTTGAGAGTTGACCTGTTTACTATCAATCAGTGTGGCGGCATGCAACAAGTGCTCAGGTGACACGTCTACTTCTTTATTTAGCAATCCAAGCACTGTTAGGCTTTGAAGCATCTGTGACGTGTGAGTGTACAATGGTGGGGGAAAGAAATCTGACTCAAAAATGACTTCAAAGGTTGCAATTCTTGGGTCAAAAAAGTTTGAGGCTTTTTTCAGCTTTCCATTCATTTCAATGAAGCTCAAGTCCTTACATCTGCGCCTCAAGGTCTGATTTTGAGAGAAAAGGATCTCGCCATTCTGTAAGATCCAAGTCATGATTTTCTCAGTGTCTTCTTTTCTGCATGCTCCCTTCTCAATACAGTCAATGAGGAGATTGGCTGCTTCTGCAGTATCCATGAGATTAACTTTGAGCAGTTGTAACAGTCTGCGATCAGCCTCAGTTGCACACTGCACAACCGAATCGGGCATGGGGAACTCTGTCGGTACTTTTAGACCAGAAATTAGAAGCACAGCTTGTTTTGATTGAACTGCAACACTTGATCCTTTCATGGTTTGAAACAGAGGCAACTTTGAGAGTAAATCTTTCTCAGTGACTGAAAGAGAATCCAGGCAAGAAAGATAATCTTTCAGTTCTTCTCGTGCTTTTTGAGAGGCAGTTTTGAGTTCTCTGACGACATCCTGAGAATCTAAATTTACCAAGACTTTCATGACACTCCTGGGAGATGGGCATAGCACAAAAGAGTCTAGGTCTTCATGCTTAAGCCACTCATTTCCTGTCACCACTGTGCCACCAACTTTGTTCACCAACTGAGCTATTTGTGTTGGCAAGTTCACCTGCTTGCTTTTTTGAAAAATGAGGGTTGTTTTCTGCTCTAGTCTTGCTAGTGATACAGGCTGACCTACGGACAGAGGACTGACTGGTATTAATGGCATTCTACTGAAATTACTTAACTCTTTGAAGTGAGTGTTGAGAAATTTCCAGAATTCTTGGAGCCAGTCGAAAGGTGGATGTTGACTGCTGCTGATGTTCCAGGTAACAAGCCCTGTCCTCGTCTGCTTCCAGTCCTGTGGCAGATACTTCTTTGTATATTCAGCCACCTGGTTTGCGTCAATGTTGATGACCTTGAATAAATCTGAAAAATAGATTTTGTTTTAAATATATACATAAATGTTTATGGCGTGTGTCAAAAATGCAAAACAACCTTTAAATAACTTGTCTTTAAGATTATATTCCTACTTTCTCTCGCCAGTTCTTTCAGGTGGGTACTGCAGGTTGGAATGAGATCATCTGGGATGAAGAGGTGTTTGCAACATGGTAGCAAGACTCTGCACAAAGAATCCGTTTGTAAGCATATAATCTTAGCGTACAGTGAGTTAACAAATACAGACTTTTCAAACAAAGCAGAAATAAAAATTATAGTAATTGTCAAATAATATACTGAAACAAGTGTGATCTGATCACTATTGGTGATCCAGGAACTGGCTAACATAATAGCCATTTACAGAAGTATAACTTGTGGTAATATATTTAATATAGACTGTAAAAGAGAATAAGGACAAAATTTTAAAACCCACCTTGGAAATTCATTGCTGTCAATTAAAGCAGTGTCCTCCTCTCGGTCTGTGAAAGATCTGAAAGAGCCATCATTGAGTGGCAGCAGTTGAAGGCCCTTGAGTTCTCTGCATTTTCCATCACTCAAAACATATTCCAAAAGGCAGAGTTTATCATCTTTGGAGATGGTGTGCATGTCCATCCTGCGGAGAATGTCCCTAAGGAATGTTGGGGTGACATGTTTAAGGGTGTTGGGCTGTGGATAAGCCTCATTTATAGCTTTTGCGATGTTGTCTGATAAAGTGACAAGATTTTCTCCACAGGAGACCAAAGTCCTTTCAATGGCGGCCAAAATGTCAGAACTTGTTGGACCATTACAGGGGAACACAGCTTCTGATGGAGTGATGAACTGTCTTTCATCTTTGGCAAGAGAGAGGACAGCCACATTCTGTTTGAATAAGTGATCAAGAACATCCAGAGCAACGGCATACCATTTGTCTCTGTGCTTTACCTGGCAGATATCTGGCCACAGATCGTACACGGAGGAGACAGGCAGAACAGATGCTTGAGCAAGCTTGATAGCATCTTGAATGATCATGAGGTATGCTTGTGGAAGCACTTCCTTCATCAGCAACTCGTTCCACACAGCATGTTCGTCATGTTTCTGGTCCTCCTCTTGCCACTTGATGTGTCTTCTGTTGTCTGTGAGGCCAAAGCATGCGTTGACATAAACTGGGAGTCCTGTCTTGTTGGATTCATTGTTTGGGAGGGGGAGGAAGCAGCTCAGTCTACTCTCTCTACTGTCACTCTTCTCCCCACAAGAGAATGCCAAGTCAACTTGAGGGAAAAAACTCAACTTTTTCGCAAGTAAATCAAGCTCTTCTACATTGCCTTCTTTCATGGTACATGTTGTCAAAAGCCACGTTGTTTCTTTGTTGTGTTCTGAGTTTAGGCTTATCACTTTGAACCTTGTTGAACTCTCAGTGATTGACTCGTCTTCGGACTCCAGAAGAACATTTGATGGGACGGAGGATTTCACTTCAAGTCTGCTGTTTACAGTACCATGTACGTCGATATGTATCAAGGACACTGAGATCACGTTTTTCAGGAACAGAAGGCTTAAGTCAGCATCCGCAATGAAGCTGTCAAAAAGCTCAACCACCTTGTTGGAGTCATATAGATTATCTGAGATATCTGATGCCTCTTTGCGCAAGGGGAACCTGAAAACTGTCCCATCGAATTGTTGATTCTCCTTGATGACTTTTGACCATTCTTGTTCGCTCAGGAGTGAAACTATATCATGAAAAGGTTGGAATTGATCATGTATAGTCATAAGATCTTCTTGGTCTTCTGCATCATCCAAAGACCACCGAAAACCTCCTTCTCTGACCCCAAATATTTTTTCTTGGGGGTCCAGAAACCCGAGGTGCTTTGAACTGAATATACTTGGTACATCTGTGAATAGAGTAAAACAGAAATGGTCCCATTAACTTACTATACATGTAAAACAAAAACTTAAACTGAGACTCTTAGGTTTATAGGTTATCTTTATGTAGTTTTACCTGTTATGTGGTAAACAGAGTTGAAGCCGATTCCAAACCTCCCGACTTTGTTTGGATCATTGCGCTTGACACTCCTCCCTGCCGTCTGAATTCCTTTCCAGTCTTCTTGAGTGAACGATGCATTGTTGTAGGCGTAGAGAGCAGGACCTTTGCAAAAACAGACAAAAAATACTTAAGAGGTGCTTATGACTTTTTTAAAAACACTTCTACTCTTACAATCTGGCCAACCACACTTGACTATGGGAGGAAACCGACATGAAACAAGCAGAACATACAAACTTTAAAAATGTTTAAGGCAGATGCGAAAAAATGCTGTAAAATAAGAATGCTTTCAAAAATAGAAAAGTTAATCGTTTATTTATTTTTCAGTTAACTAAGTGCAAAATTAAATGAACAGAAGAAGAATCTGAATCAAATCAATATTTGGTGTGACCACCCTTTGCCTTCAAACCAGCATAAATTCTTCACACCTGCCTAAGATTTTTGCACAGTACTGTATACTATATTATACATAATATAATATACAGTACTGTATATATATTAGTATACATATTATACTAATGTTGATAACCACCTCAGAGCATGGCTATTGTCTGAACACCCTGCATACCTTGGTATAGTCCCAATTCATCAGTCCAAAGGCTCTCAGTCCCATAGCTTCTCTCATCATGGATGAAAACCACTTTTGTGGCTTGAGCATCATCTGCATTTTGAATCAGCTCCTGTGGGGAAAAAATAAAACAGAAATATTAACATAGTTTAACAGATTGAATTTGCAGGGCAGGGAGATCCACTGATATAAAGAATGCTATGTAGTATAATATATAATATGACATTTTTTATACCGTAATTATTATAACCAGTTTTAGAGAGTATTGAACCAACCTTCAAAATTTGTCCACCATCTGGATATCGACGTAGAATATCTTTCAGGTAGTCAATGAAGGGCGGTGCTGTTGCCCCAAAGGACTTTCTGAAAAAAAAAAGAAAAAAGGAGAAGGATTAAAGATTCAAATCAACACAGGGTGTGTCCTCCTCAAAGAGTTGTGCAGCCTGAAATCAGGCATGGCTCCTGACAACTTCAAGTGCTGAAAAAAAGCTCTCATTTCCACACGAACACACAGCTCTCGCCCTTAATGATTGTAGCAGGATGATGCCTGCTGCAATGTCCTTCCCCCTTAACTACCTGGCTCTCAACAGCCAATCACTGCCAGGAGTCTGCCATAAAGGCAGATGGCAGGTAGAGTTACAGCCTCTGACTTTGAGGACCGAGACACGCCCACTTCCTGGTCGTCTCACTTCCGTTCGTCCCGTTGCTACCGGCTGCAGGTATGGTGGCGGTCGCCGCATTGTGTCTGTCTAAACGTGTTTCTTGCTGTTTTTACAAAGACGGTTGTGTCGTAGGCTTGCTCCGGTGTTGGTCCGGCATCAGCAATGGCACTTGCAGGCTGCAACAGTCGTCCTGGTGGCTCCCGTCGCACTGGCCTCTCTCTGTGATCTCCTCCCGTGCGGTGCACACACTGATGCTGCCTGATCGGTAGGTGGACGCTCACATCCCTTTTTTCTTCCTGTCATGTTGTTTGATCAGTCAGTAAAGTGTGTGTATTTATTGCAGGGCCTCGGTGTAACGCTATGGGGAGCGGTGGCTACTAACATTACCCTTGCAGAAAACACTGCTGCTTTGCTTCTACTGGCTTTGCTTCTAACGGCTTTGCCTCTACTGCTTGCTCTACTGTTTGCCTCTGCGACTTTGGCCTCTGGTTGTTTTGCCTCCTTCTGCTGTCCACGCTTTGCCCAACTCATACCTGCCACCAGTTGCTGCTATGGCTGTCGCTTGTACTGCTTCGTCTGTGGTTGCTGCGGCTTCGGGTTTGCTGCGATTTGCATGATGTGCATTGTGGACTTATAATACTAGCTCCTACCTTCCCATGCCCATTCCCCCCCGGTAAGCCTCAGCTCTGAGTTGGCCCCTATTTCCCCTTATGCCAGTATTCTTGTGTTTTTTTAAGTGCTTTTGAATCGTAAAAGCTTGTGAAATAAAAATAATATTTTTGAACTTGGAACCCTGTCTTTTCCTTATAGGTTAACGAACCTGAGTGCCTTGACTTATATATTCTATTCTATCTCAATTACATTACATTACATGTCATTTAGCTGACGCTTTTGTCCAAAGCGACTTACAATAAGTGCAATCAACCTGAGGGTACTAGACTTAGACCACAGGAATCAAGTAAGTACATAACTTTAAGAGCCAACTGTCATCGCTACAGGAGTGCTATATGTTAAAGAAGAGAAAAGAAGAGCCTTTTTTAAAATTTATATATATATATATGCTAGGTGACCATGACTTAACCGAGGTATTGTTGGAAGATTCCCTGGATGAAACTCCCAGGGTGGCGTTGTCTGGCTTCTTTGTACTCACGATTGATTACATTACATTACATTACATTACATGTCATTTAGCAGACGCTTTTGTCCAAAGCGACTTACAATAAGTGCATTCAACCTGAAGGTACTAGACATAGACCACAGGAATCAAGTAAGTACATAACTTTAAGAGCTAACTGTCATCGCTACAGGAGTGCTATATGTTAAAGAAGAACCCACTTGACCCACGCAGGGTGGGAGTCGCCAGCTGTTTGGCTGATGCAGAGCGTAGAGGACGGGCAGGGGTGTAGAGTTTGACAAGGTCCTGGATGTAAGTAGGGCCTGAACCGTTAGCAGCAGAGTACGCCAGAGCTAGAGTCTTGAAGCGTATCCTCGCAGCCACAGGTAGCCAGTGGAGGGAGCGGGTTGTGGGAGGGGTGTTGTGTGTGAAAATTTGGGAAGATTGAAGACCAATCGAGCAGCTGCATTCTGGATGAGTTGCAGAGGTCGGATGGCTTTGGCAGTCAGACCTGCCATGAGGGAGTTGCAGTAGTCCAGACGTGAGATGACCAGCGCCTGGACCAGGACCTGAGCTGCCTTCTGAGTGAGAAACGGGCAGATTCTCCTGATGTTATGCAGCAAGAATCTGCAAGATCTGGTAGTGGCGGTGATGTTTGGGGAGAGGGACAGTTGGTTGTCAAGAGTTACGCCAAGGTTTTTGGCGGTTTCTGTGGAGACAACCACTGTGTTCTGGACAGTGATGTGGTGGTCAGTGGTGGGGGAGCCCTTCCTTGGGAGGTAAAGTAGCTCAGTCTTTCCCAGGTTGAGTTTGAGGTGGTGCAAGGACATCCACTGGGAGATGTCGGCCAGACATGCAGAGATACGTGCTGCTGCCTGTGTTTCAGACTGGGGAAATGAGAAGATTAGCTGGGTATCGCCGGCATAGCTATGATAGGAGAAGCCATGCGAGTGGATGAGGGAGCCAAAGGAGTTGGTGTATATCGAGAAAAGGAGCGTACCAAGGACAGAGCCTTGAGGGACCCCGGTGGTGAGTGGACAGGGTTCTGAAACAGAACCCCTCCAAGATACATGGAAGGTGCGGTCCTTGAGATAGGATTTGAGTAGAGACAGGGCAGAGCCTGACACTCCAAGGCGGTGAAGGGTGGAGAGGAGGATCTGAGGGTCAACAGTGTCGAAAGCTGCAGAAAGGTCCAGTAGAACCACCACAGATGAGAGAGAGGCTGCCTTCGCCTTGTGAAGCTGTTCAGTCACAGCGAGAAGGGCAGTCTCTGTTGAGTGGCCCTTCTTAAAACCAGACTGGTGAGGGTCAAGGAGGTTGTGCCCGTGAAGATAGCAGGATAGTTGGTTGAAGATAGCTCGTTCCAGAGTTTTGGAGAGGAACGGCAGGAGAGAGACGGGTCTGTAGTTGTCCACTAAGGATGGGTCGAGGGTGGATTTCTTGAGGAGAGTATTCACCCTTGCTTCCTTCAGAGAGTTAGGAAAGCAGCCAGTAGTCGAAGTGTTGATAAGATGGGAGAGGAACGGGAGGAGATCCGGAGCAATAGACTGAGAGGTTACAAGGCTGAGCACTTGAGTAGGAGACAGTGGAGTGAATGCTGAGAGGGTGGGAGACGCAGATGGGGAGGGAGGAGAGGCAGGTTGTAAGACTGGATGGGTAAATGAAGAGCGTATGTCCTCAATCTTTTTCAGGAAGTGGTTGACAAAGTGGGTCGGTAGGAGGGAGGAGGTAGGAGGGGGGGTTTGAGGGACCAGGAGATTTCTAAAGATCGAGTAGAGCTTCTTCGGGTTGGAGAATGAGGATTGGATCTTGTTCTGATAGAAAGAGCTTTTTTCAGCTGAGATCAAAGATGAGAAGGCAGCAAGAAGAGATTGGTAGTTGCGTAGGTCCTTAGGGTGTTTAGTTTTCTGCCATTTCCTTTCTGATGCCCGTAGGGGAGCTCTGGTGGCACGCACAGAGTCCGACAGCCAGGGGGCAGGGGAGGACTTGCGTACTTTCCAAGGAGTGAGGGGACAGAGTGAGTCAAGAGAGGAGGAGAGGGTGGCAAGGAGAGTGTCTGTTGCAGAGTTGGGCTGCAGAAGTGAGAATGAGTCCGATGAAGGGAGGGATGAGAGAACAGTTGAGGCCAGAGCAGGAGGAGAGAGAGAGCGAATATTGCGGCGGACCAGTGCAGTATCTGTCGGTGAGGGCAGACAGTCCGATCGGGAGAGTGGGAGGGAGAAATTGATGTAGTGATCAGAGACATGAAGTGGGGTAATAGAGATTGACTTACACCTATAGTTCCGCTTGCCACATTAGCATGAATAGCAAAAATATGAGCTCTATATTTCTTATAGTAATGGTTTAAATCGTATAAGTAAGTACATTTTATTTATAAAGCGCTTTTGACAAGAAATAGAAAAACAAAGTGCTTTACAAGGATATAAAACAACATACAGGCAAACAGAAAACACAATACATCAAGCACATGTATCTATGCATGATAAATTGTTATTATTTATTTTTTTAAAGATATTTTTTGGCCATTTTTGGGCTTTATTGAAAGAGACAGAGTGAAGGGGGAGACAGAGGGGAAGACATGCGGGAAAGGGCTCCGAGCCGGATTCAAACCCAGGCTGCCTGCTTACGAGGACAATGCCTCTATGGTACGCACTCTACCAGGTGTGCCACCGGGAACGCCCCGCATGATAAATTATTATGCATATATAGGTAAGTGCAACAGGTTTCTTCAACGTCTATTCATCAAACCTATGCTGCAAGAACAAAATCTGAAACATAATCCTCCTCATAATCATAATCCTCCCCAAACAAAACAAATAATATAGAAACAAATAGGTGTGCAACTCACCGAGTTTTTTTTTTCTTTGTCTTTGAACTCATCCTTCCTGACTTGGATGCTGGAAGAGAGTCAGAATACAGTGCATTGAAGAACAAACTTTTCATCCACATGTGATATTAAAAGAAACCTGGACCTGCTGCCACATAGTTGATTTCAATATGGTCACCCTCCTGCACACACTTTAGTTTTCTACAGTTTACACTTTTTCCTTTAAGTTTTGTTTACCTAAGACCTTGTGGACATTGCAAATGCAGCCCATTAAATAGTGTTTTTCAGTTTTGTTGGTGGTTCATTAGTCTCTATTTGCAGTGAACTCATTAAATCCATTTCTAAACAGTCTCACGTTAGATTCTTTGATTTCGCAGTTTTTTTTTCATTTGGACTTTTCCTCGTGACTTCAACTTTTTTCTCATTATTTTGACTATTTTCTCGTTATTTTGACTTTGTTCTCGTGACTTCAACTTTTTTCTTTTTATTTTGACATTTTCTTGTGACTTCAACTTTTTTCTCATTATTTTGACTATTTTCTCGTTGTTCTGACTTTTTTTTTTCGTGATTTCAACTTTTTTTTTTCATTTTGACTTTTCCTCATGACTTCAACTTTTTTCATTATTTTGACTATTTTCTCATTTTTACTTTTTTTTCTTCTAATTTTGGCCTTTTTTTCATGATTTCAACTTTTTTTTTGTCATATTGACTTTTTTCATGTGACTTAAATTTTTTTCTTTTCATTTTGACAAAGCCTTGTGAGTTTGAGGAGACATTTTGGAAGGCTGGGGGACAAATCGCACCCCCTGCTGCTGAGCCTTTAAATAAAGGAAGTGGAACATACAAAGTGTCGTGAAGGAGGGGGGTTGACTGTAAATATTTTAAGTTTTTGTTAATAGCTGAAATTATTATTAACTACTATTATTAACTCTGATAGCCGACATATTTTTCCAGGTTTGTGTTTGTTTTTAGATTTTTTTAATGTCTAATAAACAATTGAATATGCCTTTGTTCCCCAATTAGGTCAGATTTTAGATGTAAAACATGTACTGCAGCCTGTACAGCCATGTATATATATGTATATATGTATATATATGTTATGTATATATATATGTATATATATGTTATGCATATATATATATGTATATATGTGTGTATATATATGTATATATATATATGTGTGTGTGTATATATGTGTATATATATGTGTGTATATATATATATGTATATGTATATATGTTTATATATGTATATGTGTATATATATATATATATGTATATATATGTATATGTATATGTATGTATATATATATATAAGGCTAAATATATGTATGTATATATATATATATATATATATATATATAAATATGGCTTTGTTCCCTTATAGGTCATGTTATAGATTTATAATATATACTGCAGACTGCCATTATAGGCCTAATATAACAAACAAATAAATGAAATAATAAAAAGCATAAAAAGAAGCAATGATATGCCTAGCCTGGGACTTGAATATGATATGCCTATTTTGTCCCCTGTATCTTGTGTGAAGTGTCCTTGGGTTTCTTGAAAGGCGTTATATAAATTCAATTTAATATAATTATTCTTTTATTATCATTATTATTATTATTATTGACCTCTCTCTGTTTTTGTGTGTGTCCAGAATACAAATGGAAAGGTTAGAAAATGATTTATAGTCCTTTATCACACAACTGAATTAAAAAGTTTTCTGATGAGTTTGTTCATTTTAGGTATATGATACGTCAACACTTTTCCTGATCTAGGTTTATTGAGCAAAGTATCCGGATAACTTTTGCTGAGTCACACTGCAGCATTGTAGAAAAACCTGTCAACCGCTTCTTGCCTTGACGTCAGGGCTAACAATACAAATGTTTACGACATTTGTGTGGTTAAAAACTGCTCTTGTTGCCAAGTTTTATGAATCACCTGATCAGGAAGGTGGCATTGTTTTTCTCCAGCCTGGCATACAGGGGCAGGTGTACGAGTAATTAAATCAGAACAAAACTTTACTGCATCGTTTTCTCAGGCTCAACTGAAATAATCCATTTCAATGCTTTTATTTTTTTTACACATTTAATTTGAAGTGCTTTTCAAAACACACTCACACATAAAAAAGAAGACTGCACTCTTTGGGCTAAAAAAAAACGAAATTATTAAAAATATAGAATTTATACACACACACACACACACACACACACATATAGTTTGTTTGTCTTTGTTTCACCCCTTTTTTAAATGTCTAATCAACAATTAAATATGGCTTTGTTATAGATTTATAATATATACTGCAGACTGACCATTATAGGCCTGATATCACAAACAAATAACTGAAATAATAAAAAAGCATAAAAAGAAGCAATGATAGGCCTAGCCTGGGACTTGAATATGATAGGCCAATAATAGTTATTTTGTGTAAACATTAAAATTGCAAGTAATGACAAACTTTGCATTCTTGCATCATTATTCATACATTGCATCAGTAAACTTGTTAAGGATCCCTGACAGGGTGCTACAGAACTCGCTTAGAAAATCACTGGTCTAACCTCTAATCTGAGAGGGAAATGGTGTTATGGCAGTATCAGTGTTTGAGGAAAAGTTCCTGCTACCTCACTGCTATGTGAAGCCTAACGCTAAAGCAGGAAATGGAACAATAAATGAATGCAGAAATAAACGTGCAAATTAATGAATACATAGGTGTACATTAAGAAATACAGATATACTGAATAAATTATGAAGAAACAACAACAAAAGACAAATAAAATTAGCATCAAATTATTTTAGATTTTCCATTATGACATGTCATTTGATGTCATGTCATTTCCCCCACATTGATCTTATATATATATTGGTTGGTATATTGGTTAATTTGCTCAGATGCTAATAATAAGTAGTTTAGTAAAACTGTAGGCCTACCTCAGTCATTTTGGTGAAGAGTCATATCAATGCTGCTGTTCACTGGCTTGTCAAAGACAGTGATGTTACATCCGTCCCACGGTTTATGAAGGATGATGATGCCCAACCCCAACACGTCGTTTCCTGGCACACACTCATGTTTCTTTTGTTTCCCAACTAAGTTAATTGGCATTTTGGACTAAACAAAACTTTAGAGGGCAGCAACCACTAAACCTGACTGCAGGTTACAACATACGTTGAGGTGGGTGGAGTCAAACGTTGAGGTGGGTGGAGTCAAACGTTGAGCTGGACTTAGGCTGTTGATGAATGAATGAATGATAAATGTTAAAACGTTATCTATCCTGATTTATAATGCTATTAAACTGTATCATTTGTAATATTTTACTTGTTTCTAGAAAAATTCTGTCAGACACACTGATAAGGTGAATGTGCTGTTTACATGAGGTTATACCACTTAAGAGATCAGAGACTGAGGTGACTTTAAAGGAACACTCCACCGTTTTTTCATATTAAAACATGTTATTCGGGTAAGTAAGACGAGTTGATACAGACCTCTTGCGTCTCAATGCATGCACTAATATCATCACTTCCGCTCCCTCTCACTTCCGTCAGGAGTGATGATATTACTGCGCCGAGTCGAAGTGCTCCCAAGTGCTATTCCGCCATACATTATAGTTATCCTTTTTATCCGCTTCGAAAAGCGCCACGTTTTATTTTGTGTCGCCATACTTGGTCGTTTAACTACTCGTGTAGCTGTATTTAAATAGGGAAAACGTGGAGGAGTTTGGTCGCTTCTAACTGTCCATCTGTTTGGACCGCAATGAATGAACTGGGCTAAGCTAAGTGCTAGCCAAGTAGCTCCGCGCGCCAGGGCGATTGAGTGCACGCATTGAGACGCAAGAGGTCTGTATCAACTCGTCTTACTTACCCAAATAACATGTTTTAATATGAAAAAACGGTGGAGTGTTCCTTTAACATTATCTTTATTGAACTGAACACAATTAAAAATCAAAGCTAACATATTAGCCAGGGTCGGGGCCACTGGGTGCAGTTGAGGGTCCTGGTCCAGGGCCACTGGGTTTGATTGAGGGGCCGAGGCCACTGGATGGGGTTGAGGGGCTGGGGCCGGGGCTGAGGTCACTGAATGTTGATGTGATGATGGATGTTTAATGTACTGGGATCTATTTATGATAGTAATGGTGCAAAAACAACAGTAGAAGTGTGTTGCTTTCCTGCAGTTTAATCCACACTTTATGATCGTGAACTCTGAAGGAATGGAATAACAGTAAAAACACAAGTTATACAATTCATTTGAACATGTGTACAAATTGTGGAAAAATAGGTCAAATCAAAAATGAAACATAATTATTATTCTTTTATCTGAGTGTGTGAATGCACATTGTGGAAAAGTTTTACCCGAATTATATTCCCTGCCTAATTAAAGAGCATCTATAAAGTCACAAGCAGAGGTCCCCAGTCAAGACTGACATGGCTTCAAATCACAATAATAGTGTTAATAATCATTGAAAATGAGAACTTGTGAAATTATGACTTCAGTGCTGATGTTTATTAATCACATGAAGAGTAGACCTGAGGGCTTTAGTACGGAGGAGGCTCAACATAGCCAGGCTCTGTGTTCATGTTCCAGCTCATCAAAACCTTTAGCCCCGGTCAGAGTTAACTGGTGTTATTTTCTGGTTATTGTCCGGCTCTGAGCTTAACTTATTTCAAAAAGTGGTGTTTGGGTGAGATGCTGATTTCGTTGCAGTTTTACAGAACTGTGGGTCCAGAATTGCAGGTCTGAATCTGCAGTCTCCGGGTCTGCAGAGATATACTATTGCTTTCAGCCTTCACACAGATCATGTCTGTTCTCTTTGATATATTATACGACATTTCCTGCAACTAATAAGCTCACGTTTTTCAGTTTCTGGTATCTGACAATGATCACATATAATGTCAACTTTATTGTTCAGCTTACTCTGTCCTATATTTTTCTATTTCCTCCCATATTAAATGTATTACATACTGACTCTATTTTCAACTGAATGTAAGTGTATTATTTTCATGTCCTGATCACAGAGCTACTGCTTTCCTATATTGATTTCATTCTGTACAATGCACTCTCTCTCAGATTTTCAAGAGTCTAATAGGTTGCAGGTTAGGTTAGTTCAACCATTCACCCATAATACCTGTATGAGCGGAAACCCAAATGAATATAACCCTGAGTGCCTTGTTTTCTTATACTTGCATGTGTTGACACACTGTGGCTCAGTTGATAGAGTGGTCGCCAATTGCTCGGAAGGTCTGTGGTTCGATCCCAGACCATGACAGCCTACATGTTGAAGTATCCTTGAGCAAGATACTGAACCCCAAATTGCTCCTGATGCTGCGTTCATCAGTGTATGTATGAAATTCTCAATGGTGGCATTGTTTAGGATAGCCTCGGCCACCAGTATGAATGTGTGTGTGAACGGGTGAATGAGCACAGTCTGTCGTGTAAAACGCTTAATGGATAGTAGGTGTAGTTAGCATCTTTTAGCTTGTTTGTGTTATCTCAGTGCTTCCCCTAGAATTTTTTTGCAGCGGTGCTGCTGTGTCCGTGGCCATGAGTGGTGTTGCCAAGGAAAGTAGCTATTGGCTGTCCAAAAAGTCGCTAGAAGTCGATAAATGATGTCATCACCTAATTTGCATAATTTGCCATGTCCATGTACTTGTAATGGACGCTTTAGGACAGAGGAATAACTTTGTGGGAAAGACAAAAAGTGAGTAAAAAACACCCTAAATATGTTTAGAACTGCAAGTGCACTGTCTTCTGTCACAATTTCAACTCTCCTCTTTTATCCGGCCTCGGGACCGGCTAAAGTTACCCAAAGGAGACACTGACTGTAAACCATCCCCTCCGGCTCTGTGACTGCAGCTGGGAGAGACTGCTGTGGGAGGACTGTGCTGCTTGGACTCATTCCTACTCTTCTTAATGAGCCACCTCTTGAGTGAAAAGCTTCTTTAGCTTGCTGCCATTTATGAGACAGGAATGGATGGTGTAAATATACCTTGTGAATTAAATTATGTAAACGTAATGTTGTAGCAGTAAGTTTAAATTTAAATTTAAAACAATTTTTAAATTGTTGTAACAAAGTTCTACATTATGTGCAGTGTTCATTATCATTGTCAGTAGTTTGGGCAGGAACTAGTGGCAGTCCATAACAGATTGATCACATCTATTTATACTTCTTCAAAGTAAAACATGCTGCCATAGTAAAGTTTGTTGCTCAAACAGGATTAGATTTGAGGAGTTGTAGAAAATGTGTTTCCTTTAGCAACAATTCCCAGAGCAACCACATGAGGGCAGGCAGCATCCCCACATCCAGGTTTGAACTGAGTGCACTGTTGTCACATCATTATCAGCATGAGATGCATAAGTGACTCTCTGATGCTTTGCTAGGTGTATAAAGAATGTAAAACTGCTGATATTTTGTATCTATTAAGGCCACTGCCAACAAACCAGAGTCTCACTCAGACATCAACAATCATCTACCTTGGCTCGCAGAAATGCTTTGTCAGGTCAAATCTGTGGTAGTGAATCTCCAGTGGAGACTGGGGATGCTTTGTAAAGTTACTTTGGGGATTATACAACTTTTAACTAAGGTTGACACATCATTCGTATACATTAACAGACTAACAGAGCAATGTCTATTTCTATTTCTATTACACAGACTCGTAAGTCCCTGAGCTGTACTGGACCAGAAAACACTGTGTGTATCTCTGCTGTTAAGAATGCAGGGACAGGAGGTGGTAGAGCAACTGCAGAGGCTGAAGCTGCAGAATGGGTTAAGACTGCAGCCAACTGCTGAATCTGAGAGGCTACTGCTGCTAGTGTTACCGGCCTCAAGTCCAGGGGGACCTGGGCCACTAGCTAGTTTGCTGCACAGTCCTGAGGGTCTGTGAAGCAGTAAGGACAGAGACAAGTTATGTGTTTGCGAACAACTTGGCGCCATGTTTTATTCTGCTGGTCACAAAATGTCATTAACCATTCAACTGGCCTTAAAAACACACTTGTAAAATTTACTGACCTCCTTAGCGGAAGCAGATACTGAAAGTGCCAGCATTGTAGCTGCAAAATACTTATATGCGAGGAGAATATCATTGCATTATTACAATGTCAAATGCATGACAATAATTAATCAAAACAGTTAAATAACAATAAAAACACATTAACAAATATTTGGCTTTTCCTTGAGAACTGTTTCAATCTGTTTAGATAAGGCAAAATGATTTGGTAGCTACGTTATCAACAATTACAGGGCTCCAAAACACCACAAATTTACCACAGTTTTACATTTAACTAATGGATCCAAAACAGACTACTTTTAACAAATATATGGTAATACATTCAGTAACATTAATACTAGGGCTGGGACTCGATTAAAAAAATGTATCTAATTATTTAGAGGCTTTGTAATTAATTAATTGAAATTAATCGCATTTTAATCGCATATAAATATTTGACCTGAGAACAGTGAGAAGTAATTTTTTCACATGGATTTTTAGTATACCATTGTATAATGACTGAATACATAAGCTTAAGCAACAAAAATATTGTTTATTTTTGTTCAAGTCCAACAGGCCAGTGCAATTTTTGCCATTAAGTGTAGCAAAAGCATATTTAGAAATATAGTACATTTCAGAAATTCAGGTAGCCTATAGGTAGGTAGACCTTCTGTAAACTATAATACTTTGGTTTTTTAAGTAAAACACAATACACGCTAGCTACCACTCTAGCCGCTAGCTGCTATATTTTTTGCATTGAGGTTATACTTGAGGCTCGATGTGCTGCGGTGATATGTGAATTCCTTGTTGCATAGCAACACAACCATGCTCTTATCGACGCTTCCATCCTTTGGTTTTTGGTAACAAAATGTCCCATCATCCACAGGGCCAACCAAAGCGTCTCATCAGCTTCTTTGTTCATGTTCACTGTGGTTTGTTGTTGTCTGAACTCATGAACGCTAGTTGGTGCTCCAGTATAATCGGTCCGCCTGAAACTCATCAAGTGAGAAGCGTTCTGCGGTGCAAAAATAAGTGCGATTAAATTGCGTCAATTTTTTAACGCGTTCATTTTTGTGTAATTAATTAATCTTAATTAACGCGTTAAAGTCCCAGCCCTAATTAATACATATTATTTCCACACTATTCAACATAGCAGATTTAATTTCAAATATTTTTATTTGGATTTTCAGACACATGTTCATGTTGATTACAAAGTAGACAGTAGATCCTTATTTTTAACAAACAAAAAGTGCAGGGATTAACAAATACAATTAACAATCCCGTACATAACAACCCCCCCCCCCCCCCTCCCTTTACAGTACTGAGAGCATTTTAAGGCACCATTCTAAAGATTAGCTTATGGTGTATCCCCCTCACGGGAGTCAGGCTGCGAATGCTTATGTCAAGGGCCAAAGCTGAGCACATTCATGTTGTTTGGGTATTATGAAAATATAATAAAAAAGGATCCCATGTTTTATAGAACTTTATCTCTGAGCCGCCGATATTGAAGCGCAGCTTCTCCAACTTGAGACAGGTCATTATGTCCTGAAGCCATTGGCTCAGCGTGGGCGAGGCAGCATCCCTCTATCTAAGTAGAATTGCGCGTCTGGCCAGAAGCAAGGCAAAGGCAACAACATGTTGCTCACTAAGTGTCAAC
This sequence comes from Centropristis striata, assembly GCF_030273125.1. Classification (NCBI taxonomy): domain Eukaryota; kingdom Metazoa; phylum Chordata; class Actinopteri; order Perciformes; family Serranidae; genus Centropristis; species Centropristis striata. The sequence goes on from NC_081534.1 coordinate 9,263,028, forward strand.
TGTGGGTTGTCACCAGTGGCGATGCCAAATAGAGCTAGAGTAGGGCTAGGGGTGATATTCCTACCCAAAATTTTAGATAAAGTATTGAAAACATTGTTCCAGAATATCTGTAATTTGGGGCACAGCCAATACATGTGGAAGAGGGTACCGTCATTGGCTTTGCATTTGTCACAGATTGGATTTAAGCTAGGGTCAAAACTAAACAGCTTTGTCTTAGACATGTGAGCCCGGTGGACAATCTTGAACTGAAGCAAACAATGTCCTGCACAAAGTGAGGTTTTGTGTATTGCCCGTAATATAGAGTCCCACTGGTCATCAGATAAGGGTCCCAAATCCTGTTCCCAGGCTGAACATAGCAGATTTAAGCTAGGCTGTGGAACACATACCAATAAACCCACACCTTCTCTGAATGCCTCACTGTCAGAACATGTATGTAACACTTAAGCATTATTTTTAACTCATTTTATGCTTTTTTAACCACATTTAACATACGTGTGAAGCAGTAAGGACAGAGACACGTTATGTTTCGCGATCAACTTGGCGCCATATTTTATTCTGCCGTTCACATGACAACACAGGCTCAAGTTGTCTGTCCCCCACTGTGCCTGTTCTAACCTGCTGTCACAAGAAAATAACAGCAAGGTTTATCCAAAATGTGAAAGGAACTGATTTATATCTGAGAGGGACTAATTTATCAAGTAGTTATTAGAACAAAATAAAAAAATAAGGGGGGTGTCAGTTTTTCATTAACTTTTAACAGAAGCTATTTTCATGTGAGCTGCTGCTAACTGTCTTGCTTCAGAGGTTGTGGTAGCTGTCATTGTGGCATGATGTTGGACAACGGTCTAGATCCTCTCCAACTGATTCTGTGGTGAAATAATGTGTGCTGGGTCCATCTCTGGCTGGATTGTACTGTAGTGTGTAAGGATCCAATTGCAGCACACAGGATATCAGGAACAGTTTGTAATGACTTAATGGAAAGTCTCTCAATAAAGTTTCTGGCTGAGCAGCTGATATGGCATGATAAATCACTTCAAGTCAGGGACAGAAGGCCACACACAGGAACAAAGAAAACATGCATGAACTTAAAACTAGTGTATGCAATAGTTATAAGATACACTGTAAAAAAGAAAGCTATGGTTGCCAGAACTTTACCGTAATGAATACGGTGCAATTTTTTCTAATATTACAGTAAAATTATATTAGCACTGTTGATTTCACGTTTAAGATTGCCATTTTATTTCCATATTTTACCGAATAAAAAAAAAAGCTTTTCCATTAAAAGAAACACTGTTCTGTCATTTAATTGACAAGAAAATACTTGCTGCATAAATGAAAGATTTTACCATTAAATATTACAGAAAAAATATTTTTACAAAAAAATAAATGCAAAAATTACAGTGATGTCTTGTATATATATATATATATATATACATGTATATGTATATATATATATATATATCAGTATATTTTTGTTACAAACACGGTGGCAGTATATTTTACAGTGGAGTAATGTTTTGTTTGTCTTTTTAAACAGTAAAAACTGGAAAATAATAATAATACATTTACAGTGTTTCATTGTTACTGAAACAGTCTTTTACTGTCATGGTTTAGCAGTTTTTTTTTATAGTGTATATATGTGTGTGTGTGTGTGTGTGTGTGTGTGTGAAAAACAAACAAAAGAAACACTTACTGTTGTTGGATTGGAGCCAGTGCTTGATGTTGGTCACTTTCTTGAGAGGATAGAACAGACCTACAGACACAATTACATGTCAATTAAATATTTAGGAAGATTTTTACCAAGATGCCAAGATTTTAGGAAGTGCATTTTTATATTTAAGAATCCTTATTCATTTTATCTTGAGCAAAAGCAGTGGTGGCTACTTTAAAAGCAACATGTTTTGGCCATTTTCAGGTGAGTTCTAGTGCCTGTCTCCTTAGCTCCCCTCTCAAAAAAAAGCCTATGTCTTCTTTGTTTCCCGTTCTTCATCCATCAAATGCACTCCCAGTGTCATCTGCACTGTCATTGCAGCCAAGGAATGACTGTAAGATTGCTGTAGCAACACTTTCTACCTACCCTACATATAGTAGAGTAGTGACATCACAACCTAACAGACGTCATGATGGCTTGTTTAAAGGCAGTTTTTTGGATACCAGCTATGTGCATTATTCTGGGGATTGAGCTTGTTGATACTTTCATGAAACTTTTTGCTCGAAAAGCCAATATTTGGTGGTTACCAGAACTTTTTTTTAGATATTATGGTAAAAAGACAGCATTTCACGTTTAAGATTGTCATTTATTAAATTTTTTACTGATGAATAAAAAGTTTTTCCATCAAAAGAAACGCTGTTCTGCCATATAATTGACAAGAAAATACTTTATAAGCGCTGCATAAATTAAAGATTTTACCATTAAATATTAGAGTATATGTATTTGTAAGAGATATGGTGTTTAGTACATTTAACAGTTAGAAAAAGTATTTTTTACAAAAGATAAATGCAAGTGCCAGTGTATTTTACAGTGGAGTAATGTATCAAAAAAAAACAACTGTAAAAAATACAGTTTGGGCATATATATGAAACTGAATTAACCCATTTATCATTTTTAGGTCTTTTACCTTTTACTGTCATGGTTGACCAGTTTTTCACCGTAAAAACTACAGACATTTTTTACAGTGTATACTCTGATCATTGCAGATTTCAATGAGTATCAGTATATAATTAGATGTAGGGATTTTTTGTGAAGGAGAATAAGGCTTCTTTGTAATTAAAAATCATTAGACCTTTATATATTATTCTTTTTTTATTTATGGACACATTCACTGTAAGGTTCACCCTATCAAGACACTATCATGCCATTAATGTATTATTTTACAGAAACATAAGCAAGGTTAAGGAATCACTGAACAGACAGTTAACAACCTTGCAACTGCCCAAATCACTTTGAAAACCTTCAAACTTGAATTTGGAGAAAAAGTGACAGCTCAAGTTTGCAATGCATCTTAGGTATAGCTCTGCTTTAAAAACAGCAATGTAAATAAAGACATTTATTAAGCCCATAAACACCTCTGGCATACCATAAGCCTATGGAAAATACAATGCTGACACACACACACAGACCCACAGAGCATGTGAGGGCGGGACTGATTCAGACCGATTCAGGCATGCTTTCTATCACCATGCTGTCATGGTTTTGTAGGGACGAAGAGGGGTGTAAATTGCACAGGCTGGAGCTGTATTTATATTGTCATCTAGCTCTCTAAAGAGAAAGTAGGTATATTTCCCAAGAAAGTCAACATACCTTTGAATCGACTAGTGTCCCAAACACTAAAATGAAGAAACCCTGGGGAAAGACAGATGACATGCACATTTATTTATGATTGTAAGGGAAGAAACAAAATTGTTATACTGTCAAATTGTAATACTGCCACTTGAACATGAAATCATAAACTTGTATTTCAATGGATGCATTACCTGTAGTGAACTGAAGAATGCAAAGGCAATGTGGACTCCCAGATTTGGCAAAATCATGGTTGCCAGTCCCAAAGACCAGGTCAGTCCAAATAAAGGATGACTTAAAAAAAGTACGACACACCTAAAAATGACCACAGGCTTCTGCTTTTGATGTGTTTGGGCAGTGTCTCCGTCAACTCTTCTGAACATTTTGAACAAAACCACAATAACAATTAAACTGTTGATGAAAACTATAGTCAAGGCAGGTATCACCATTGCCAGCAGGGCCTTTGTGTCAAACCAGTTGAGCCAACAAGCAAAGTCTTTGGTGGTGTATCCATTTCTCGGGGCTGTGACAGCAACAGTAATAATGGCAATAATCAGAGGGCCACCATAGCCTAATGTGAAGCCTATAGCCATCATGGTTGATTTGGACATATGGGAGAAGACCATGACTGACCGGTAAAAGAGGAGAAGGCCTGACACAAGCATCCAAAAGAACAGAGCAAGGTAGAAAAAGTGCATAAAAAATGTTGCTGTGCTGCATGGCCTCTTTGGAACTTCATAATTCTCCCCTGGGTTTTCAAGGGAGTTCTCAGCAATATTGGCAGCAATGATGAAACAGATGTCAGCAATCAACAGAGAAAGGGCAGTGTTAATGATGGAAAAGTGGCGCATGAAGGCAGTGCTATTTCTGGTGATGGTTTTCCAAACGTATCCTTCAATAATGAGACAGATGACTAGGCTTGCCAGAGATACCCCAACTCCAGCATAAATGATTCCAGCCCGAAAAATTCGGAATGTAATGTCTGTTGCCATCAGAATTGAGAAAGAGGTGAGATGGTTGCAGTTGCACTTTACTGTGCCATTTATGTCGGAAACAAACGTACAACCCTCATCATCCCAACCACCCAGATTATCAAACAGTGTGACGTTCCAGAAGACACACTGTGGGTTTCGAAACAGGGATGTGTTCAGCTTGTCATAGCTCAGAGTAACATTCTGAATTGTTGCATTTATTTTGACAAGCACCACTGCAGCGTTAATAGCATTATCGGTGACAGTGCCATTAATGGTGCCATTGAAGAGGCTGGTGTCAAAACTGGATTTCCGTGCTGGCAAGACATTATTAAGGGTGGAGAAGATCATGGTGGTGATAAAGACATTGCTGAGGTTGGTGTCTGGAATGTCTATGACAATGCTGTTGTTCAGATCTGCCCAAAACGAGTTGTCAAACGGCGTTCTGTTCAGATGGATCCGTTGAGTCTCAAACACAATCTCCCCATCCAACCCTTCAGAGAGGGTCTCCAGAGAAGCCAGTAGTTCTGAGCTTGCACTGTGGGTTCCATTTGAATTCAGAACTTCCCAAGACTCTCTTGAATCATCACCAACAATGGCATCAACTGTTTCAAGTACACCCTGCAGATGAAGAGACATTTCATTGTGAGGGTGCAACATCATAAACAAGTAGGGGTGTGACCATACTCTCAGCTCACGAGACGAGACACGTTATTGGGTTCACGAGAACGAGACAAGACGAGATTTTAAGAAAACTACAATGACACAATATATGACTGGACCAACAGACTTTTATTTAACCGAGTTGCACATTTTGAAATCTTTTATTATACCTCTTTTCAAGCATGATGTAAGCATGAGCTTTTAATAAACTTCTTCTTCCACAAATTGAAACTAAAACTAAAATGTATAAAAGTTAAAATAAGATAAATAAAATAATAAAATCCCCCAGAGGGATTAATGAGACTCCGGAGGTGATGTTTGGTTCTCTATCGTCGTATAATCGCTTAGCGAAAGTTTCAACCATCATCCGTGATCACATACACAATGGATGAAACACGGGAGAAGCAACTGTGGCCACCGTCGCTAACTGCACAACATCAGCTGCTGATCAAAACAAAGCAGCATGGCTCATTATCATAAACATAGTGATCTTCAATTAACCAGCATCACTAACTGTGCACAGAGTGTCCGCCCGGTGCTTGTTGTAAACAAACAGAGATCGCTAAGTGAACACCTCCTGCAGCAGCACATACACACTGTACTGCTACAGAGCTAACTGTTAGCAATTTGCAGACTCAGACTGCTACAGAGCTAACTGTTAGCCTATTAGCAATTTGCAGACTCGGTTCTGCAGCTGGGAGAGACTGCTGCAAGAGGACTGTGCCGCTTTGAGTCGTTCTTACTCTTCTTAAGGAGCCACCGGCCTCTGGTGGCTGCTGCTTCCCCTCCTCTTTTTCTTTTCTTTTTTTTCTGCCCCCACAGGTCACAAATAGAAGTTTGGATAACTCACAAATCTCGCAAGACAGATTTTTAACGCAACGAGAAATATCACCGAGTTTAATCTCACGAGATCTTGTCACACCCCTATAAACAAGTAAAAAACCCCAACATTTATTGATAAAACACACATAACCCAACAGCTACAGAGGGGAATGTTGAACCTACCTGTATGACAGCTTCACTGACTGCATCAGAGGAAACATTTGCAATGTTGTTTAGGATGTCAACAATAGCTGATATGGTTGCAGATGAATTTGCAATTTTTGATTTGTCTCGTTTGACAGTTTCACTTAAATTTGCCACAAAGGCTGGCACTTCCACCTCAGCCAAATCCTATAAAATGTTGAAAACCCCAAAATATGGCATTTTATTAGTCAGATATTACAAACTATTCATAATGACTGCAAAGACATGTCTAACTGGCCACTCCGGGGAAGGGAAGGGTAAAGGAATGTGCTGATTAAACGGGACAGCTATACTGCCCTACAAAGTCTAACTGCAGTAACTGGCAAAGGGTAAAACTCAGGAAAACTGCTTTAAAGTTTTTTAACGTGTTTCAATTGGCCAGCCAAACTTGTTATATGTAGATAAGTGATATGACACTTATTTCTACATGTATTGATGATGTCATTTTTATGCTAAAAAATCATGATGATTTTATGACCTTTGACCCCAAAAACGTAGTTACATTGTGCATTGCTGTAAAAGGGTCTAATAGTAATGGAGTGGAGAAAAAACAATGTTGTCGCCTCTTTCAGCTTTTATTTTTTATTTTCAGTGAATAAACATTTTCAAATTGATTTTGTTATCAGTGTATTCAAAAGTGTTTCACAACTGTGTGTGTGTGGACAAAAAATTGAGAGAGCACATGATGATGATAAAGTGAGGTGTGTGTGTGTGTGTGTGTGTGTGTGTGTGTGTGTGTGTGTAGATGTGCCATTGTCTGTTTTGTCCTACTATGACAAAACAGAGTGAAGAACTGGTTGTAAATAAATCTGTCAGGCCTGATTTAGGCCCCTGTTTACAAAATATTTTATTTTGTTTAGATGGTGACGACGTTTTTGGGGCTTAAAAACGCAAAAATCTGAAACCACCCTCCAGAGTGTAAAACTGTAATCCGCTCCTCCGTAGCGTGTCCGTCTACACTGCCAAGACACAAAACTCTGCTCAGATCTGCTCACGCGTTACGTCACATACAACCTCCAGTACAGGGAAATAAACAAACATGTGGGATTATTTCCATGCGTCGGACCTTCAAGCTGCTCTGGCAACTTACAGGAGTCTTTCCACCAAATGTACAGGATATGTACAGATAGTATTAGTGAACAGAGAAGGATCTGGAATTACCTCTATCACATTTTGGATGCACCAATTGGTCGGAGGCGAGCCAGACGGCTTTGGACAAGACCTGGGAGATCTAGTGGATGGTGGAGAACTTTGTGGAAGGAGTAGCTCATGAAAATACTTGGCGTGAAAACTTCCACATGCCCAAAGATGCTCTTATGGCTTTGAGTGATGCCGCCTGGCATGCATACAATTGAATTCCACACACTTTAGCGCCACCGTATGCACGCAGATTTCCTCCTGAAAACGCTCGTCTAAACGCAGAATAAAAAGTGAAGACGCGACGCCACTTTTTTTTCTTCTGCTCAGATCGTCATCATGTAAACGTAACCTTAATTCCCCCTCAGTGTTTTTACAGAAACAAGTAAAATGACAGCAAAGTGAATGAAAGAAACAGAGAGAGAGATAGATTGCCACTATTTGGGGCAATCCACGTACCTCCAACTACAGATCTTCAGTTCAAAAATGAGATCACCTACCTCTGAATGAATAAATAATTCCTTGATTTCTATTATGATGCAGGTGTCTTTCTTCAATTTCCACTCTCCTGTTTCCTGACAGACTGCAGTCTTGCTCCCCTCTTGACCACTATCACATCCTTTGACTGATATGTGGCCGACTTTTCCAGTCCCATACGGATCTTTATTACATTTACCACCTACGATTGAGTTCAGTAATGAATTAGTGTGGAGAAACAATTTGGCAGTCCATAACACATATTATCACCTGTCAAAAAGACAAAAACACTTTCATCTGCGATTGGCTCCAGCCCCCTGGGACCCGAGTTTGAATAAACGGTTATGTAGGTTATAATGACTAAAATGAAACAGTGGTGCTAAAAATATCAGTTATAAGTTAACCAATAATCTAAGACACATCTTGTGTGCATAAAGCTATCCGTTGTGCCTAATTTTCCCTCTATTGTGAATAAAACAATACCTGGAATAGTTGTAGTTGGAATTGTAGGTGAAGAGGAAGTTGCCCCAGTTATTGAAAGGGTACTACTATCAGGTGGGCTGGTAGTGGTGGTGGGGATAGCAGTAGCAACTGTAGTAGAGGCTGTGGTGGGGATAGTGGTCGTAGTGGTTGTGGCCTTGGTAGTAGCAGCTGTTGTTGGAACTGGGGTAGAGGCAACATGACATAATTTGTTAAATATCCTCACAAACAGTGGATTTATAATCCTCAACAATTTACAAGTCCCAGCAATGGGTTTTGTTATAACCTACATACCGTATTTCCTCAATTTAAAGCCGGGCCCCTATTAATGACCGGCCTGTCTTACCGGTGTTATGTCAAAGTCTGTTCCCCCGTCGATATGTGTACCCCTTACCTTAACCTGCACCAACCTGACCCCTGACCCCAACCAGTCGTGCTTTTTCTTTTTTTAATAAAAGCCTCCTTCAAATAATAGCCTGCCCCTATTATTAGCTGGGTCCCAAACTGATTTTTTATTAATAGAAGCCCCGGCTACTATTTGAGGAAATACGGTATATTACATATCCTATAATAATACCAATAATTAATACAAATAATTATAACATTATGTTAGGCTCCTACTTGTTGCAGTTGTTGTTGGTGGTGCAGCTGTAAATATAATGTAATGAAATAACAAGTTGAAAAGTGAAATCCTAAATGCTGAAATAATTTACAAATCCCAACCAGGGGAAGGTTACCCTATAACTTATTTCTAAATACCTACTGGTAACAGTCGTTTTTGGTGGTGTTGTCGAGTTTGTATAAGCGCTAAGGATAATGAATTAATGAATGAATAAACCTACCAACCACAATCAGAATAAGCAGTACTTCTACACTGGTTATCAACTCAGTTACTTGATAACCAGTCAAGTTTGTCAACGCAGAGTCCTCAAATCTAGTTATTAAATGAACCCTGTATGGTACAGTGTTGCCTTCAGGCACCATACCCATTTTGGCCTGTCAAATTCCTACTTCCAATTGCATCTTGAATTATGTAATACTTTTAGAAAAGAGGGAAGACAATAGGGAGCCAATAGCAATGCTTTAATTTGTCACATGACAAATTTGTTGAGGCCATATTGAAACCCTTTTTGCAGCCTTGTAGGCTATATATATATATATATATATATATATATATATATATACATATGTATATAAAAGGGTTTATATCTCTGCAGGACTTCAATAGACTCGATTACTGTAATGCTAGTCTTTACAGTAGCCCTAAAAAGACCTGCTGTACCTCTTTACTTAACACACAAATAGGGGCGTGGTATCAGTATTGTCATCTAACTTTCAGTTATAAATGCCTCAAATGTATTTCCCAATTTTCACATCACATTTACGAAAATTTAATTATCAGATTTACCATTTCTTTTCTCTCTGGTGTGTGGTAGTAACTGTTCATCTTCATGGTGTACCTGAGACAACAAATATCAGGTTTAAGGAGTTGCTTTGTGTACATCATGAAATTTGATTCCATATTTTATGTTCAGTATCACAAATACCGTGGACCTACCCGAAAAACCTGACCTGAAAATCCAACGAAGTTCACTTTTTCCAAAATAGCGAGTGTCACTACAAGGGCAAATATGATGCATCCATTTCTATATATTGCCATTCCTTTTAAAGAAAGGTTGAAAGGTAAGGAAGTTAACACAAGAAATGATATAGTGATTTCATCCAGCTTCAATTGCAGCATTGTTTCACAGCCTTTTGCTTGTATTGTTACAAAGTCACAGTGATGTGGAACTCTCATTTTAGTTATAACTCTATCTACTAACTACTAAGTAAATAATAGACGAGGCAATTATTGACTTGCGCGTTTGATTAATTAATAATTATTAACTTTTATCAGTGTTATTCATGTACCAGCTTTGTCATTAAAATTTACTTACTGCCAAAGTGTGCACTAAAGATGAGCCATCGTACTGTTTAACACAGCACAAAGACATGATGTGTTGACAGTGACATCGTCATTAATGTAAAGGGAACACCATTTCGTTTACAGGTGCAGCAGGCAACAAAGGATTTGAAGTACGATTTGTCTGGAAACGACAAACCTCTCTGTTGTAAAAAAATAAAAAAATCTTTTCAAGACATTCTGCATTTTACATCCCCCAAATTAGCAAATCAAACCAGTAAAAGCTGCTGTAGTTTAGATGTAAAATAATGTTAACTTTGACTGGGTATTTAGCTAAAAAGATTGGTGTGATTAGTGTATTTTTAGGTAAACTAGAGGGCTGTGTGATCACTCAACTGAACAGACAACTCTATAGTAAGCACAAACTCAGTTGAATCATCAAGCTGCACAGAAAAATGGTAACCAGTCACTTCAAAGAAAAGCAACTTTGAAAGAAAATCTGAACTCAGCAAGATCTGGCACAAGCTGCCACTACTGACTACAAGGGGAAAACTATTTCACGATAACCTCAGTCATTTTACCCATCCGCAAACATGGTTAAGTTAAAAAGGCTCCATAGTAAAGGATTTCTACATAATCAGAAAAAAGGTCACTCTGTAAACAGCCAGCTAAGGTTCAGTGGGATCATTCTTAAAAACACTAGCACTAGGGGGAAAAAAATCAAGTCCCAACAAATTTTCACAGACATGAAAAAAACAGCCAGTTTACTTACGTTCGCTTCTTACCACCCTCTCTCTCATACTGTATATATCCGCTCTGTGTTTAGGAAACACACCTCTCTACAGAAGCCTCCAGAGTGCTGAGGCTGTCACCTGCAAGTGGAATTATGGGAAACATGCTGCTGGAATAACTTTACCATTCCATCATCATGACTCATGAACCAGTTTCTGTAGACACCAATGTTCTACTAAAATTTGTATAAATAGACGCTTTAATCAGGTCCCACCAGCAACCCGACGTGCAGAAGAATGCGAGGGCCCAGTGTTGAACATTGTCTTACGCAAAAGGGGTCTAAGCCAAAGCAGAGCCTAAAATTGTGTCAAATATTACAGCACAAGATCTAGAATCACCCCTCGTCCTGGTGTTGGGGGGTGTTACAGAGGGCTAATCATGCTTCAGGGTTAGTTGTAGGGGACATAAACATAAGAAAAACACAGTTTTAGTGGAGGCGTTCATTAAGCATCTTTTAATGTCTTGTGAAAAAATGAAATGTGATTGTTATCTGTAATTGGCTGCACATTCAGTAAAAGAGCGGCATCATATGCATGTCGATTGATCTTGTGGCAGGCTGCAAGTCAATCTACTTGGTGTCTGTAAAATACCCTGAGGTGGGACACCAAACCCTCACATGATCCCCTATTGTGTTTGGTCAATCTCAGCACCAGACTCCACATCTGCAGAGGTGTTCACACAGGGTTATTGACACATAGCAAAAGGAATCATAGCCAACAGTCAGCATCACGGCTCAAGTACTTGCTCTGCAGGTTTCACAGCTCTTCCCGTAATAATCTGAGACTTGACGGCAATCAAAACAATATTTTTTTTCTCCTGTCAGTCGGTGAAATCTAAAACCACATCTTGAAAGGTCATTACTGGGTCTACTGTTGAACTGTTGTGGTATCGTATAATTGTTAAACATAGGGTCTGAAATTGTCATCAAATGCCTGAGAAAGGGGATTTTTTCAATGTGCTTTGCCAGCATCACATTAGCCGTGTTTCGACTAGGGGAAAAAGTGGCCACCAGGAAAGTCTCAGGCCACACCCTCTCAAAAGTAGTGTTTCGACTACAAGTTAGCCCCCAGAGGGATTTAGAGACTCTGGAGGTGATGTATGGTTTTCGCCGTCGCTAATTGTGCACAATGTCAGCAGCTGAAAGCAGCATGGCTAATTGTGCGAGAGAGTCTCCGCAGATCATAAACGGACATTGGTTACTGTGCACAGAGTGTCCGGTGCTTGTTGTAAACAAACAGAGATCTCTAAGTGAACACATCCTGTAGCAGCAGCACATACACACTGTACTGCTACAGAGCTAACTAGCCGGCCTCCGGCTCGTTAGCGGCTCGTTAAAAAGAGTAAGAAGGAGTCGCTGGATTTGTCTCCAGTCGCTTTCTTGAAGAATAGTTGCTCTTCAGTTTCTTGTTAATTTTCCATGGTTTTCTTGATGATGATTTTGTTTATTATCAAGAAAACCATGGAAAATGTCTAGATATCAGCTCTTAAATTAAACTCTTATCAGCTATTTTTGTTGTTATCATTATATTTGTCCAAACAAATGTACCTTTAATTGTACCAGGCATTAAAATGAACAAGAAACTGAAGAAAACAATAGTCTAATAATTTTTTCCATGACTGTATATATATATATATATATATATATATATCCTCCTGATGACCCATCAGTCTCTGCACGGGTCTCTGACTGCCTCTCTGACATAGCCACTTGGATGAAGGCACATCACCTCCAGCTGAACCTCTCAAAAACTGAACTGCTGGTCCTCCCTGCTAAACCCACAATACACCACAACATCAACATAAAGATTGACTCCCTGTGTCTTTCACCCACCAAGGTGGTGCGAAACTTAGGGGTGATGATTGATGACCAACTCACCTTTTCCAGTCATGTCGCCTCAGTTACCCGGTCATGCCGCTTTGCACTTTACAACATCAGAAAAATCAGACCTTACCTAACTCAACATGCCACTCAACTCCTGACACAAGCTGTTGCCATCTCAAAACTTGACTACTGTAATGCCCTCCTGACAGGCCTGCCAGCCTGCACAGTAAAACCGCTTCAGATGATCCAGAACGCGGCGGCGCGCCTGGTCTACAACCAGCCAAAAAGGTCACTTGTCACTCCGCTGCTCATTGAGCTCCACTGGCTACCTGTTGCAGCCCGCATCAAATTAAAATCTCTAATGCTGGCCTACAAAGTTGTCTCCGGTACTGCTCCTACCTACCTGAACGCCCTGATTCAAACATGTGCTACCTCACAACCGTTGCGCTCTTCCAATGAACGGCGCCTGGCTCTACCCCCCGTTGGTCCAAGGCAATCCAGGCTCTTTGCACTTCTTGTTCCCCGCTGGTGGAACACACTGCCAGTTCCTACTAGAGCAGGGGCGTCCCTCTCTACCTTTAAAAAACTCCTGAAGACCCATCTCTTCAGAGAGCATCTTCTCTCCTAGACCACACAATAGTTCTACTCCTCAAAGAATTGTCACTAGCACTTATTGATACACTAATAGCTCTTATTGCAGTACTTATACTCTTATTGCTTGATTGTTTGCTTTTACTCTTCCTGTAAGTCGATTTGGATAAAAGCGTCTGCTAAATGACTAAATGTAAATGTAAATGTAAATGTAAATATATATATATATATATATATATATATATATATGTATGTATATATATATATATATATATATATATATATATATATATATATATATATACACACACTGTAAAAACTGCTAAACCATGACAGTAAAAGACTGTAAAATGATAAATGGGTTATTTCAGTTTCAGTAATAATGAAACACCGTAAATGTACATGTATATATCAGCCAAAACAGTATTTTTTACATTTTTATTTAAAAAAACAACAACATTGCTCCACTGTAAAATACACTGGCACCGTGTTTGTAGCAAAAAAAAAATACTGTAATATACACTGTTCAAAAAAATAAAGGGAACACTTCAACAACACAATATAACTCCAAGTCAATCACACTTCTGTGAAATCAAACTGTCCACTTAAGAAGCAACACTGATTGACAATCAATTTCACATGCTGTTGTGCAAATGGAATAGACAGCAGGTGGAAATTATAGGCAATTATCAAGACACTCCCAATAAAGGAGTGGTTCTGCAGGTGGTGACCACAGACCACTTCTCAGTTCCTATGCTTTCTGGCTGATGTTTTGGGTCACTTTTGAATGCTGGCGGTGCTTTCACTCCAGTGGTAGCATGAGACGGAGTCTACAAGCCACACAAGTGGCTCAGGTAGTGCAGTTCATCCAGGATGGCACATCAATGCGAGCTGTTGCAAGAAGGTTTGCTGTGTGTGTCAGTGTAGTGTCCAGAGCATGGAGGCGCTACCAGGAGACAGGCCAGTACATCAGGAGACGTGGAGGAGGCCGTAGGAGGGCAACAACCCAGCAGCAGGACCGCTACCTTTGTGAAGGAGGAGCAGGAGGAGCACTGCCAGAGCCCTGCAGAATGACCTCCAGCAGGCCACAAATGTGCATGTGTCTGCTCCAACGGTCACAAACAGACTCCATGAGGGTGGTATGAGGGCCCCACGTCCACAGGTGGGGCTTGTGCTTACAGCCCAACATCGTGCAGGACGTTTGGCATTTGCCAGAGAACACCAAGATTGGCAAATTGGCCACTGGCACCCTGTGCTCTTCACAGATGAAAGCAGGGTCACACTGAGCACATGTGACAGAATCTGGAGACGCCGTGGAGAACGTTCTGCTGCCTGCAACATCCTCCAGCATGACCGGTTTGGCAGTGGCTCAGTAATGGTGTGGGGTGGCATTTCTTTGGGGGGCCGCACAACCCTCCATGTGCTATCCAGAGGTAGCCTGACTACCCAGATGAGATCCTCAGAGCCATTATGAGACCATATGCTGGTGCGGTTGGCCCTGGGATCCTCCTAATGCAAGACAATGCTAGACCTCATGTGGCTGGAGTGTGTCAGCAGTTCCTGAAGACGAAGGCATTGATGCTATGGACTGGCCTGCCCGTTCCCCACACCTGAGCACATCTGGGACATCATGTCTCGCTCCATCCACCAACGCCACGTTGCACCACAGACTGTCCAGGAGTTGGCGGATGCTTTAGTCCAGGTCTGGGAGGTGATCCCTCAGGAGACCATCACCACCTCATCAGGAGCAGCCCAGGCATTGTAGGGAGGTCATACAGGCACGTGGAGGATACACACACTACTGAGCCTCACTTTGACTTGTTTTAAGGACATTACATCAAAGTTGGATCAGCCTGTAGTGTGTTTTTCCACTATAATTTTGAGTGTGACTCCAAATCCAGTCCTCCATGGGTTAATAAATCTGATTTCCATTGATCATTTTTGTGTAATTTTGTTGTCAGCACATTCAACTATGTAAATAAGAAAGTATTTTTGATGGAAAAACTTTTTATTTTTAACTGTAAAATATGGACTAAAATGGCAATCTTAAACCGGAAGTCAACAGTGCTGATATCATTTTACCGTAATATTACAAAAAGTTGTGGATGCAGAGAGGAGCATGGTAAGAATGTTGTGTTACAGTTTACAGCCTTTGTGTACCAAACTTGAAGATACCGAACAACATTTGGGTGTTACTTTATTATGTGAAATCTCTGCTGGTTGGATTAATTGTGATGACTCACTGGGATGATTCAGTTCATGATTCATGTTGGACTGACGTCGTGAATTGGCCAACAAGAATAACAAGAATCTAAAAAATGCTTGACACCTTTCCTCTCAAACTTAAAATGTTTTTGCCCGAGGTATTGTCCTGTCCTGAAGAACAATGAACTGTCTTGTGTTTTTGTCTGTGTAGGTCAATGCTTAAAGTTTTTTTTTTAAGCCTTCATTGTGACCATTTAAAGTTCTCATTATGCTGGACCAATGCTGTAGATGGTACGGCTGAGTTAGTGCACAGTCAGCATTATGTATCCTGATGACTAGCATAAATGGGTCAATATGCTTGTGAGAGACTCATGTTTAATAAAAGAGACCAGTGTTGGGAAAGTTCACTTTCTGCATGAACTAGTTCAGTTTATATTTCATAATTCAAATATTTGAACTACGTTCACAGCTCCAAAAAATGAACTAGTTCAGTTCTTTTTTCAATATGTTGCGAGCTATAATTTTTCAAAATTATTGCAACAGCCCATACAGAACCACAGACAGCAATTATTTTATTAGTTTAACGCTGAAACTATGTGTCAGATTTCATCTTCATATCCAATTTTGAATCCTTATCCAACCAGGATTTACATTAGCATTGAAGGGACAGCCTTCCCCCATTGTTGCTTTAACATTTGTTGCTGTACATTGAGTCCACACTAGTAGGAGCTGCAGCTTTCACCCCTACAGTAGATTCTCAAAAACATGAGGAAAAACTTGCTGCTTGAATGTCTTTTTTTAATATGGAATTATAAGACAAATAGTACAGTAGTCCTTAAGGTGCTATAATATTTTTTCATTTCAAATTCCATATCAGTACATACTAAATAGGAATTCTGGAATCCTGGAAAAATTTACCAGGCAGGTTGAACAAACAAGTTACAAACCCTCAACACCATTCTACTAACACAAACTGAGGTAGGAAGTTAAGGTTGAACTTGAAAGTGCAACATCCAAAGTGCAAAACATTTCAACATTATTGAGTCACTTTTAAATTGTTTGGCTTGGCTTCAGTTCAGTGTGCAGTTTCAGGTTTGCTGAGACTGAAGTTTCTTTTTGAAAGCCGGTGGGCAAAGTTTGCACAGAAATGTAAGATTGTTCCCATCCTCAATGACCTTGTTATAAAACTGGCTTAAATTATCATATCGCCTCCATGCTGCTTTTTGTTTTGATGACACTGCCGATGCCAGATTGAAATATCTATCTGTCTGCAATACCGCTCTCGGCATCTACACAATTCGGCTCTCTCAAACTTGCCAGGCATAGACAGCAGAAGAAAGCACACACATCGGTTGACTGGTTGATCACCCCTGCACTACAGGACTGTTAAAGGTGTGTTTTTCACGTGGAGGGCTCTACAGAAATTTGGCACCTTATTGAACGAAATTAAAAAGAGTGAAGGTGTTGTTCACAGACACCAGAATGAACACGTTCACAGTATCGTTCATCAGGCAGTAATACAGTACGTTCAGTTCACGTTCACCAAAAATATGAACAAGTTCATGATATATCTTTCAAGAAACATGTTCAGGCACAACACAGCACAACAGGAGAAGAGTAACTTTCTACAAAATAAATGGTTAAAAGTTGACAAACCATTTAAAAAAGCACTCATTGTAAAGCTTGACTAAAATCAGGTTTGTGCTTTCATAGGCCTCGTTCAGACTGCCAGCCAAAATCCGATTTTTAGCCCATCCAGATTGGAACTGGATGGCTCTTTTGAAGTCTGAACAGTCACAAATCACATGAAATCCGATTTTTGCAAACCGGAATGAAACCACCTTCGGGAGGTAGTTTCAGATCGCATTTGGACAGATGCTTCTCAGTCTGAACTGCTCCAAACACTCAGATCGGTTTTGACTGTCCGTGACGTCACTCTACGCGGCACGCATATCGCCGGCAGCGTGGAGACGAGGTGTCCACCGGCAGCCGCGCCCGACTCATGCGGGCCCGACGGTGGCGTCTATCCACCCGGTTTCTCCCCTGGTGCGTCTGAGATGTTCTGCACCTCTACTGGACAGTGATATGGCCAATATACTGAGGTGACCTACCTCCCTCATGTTTGTTGTTGTTGTTGTTGTTGTTGTTGTTGTTGTTGTTGCTGTCGCAATTATATGACGTCTGACGCCGTTACGACGTCAGACGCTGTTACTATAGCAACCTGTCAGATCAGTCAATAATGTGGCTGTCTGAACAGAGCCATATCCGATTTGGACACTTGCCAAAAACAGTGTGGACAGTCAGCCCTAAAAATCTGATTTGAGTAGGAATCTGATTTGAATCAGATTCGCCTGCAGTCTGAACGCAGCCACAGAACTGCAGCTGTTTTGTTTGATGAATAAGGAAGGCCAATAAATATGTGTCTGGTTACATATTTGGCAAGGTCTCCTTCACTGGAACTAGGTTGGTTGGAACACAGCCAGGTGTTTGTCACTGGAATATGTGAACATACAGGCTGCAGTACATGATAACTTGAAAAAGAATTCATCCACTTTTCTATGATTGATATAAAATGTAACAAGATGCACATCAGATATTGCTAATGAGGGTCAAGCTAGCTGCAAAGTTTGTTAGCAGTTGGAGACATGAGGAAGTAAAGAAACTGAGATATGTTGTTTAAAATGGCTGTGGACACCTCAAACACGCCTTATCATATATGTGGATAAAATATATCATTAATGCAAAAAACGACAACAAATGCTTATGTAACACAAAGTGAATTGGCTCTAAACCTTTACTACAGTTTGAAAGAAAAATTAAAGAAAAAACATTTTAATGGGGCAGCAGCACTACAAATACAAAGTGACACAGAAAGAAAGAAAGAAAGAAAGAAAGAAAGAACACAAACTTAAGACTTAAAAGTAAAAAAAAATAAAAATTGTTTGAATGATTTCAAAGGTCTGCTGGGACTAATGTTGCCCTATAAAGCACGTGTAAAAATCCTTTGTACTTTGTCAAAAGCTGCAGACACACACTCAAACTAAGTTCACTGTTCAATGCTGCAGTTCTGTGAGGCAGAAAGAAATTATAAATGTATTTGATAGGGAAATTATTATTTAGATATTGATGTAGTAAAAAAGTGAGATAAATGCTATTAAGACTAAAATATAACATTTCTTTACACTATTAAGTCTAAAATACACACCTTCTACCAAATAACACATCCTTTGTGTATCGGTTGAGATTACTGTGAGTCCAACAGGTCCTCACACACCCAGCCTGTGAACTCACACAACCACATTTAGTACAAGCAGCTCATACAAAAACTGCACCCAACTCAGTGACTGTAACTGGAGCCACTCTAAACTTTTATGCTGCCAATTAAAGGTTCACAAAAAAGTGAAGGATCATTTTGAAAAATTATAGCTCGCAATATATTGAAAAAAAGAACTGAACTAGTTCATTTTTTTGGAGCTGTGAACTTAGTTCAAATTTTTGAATTATGAACTATGAATTGAACTAGTTCAATTCAAAATTTGTGAACTATGAACTGAAGTACTTCATGTAGAAAGTGAACTTTCCCAACACTGGTCTCCTAATGGATTTTATCTTGACAGTCATCCCAATATCAGATTTTAAGTCTGTGGAGTCACCAAAAGCACCAAAGCATGACTTCTTCATCACATCCAGACTAGAAAACAAAGCAGCGTGGAGCCCTACTGTAAATTTACCTCTAAAGTTCTGGCTGTAAACTCCATGAGGCCAGGTTCAGTTTGATGATGATATACCAAGTAAAACTGGAGACAAATGATAGAACTGGATGTAACCCTCTTATATGTTATATTTGCAATCTTTGTTCACATTAGACAACATTTCAAATTCTTTATTGAGCATGATAGTTTTTGAAAGTAAAAAAAAAAAAAGATTGAAAAACACATTTATGTTAGTTTAGTCCAACATAAAAAATTTTTTTTTACTAAAAAAGACATAAAATGATAAAAAAGACACAAAATGACTAAAAAAACACACAAAATTACCAAAATTGTTACGCCAAAGACACAAATAAAATATCATCACACTAGAATAAAAACCAGAGTTGGATGACAGGATCACACACAATCACAAGATCACATTCATGTTGGTTTTTCTTTGTTTCTTTTTGGTTCAAAATGTTGATCCAGTAAGTCAGAATAAAAAAACAAACAATTATTATTAGCTCATATTGGTTGGGTTGTGCTGAAAAAATATATTCCAACATGGCAATTAAACATTTTTTAAGTGGTGTATACAGGCAGGATGAAAAGGATTAAAAAATGGACAAAATAGCCCCAGACAGAGTTAATGTGGAAAACGTTTCTGAGAGTGTATGTCATCCTGTAGCCACTAGATGGAATCCTTCCCTCACTTCAAACCTGATTGTTGTTGACTGAACCAGCATGCTGCCAGCACTGCTGTATGTAATCTGCTCATACTATTTTATACAGCTTGTCTTCTGTAAGTACAGTTAAACTTGTCCTGCTGTTTATAATATGTCTGCCCTTATGCTTTAACCCATCAGTTTGCTACCTGCTAACTTCATGCTGACCACTGATCTCAATATAAAACATTCAGGGGGTTTAAAGTGTGCAGTATCAGGATCCCCTGGTGGCTACACCATAGGTGTGTATATTCCAGTTTAAGAGGTTTTCAGTGATTGATAAAATATAAAATGTCATAAGCTGAAATATGCTAGACCAGACAGTAAATCCCTTTAAAGCCTTTATTTACCACAACTACACTGTAGAGAAAACCAGGCCATAATTGTAGACAGCCTAATAGAGACAGGCTGCAATTCTGAGTTCCTCCCAATCATTTGTACAAATATATTTGATAATTTTGTAAAAACCCTTCCTGTTGTATGTTTCCATTTATGCTGTTAATAAGAACTCAACACTTCCTCTGTCTGTTTCACATTAAACGTTTTGTAGCGGTTCACAGGGCATAATTATTATCGTCATTATATCATAAAAAAATTTTTTATTTCTATTATCCTTTATTAGGACCGTATAGTCCACAGAGTTATCCGAGGACAGAAGTAAGTGCAGGAAAGCCCTCTTTGTTTTCCATCAGTGCTCTGCGTGAGTCTGTTTGGCACAGAGCAATGGCTCCTGGGCAGAACAGTTATACTATAGCCTGATCAAAAAACCTCATTCACACCTAAATTCAACTTAAACAGGCAGAGAGTGTTCGGATGGTGGAGTTACTCAGTAGAGGCATGCCATGGAGAGGTTGAAAGGCCCAACTTTCAGCCTCGTAGTCATGACTGCTGAGTGAGGTTGACAAGTGTTGGCCTAATTGGATTGGAGGGTAATATTACATCAAAAGACGTCACCCGCTCCTTTAAAATGGCTGTAATTAGGACATTCTTTAACTCGGACACAGGGGAGATTATGGAGGAGCAGGAATCAGAGCGCATTACAACCACCCAGGTGACACATTCATTTCATATGTGGTAAATATAATACCATAATTTAAAACTGAAATAAATAACTTTGAAGGTTGAAACTCAATGTTTGAAAACTTGAAATCGAATAAAAAAGTGTTTTGTAAGACTGAAACTTAGTTTTTAAAAAATATTTAAAATCTCTGCAAACAGTATTTTGCTTTAAAAAATGTCTCCACAACTGCAGCAGTTGGTTTTTTTTTTTTTACAGTGTTTCTCTAGCACATTTAGTTTCACAGTTGTCACTGTTCTCAGGGTGAATTTATTATTATTGTTCTGAAACCTTGTAAATGGTGTTAACTGGCATGCAAAAGTTGGGGAAAAGTTTCTGAAAACGTTGAAACTGGAGTTTCAAAAGGGTGAATTTGAATCTTTGTGTATTTACATTTGCATTCATGCTGCATGCTGACTGTTCTTTCAAAGCTAAATGTTCAGCAGCCACTTTTCAGATTCACCGGCACAGTTGCAAGCGAGTCACATGATTTTTTGCAGGGTTGTCTCGCAGCTCTGAAACTCTGAAAAGCATGGTCTGGATCTCTGCAACAGACTAGGTACATCTCAAAGTCAAGGAGGGATCCTCAAACGGCTGAATTTGAAGGATACTACGTTATTGACACTGGTCTAAAGACTGTTCTGATGTCAAGGATCCTCAGAATTCTACAGAAGACAGAATTCCTTTTTCAGTGAATTTCCAAGGATGCCAGTGTATATCCTCAGCACTCCTTATTCACCCATAAAGCTTTGCGCAAAATGGCAGCGCAGTATGCTGTTTATTTTTTTTTATTTCCCTTGAGTTGCTCATCTGTTGCTCAATCTCTTCTCTGATATGAAATATGAGAAACTCAGTTTGAGTTTCTCATATTCATATTTGTTTCTGGATTACTTCTCCTAAGGCTCCCTTAGGAGCAAGAGATAAGCTAAACAGAGACAAGACATCAGTCAGACAAAGGAGGTTGAGTTGAGAAAACCATTTGAGCAATACTTGAAAAGTAGATAAACTGAGGAGATCTCATAGTTGTATGCCCCTGATCTCAATTATGTCTCAATTAAATTCTCCTTCAAAATAACCGAGAAATAACAGTGATCAGGGGCATATACAACTATGAGATCTCCTCAGATTATCCACTTGTCAAGTATTGCTCAAATGGTTTTCTCAACTCAACCTCCTTTGTCTTAGTGATGTCTTGTCTCTTTTTAGCTTATCTCTTGTTCCTAAGGGACCCTTAGGAGAAGTAATTGAGAAACAAATGATCACAGAATGATACGAATATGAGAAGCTCAAACTGATCTCAGAGAAGACATGAGCAACTAATTTTTCCTACGGGTTGATATGTTTTTTTTAATAAAAGTATTTCCTCCTAGCCTGGCTGGACACCTGCCGTTCATTTCTCCGTAGAGGAGGTGTGGTTTACGATCCTCCAGAGCCGTTTATTGGGCGCTTAGAATGTCTATCAAAAGCGTCTGTAGGTAGCTCTTAGCCAATCGTATCAGTTATACCAGATGACGTAGTAGAGCAACAAAAATGGATGTTTGTTGTGTGTGTGTCTGTGAGAGAGTGTTGCTTGCTGCTTTGTTTCTCCAGTTCTCGCTTTCTGCAAGATTGTTTATTTTCACGCTTTATTCCCCCTCATGTCCTTCAGCCACACACATCCACTGATTTTATGGGCAATAAACAAGCTGCTGCGGGTCACTCGGTGGCTCCGCTGTCCCCTGGCTACGAGCCGGGGTACAGCGGAGCCGCTGAGAGACCTTTCGCTTTTCAACTTTCGCTCTAAACTATTTAAAACGCCATCTACAGCTAAAGAGAGTTTCGCGTCTGCAGCAGCCATGTTGGATCCGGAAAACTACAAGCTTCCAAGTGCCGAGTAGTACGCGTCATCGTCTTGCCGTCCCTCCCCGCTCTGTGATTGGATCCCTAAAACAGGGCTAAGAAACTGTCTTGGTTGCCAGACCGTCTGGAGGTTCGAAATTAAATTAGAGCGCGCAAGGCAGTCTGGGTATACCCAGGCTAATTTCCTCCACCATTTCAACAAAAATGTTGAAAAGCACTGTGCCAAAACCCTTTCGATGTCATGCACTGGTTCTGAAATTGTACTGCTAAATTGAACATAGGACCTATTAATTTATGTAAAAAAAAAAAGAGTCGGGATCACAGGTGTGATTGAAAGACTGCTGCCTCCCCGTTAAAATCGATCCTGAAACACACAGGGAGCCAATGCAGTGATTTAAAAACAGGTGTAATGTGGTCTCGCCCTCTGGTCCTCGTCAGCACGCGTGTGGCTGAGTTTTGTAATAATTGTAGGTTGTGGATGCTCTTTTTGAGAAGACCAGAGAGCAGGGCATTACAATAGTATAAACGACAAAAGATAAAAGCATGCATCTGCACTTCCGTGTTGGCCTGGGAGAGAAACGGGCGGACTCTGGCTATGTTCTGAAGATGGTAAAAACCTACCTTTGTTATATTTTTGATGTGGGGAATAAAATTGAGCTCACAGTCAAAAATGACGCCCAGGTTCTTTACACATTGTGAAGTTTTAAAATCTCGTAGTTTTGGTAAAAGTTTCTCTCTCTTGCCTTCAGGACCAATGACTAAAACCTCTGTTTTGACCACTGCCATCCATGACTTGATATCCAGTCAATCAATTGGCTCTGTATCATCAGGATATATGGCGATGTACAGCTGTGTGTCATCAGCGTAGCTGTGGAAGCTGTATCTGTTTCAGATTTGTTGCTATCAGCTATAATCAACTGGAACCCTCTTGGGATGACTGCAGGATTTACCACGGACAAATGTAGACGGCATTAATACAACTGTTGACGTATTTTCACCAGACCAGCAAATAGGAAAAGTACTTCACATTGTAATTCAACCGACATGTCGAGCTACGTCCACAGTTACGAGGGTGAGTAACATTAATTTAGCCTGTAGCCTAGCTTGATGCCTATGAACTTATTGTTTTTGTCTCGAGTTTAGTTGGCCTGAAAGATTCAACTTCGTATTTTTGTGTAATGTGTGTGAGAGCGCTATGCTAATTGCTTTGGGTCCATGAGGAAGTCAAATAAGACACGTTCCTGTGGATTTAATTGACTTCAGTTCTGTAACTGACTGATATCAATTTAATGATTGTTTGACACACACAGGCATTTCAGGGCTGCTGTCCTTATCATTCAGTACCTGCATTAAATCATCAAGTCTGATAATACAAACCAAGATACACTTTCCACAGCTGAGAGCGTAGATGTAAACAAAAACTGATTTTTACCAAGATGTTTTTACTCACTCAGGGAATATTACAGTATCTGGTCAAAAACAACAGAATATACAATGTGTTCATACAAAAGTTCCACTCCTGTGACTTTCTGATGTACTATAGTTCTGTGTAATACTAACGGCTGGCAACCTCCGGGTCTGAGCAAGGAGGCAAACCAGGAAGTGCCTTAAGCTGCATTCTACCGAAAATTCCAGCAGGGGGCACTAAGTTTGGCTGCAAAAAAAATCTGTCCATTCATTTCAATGCAAAATGAGAAAACTTCTCACTTGATTGATTACTTCAGAAGCACTACGGTCTCAGTCTTCTTCATAATGGCCCCATTGAGAAGAAAATAGAAGATAAAGAATCGTATGGTTTGGGGCGTGGCTACCTTTGATTGACAGGTCACTAACAAGGCGAGCCGTCATCAGGAGAGAAGCAGAACAATGCATATCCACAGCAGCGTGTCAATAAAGTTATATAAAAGGTTATA
The DNA here is from genome assembly GCF_030273125.1 of Centropristis striata. NCBI lineage: Eukaryota > Metazoa > Chordata > Actinopteri > Perciformes > Serranidae > Centropristis > Centropristis striata. The sequence continues at coordinate 9,287,601 of NC_081534.1, forward strand.
TAGATATAAAAAAGGATGTTTACCGATTTGGTCTCATAACTTTGACCCTTTCACTGTATTTTCACTTAATGACAGTTTATTTGAACGTTTTGTTAAATGTCTTGTTCAGCGTTTGGTTGGACTAACAGACACTCCAAGGAGTCGCTGCTCAGTTTTCTGAGGTCAGTAACATACATTTTGTTTTTCGTTTTTGCTAGCCAAAATGAACATCCCAGTTCATGCAAACATGAATTAGCAGCGGCTTCTCTCAGTCAGGTTGAGGTGTAGAGAGGCATGTAGTCATTGGCTGTATCCCAATGTCAAGGAAGGATCCTAAAAAGGGCTGGATTTGAAGGACACTACATCATCGACATCCGCCAAAAGACTGTCCCAATGTCGAGGATACTCCGGAGGAGAGAGTCCGTCTTTTGCCCAAATTCCAAGGATGCATGTGTGTATCTTCTGTGCCACCCAAGTACCCATAAAGCCTTGCACACACTGGTCTACCGGGAGATTTAAAAATGGCGAGCGTAGAAACAGCGACGCCGGCGGCGCAATATGCATTTAAATAAGTATTTTCAGTTTACACTGAATGTTGTCACATAACTTACAAAACCTGGGTTCAAAGTCAAGCAAAAACGTATACATAAACAAATTCCAGAATATTTAGCTAAAGATAATAAACGTCATCTTGATACATTGCCGGTTAAGTTAATTAATGCCGTCTCAGTCGCTAAAGTTATTGTTAATTAATTTATATGCGTCAGATGATGATGTACTATGTGCAACTATGCCATTCAGAAAGTTATACATTTCTTTATTGTGTTTACAGGGACCGAAAGTCCGCTATTATCCGTTATTGTTATTTATAAATAACTGTTATTGTACTTTCCTGTAAAATAAAACATAAAGGGCGTCCCGGTGGCTCACACTGGTAGAACGTTACCATTAAGGCAGAGTCCTTGCTGCGGCGGAGCCGGCTTCGAATCTGGCCTGTGCTCCCTTTGCCGCATGTCCTCCCCTCTGTCACCCCCCTTCTACCTGTCTCTTTCAATAAAGCATGAAAAATACCAAAAAAAAAAATCTTAAAAAATCACAGAACATGATGTTTCATGTTCTGTGATTTCCATGATGAATTTTGCGCCGCTACTTTTATGAAACTAAGTAGTGGCCAAATTCAGCCAGGATCAGTTAAATATTCAGGTTTAATCCACTTTCTGGCTTTTACTTGCTAAATCGTGGAGATTCAACCTTAAAGCATCTTCTTCAATTTGTGTCAGAGTGCTGAAGACACATCCATGTCATGAACTGATTTTGAAATTGCGGCGCTGAATGTATTCATTCATTTATTTATTTATTTATTTTTATTAAACTCATAAGAACAGATACTACACCTGATCTTAGCCAAAAGGCCGAGAGCGGCGCTGAATTTAAGCAGGACGTCCAATTACGCAATGACGCACAGCTGCACACTCTGAAGGCTGTCCCATTTGTGCGTTACACCAGTGAAAGGAAGGACTCTGGCCTCGCCTCTGGAGGACCCGACTCTGAAGGAAGGAGCCTACCAAGGAAGGATCCTTGACTTTGGGATACAGCTAGAGATCAGATCCCTCTCGCTCCTCCACAGTCCAGATATGGTCAAGATGGCGACACAAGATGGCGACGAGTGTAACGCTGAACTCGATGCTTCCAACGGGCCACAAACCAATGGGTGACGTCACGTGACTACGTCCATTATTTATATACAGTCTATGAATACTAATCATGGTCCCATACGTGAGTATTTTTCCTGTTTCTGAACTACCAGTCAACTGGATGCACTCATGGGGAGCTTGGCCAACCGATCATATCATAACATGGGCCAACTACCTCTTCTGTCTGCTGGGGTCTGAGTGCACATGAATGACACCTAAAAAGGCTACGTAGACACCATGTAATCATTGACTGTGCAGGGCTGTGAGATAACTTCTTTCCTGTCACTTCCCAAAATGTTTTTTTTATATTATAACCTTGTTTTGCAACTCACCTGAATCTGGGTCTTTTGTTTGCCAATATAATGTAAAAAATCCTATAGGCAGAGTGTTCATCTTCACAGGAGTATCCAATTTATGCTATTCTTGCTTTGGTGTTACATTGTGGCACTTTGTTACTCACTTGTTTTGACAAGATGCAATAAAAGCCCTTTTAACATAGCTTAACAAGTGTCAGCTATAGTAAATGTAACTGTAACTGTGCTTGTTAAAGGTTCATGAAAACCCCATTGGTCTTGATCAGGTTCTGTTACAAATATGAACATTACTTTGTTAATCTGTATCTCATTACAATTGAATAACTACAGTGATTTAACACCAGACTTAACTTTCAACATTCATTCTTTATTGAAATCACTTGTAATACATAACATTACAGGCTTCTATTGGTAGAGGGGGAAAAAGACTCTGTACATGCACATAGACTGTATATAAATAATGGAATGTCACCCATTGGTTTGTGGGCCTGTTTGAAGCATCAAGCAATCTGTGTTACAGCTGTAGCCATCTTGCTTTTCGTCTGTTGCCACCTTTGTTTTTTGAAACTAGGAGTGACCATATTTGGACTGGGGACGACAAGGATGGGTGTAAAATCTAAAAATAAACTCTTAATGCTAAAAAAAAAGTGTACATTATTTACTTAAAAAAAAATTAACAGCAGACTCCTTGGAGTCCTGGAGACTTGAACATTTTTAAATGACCAAATTGTTCAAAATAACTTTCATGAACTGAAAACACATGGTGAAATCCTCAAAGTTCTGAGATGAAAACATGACAACGACATACAGTTTCACAGCTGTTTAGCAAACAAAGGTAGCCACGCCCCAAATCATAAGCTTCTTTATTGTCAATTTTCATCTAAATGGTACCATTATTTACTAGCCTGGGTATACCCATACTGCCTTGCAGGCTCAATTTTATTTCAAACCTGCAACCAGTCTGGAAACTAAGGCCGTTTCTTAGCCCTGTTTTAGGGATCTAATCACAGAACGGGGAGGGACGGCAAGACGATGACGCGTACTATTGGACAGACGGAAGCTTGTAGTTTTGTAGTTTTCTTATGGATCCAACATGGCTGCAGCAGACGCGAAACTCTCTTTCGATCTAGCTGTAGACGGCGTTTTAAATAGTTTAGAGCGAAAGGTGATTTAAAAAGAAAAACAACGTTTGACTTTTCACTCCTTTATCACCTCCAAAATTAACGCTGGTGATCTGGCTACGAGCCGGGGGACAGCGGAGCCGCCCAGAGACCCGCAGCAGCTCGTCTATTGCCCATAAAATCAGTGGATGTTTGTGGCTGAATGACATGAGGGGGAAATAAGGTGTAAAAATAAATAATCTAGCAGAAAGCGAGAACTGGAGAAGCAAAGCAGACACACACACACTGACACACACACACACCAACACTTTCGGTAGACTGTGAGCTGAAACTACAGAGCAGCCAGAGTCAGAACATGCTGCTGAAAAAACGTTGCAGAAGCAGAATTGAGCATTTTAGTCTCAAAGTAGAGATAGGCTAGTCTGGCTACGTAAACATCCATTTCTGTCGCTCTACATACATCATCTGATATAACTGATACAATTGGCTAAGGGGTACGTACAGACGCTTTTGATAGACATTCGTAGAGCCCAATAAACAGCTTTGGAGGATCGTAAACCACGCCTCCTCTACGGAAAAATGAATGGCTGGTGTCCAGACTATCACATTTGTGATTAGTCTGGCGTTAGCAGTCTGGTGTAATAAATCAAGTGAGAAGTCGTCTCATTTTGTATTGAGATAGATAGGACCGGACTTGCAACCGGCCGTTAACGACCCTTGTTGGATCTTTGAAAGACCGCAGGCTAAAGGCACTTCCGGGTTTGCTGCCCTGCTCAGACTGGGAGGTTTCCACCTCTATTGAATCAGTGTATCTTCCTCTGCAAACACCACAAAGTCACAACACTGCATCCCTGTGATGACTAGCTGACCCTGCACCTGTCAGCATACACATGCTGCTGCTTTTACTTCAGGGGATTATTTCAGAAATCTGCTTTAACAAACTCTCAGATGGGAAACTTGCTTTTTTCATTCCAGAACTGCTGGTCAGAGTTAATTCAATCAATCTTGCATAAAAAGCCATCATCAATGGATATTTGCATGGTTACGCCTTGGCAATATTTAATATTGTCAAAAAGGTTGAACTTTGAAGAAGAAGAAAGTAACACATTACCTTAGGTTGTGGATCCTCATGTACAGAACCAGGATCCAGCTGATCGAGGTTTTTTCACAATGTTTGTTTACAGTAAATACTCTGAACTGTCATTCTTGACTCTAGATGGCTCACCTGTCATCATTTGAAGAAACTGACCACCAGAAGCATCACGGTGGATATCCTTTCCATGTCTGAACCATAGACTGTATATAAATAATGGACGTAGTCACCGTGATGTCACCCATTGGTTTGTGGCCAGTTGGAAGCATCGAGTTCAGCGTCACACTCGTTGCCATCTTGCGTCGCCATGTTGTTTCCGATACAGGGAGCAGACCATATCTGGACTGTGGAGGAGTGAGAGGGATCTGATCACTGACTACAGCCTCTCTACACCTCAACCTGACTGAGAGAAGCTGCGGATAATTAATGTTAACATTAACTGGAGCATTAACTGGGATGTTAGTTTTGGCAAAAAACAAAATGTATGTTACTGACCTCAGAAAACTGAACAGCGACTCTTTGGAGTGTCTGTTAGTCCAACCAAATGCTGAACAAGACATTTTTACTGAACAAAACAAATAAACTGTCATTAAGTGAAAATACAGTGTGAAAGGGTCAATGTTATGAGACCAAACTGGTAAATGTCTTTTAAAAAAAAATACATACATAACTTCAGGGGGCATGGTGGCGCAGTTGGTAGGGCTCTCGCCTGGATTCGATCCCCGCCAGGGACGCTGTGGGCGTTGGAGGCGTGTCCTCACCTCCATGTCTCCTGTTGACCTGGTCGGGGTCAACAAAAAGGGCCTTTCTGTGTGGAGTTTGCATGTTCCACTTACAGGGACCTCTCACAAAAACATGCATTGATCCTGGTCGCTATAGTGCCTCCCTCTGGTCGGTCGCCTGATGGGAGGGAGAGGAACCGGTTGGAATAAAGTGATCCTCCCACGCGATACTTCCTACTGGGGAAACTCCCCCTGTCAGGTGACAAGAAGCATGAGCCCAGTTCAGGGCTCTCCCCAGGCTGACAGAGACGAGGTAGGATCATGATATAGGCAATTGGGCGAAAAATAAATGGGTTACAAAAATCATGGGATAAACATGTAGAAAAAAAAAAATATATATACATAACTTTATTGACACGTTGCCGTGGATACACATTGTTCTGCTTCTCTCCTGATGACGGCTCGCCTTGTTAGTGACCTGTCAATCAAAGGTAGCCACGCCCCAAATCATACGATTCTTTATCTTCTATTTTCTTCTAAATGGAGCCATTATTAGAACTATTGACATGAAAAATCAAGTGAGAAGTTTTCTCATTTTGCATTGAAATGAATGGACAGATTTAGCCACACGTAGCGCCCCGTGCTGGAATTTTTGGTAGAATGCAGCTTAAGGCACTTCCTGGTTTGCCTCCATGGTCAGACCCGGGGGTTGCCGCCTGGTCTGAACATGGAGGCACTCACCACAAACCATTCTACTCTTTATTGTCTCTGTTGGTCCACCCAAAAGACAGGAGACCCCCACGAGGAGCACTGGCAGTGTGTGACGTCATCGCGACATCACAGGTGACTACATTAGTGAAACAGGACCTTGGACAAGAGAACCCTTGCCTTCTGTAACTAACAACAATAATAAACAATAACATTAATGACATAACTCATAACTGACATTTAACCTTGATCTCAAAATATTTTCTCAATTTTCTGTTAATACATGCATGTAACAGAGTTATGTCAGCAGAGTTGTTTTAAATATGTGAGGTAGAACCAAAGCATTCCTGACTAATACCCAAACCTGGCCTGTGTGCGTGTGTGTATGTGTGTGTGTGTGTGTGTGTGTGTGTGTGTAGTATCAGAGCAGGTAAGAGGCTGAATACTGAACTGTGCTGTGGAGTTGGAACACAGAGTGGTTGGAAAGAACAGACATTTTCCATTGGACGGAGAACTTGGACATTGGTTTTATAGTTGTTGTTCTCGCTCATTACTTAATATTGAAGTCTAACAGGACAAAACAGACCCAGAAGAAGAAGAAGTAGAAGAAGAAGAAGAAGAAGAAAAAGAAAAAGAAGAAGAAAAAGAGGGGCAGTACTGCTGACCTCGGCAGATTTGTTCTTTTGCCTAATGAATAAATATGTTTCAGAGTTTGCCAAGCGAGTATTAAGTGTCAAAGACTGCCAAAGTAGGAATTTTACTGCACTGTCAAACAACGTTTGATTAAGTGTAACTCAATAGGTATGATTATTTCTATAGCCACCCCCTAGAAAAAGAAGAAAAGAAATGATCTCACCAAAACAGTGGTTATTTTATTTGTTTGTATTATAATGCAACAATAAAGTTGTTCACTCGGCCTGTTTCTCTCCTCCCTTTCAGGAACAACATTATAAAAGACATTTCTCTTTGTCTTTGTTTCTCTGTACAAACAGGAAGTTATTTTTTTTAGAAGAACATAAAATTAATTTCTTTGGAGATTTGGAAATGATGTGAAACTACCTGCCAGCCAGTATAATGCAACAACCACAACACATGTTTCAGCACTTGAGATCAGAGAGCCCTGGCTAGAAACTCAACAGGTTGAAACAATAAGTTACCAGAGGCCACAGAGAACAATCCAAGATGGAAGACAACACTGACCATATGTCCTGTGTGTGTGTGCGTGTGTATCTATTATTTGGAAGGCACTGCAAATGCACTAAACCAGACATATCATTGCTATCAGTTCACTCGTTTTACAGCTCAGATTTAAAAGCAGGTGGTGTTTGCCGTTGCTGCAACAACGCAGATTTGCGCTCCTCTGTCTTTGGGGCCTGAGGAGGGTGATAGCAGCAGATTACTATCACAAAAGAATATTTACAAATGACAAATGCTAACTCTTTGATCTCTTCTGTGGTGACATGTGAATCTTAAAAAGATTCAGAACCCATTTCTGGCGGTATTAATCCAAACTAAGATGCAATGATTTAAAGGGATAGTTGTAGGAGGATAGGATGTATGTAATTTAACTCATCAACAGGATAGACATACTATAAATCAAGCCAACATGTACTAAATTATCACACCAATGTATTTAAATTATTAAAAGGCCCTTATTTGTATTTGCTATGCTTAATGAGCATTTATCAGACAACAATTTGTAGAAATACTACACTGTAAAAAATGTCTGTCGATTTTATGGTGAAAAACTGCTAAACCATGACAGTAAAAGACTTTAAAATGTTAAATGGGTTAATTCAGTTTCAGTAACATTGAAACACCATAAATGTATATATCAGCCAAAACAGTATTTTTTTTTTTTTTTTACAGTTTAAAAAAATACATTACTCTACTGTAAAATACACTGGCAATATACTGTAATCTATATATAAGCCATCACTGTAATTTTTGCATTTATTTTTTGTATAAATACTTTTTCTCACTGTTAAAAGTGAGAAACCATATCTCTGACAGAAATTCACTGTAATATTTAATGGTAAAATCTTTAATTCATGCAGCATTTATACAGTATTTTCTGGTCAATTATGTGGCAGAACAGCCTTTCTTTTGATGGAAAAACTTTTTTTTAAATATGGAATAAAATGACAATCTTAAATGTGAAATCAACAGTGCTAATATCATTTTACTGTAATATTTTAAAAAAAAAATATTTATTCATATTTATTACTTTACAGTTCTGGCAACCACAGCTGCCGTTTTTTTAAAGTAAAAATAACAGTGTTTACAGTGTAATGTAAGCGAAAAGTACCTTGATAATTGGCCCAGGACAGTGTTGCAATCCTAAAAAGTGAATGCACCAGCTTAATACAATATGGAGAAGGCCATAAGTGCACATTACATGAATCAATATACAGTATACATGGCCGTCCATAAAGTTGGGATATATATTTTTATTTTACCTCTTTCCATGACATTATTGTAACAATGTGATTTATTACTGACATAGAAAGTGTATATCTTCTAAAAACTTTATTAATCAATCTTTTCCAAACATATCACAATGAAAATGAAACCACAATTAAATTATTCCAACTTTATGAGCAACAGTGTATCATATAATAACAACAATAATAATATTATTATTATTAATATTATTATTATATTCTAAATGAAATTGTAGACTTGTATATTACCAAGTACAAAGACTTTATTTTATTAATGTATGAGCTTATTTGATAAAAGACAATGGAAATCAAATATGAATGATCTTCCATATCACCTCTGTAACTCCCCTCTGAAGTTCGCCTCGGCCCAGAGTTGGTTCTTGTCCAGCTGCTGAGATAAACTTCTGCTGTGTTCTTCACTAAAAGTAGGAAGGGATGGCTCCCGTCCCTTGTATTGTACAACTCATAACTCATTACTCAAGAGTAAATGAAAGATTCTGGTGCTCGAGGAAAATACACATATTTCAGTTACTTAGACCAGTAGTTCTCAACCTTTTTGAGTCGCGACCCCCAATTTAACATGCATGTTGTCCGCGACCCCCGCTTACTGAACACAATCTCACACGCACAGTTCAGATCACCCAAAACAGAAACAAAATGACCAAAAAAGGAAACAAAATGACCAAAAAAGACACAAATTGACCACAAAATGATCAAAAAAAGACACAAAATGACCAAAAAAGACACAAAATGATCAAAAAAAGACACAAAATGACCAAAAAAGACAGAAAATTACCCAAAAAAGACAGAAAATGACCAGAAAAGACAGAAAATGACCAAAAAAGGAAACAAAATGACCAAAAAAGACAGAAAATGACCAGAAAAGACAGAAAATGACCAAAAAAGGAAATAAAATGTCCAAAAAGACACAGAATGATCAACAAAAGCAGAAAAAAGGCCTAAAAAGACACAGAATGACCAAAAAAGACATCAAGTGACCAAACACACATTAACACATGAACCCTTTAACACAGTGGAGACAGAGCTGACTTCCAAAATGATTTGGCGACCCTCAGAAATCATCTCGCGACCCCAATTGGGGTCCCGACCCCAAGGTTGAGAATAGCTGACTTAGACAACCTAGAACATCTACAATTTATTGCAGATTATATATTATAATCACTAGCTATATGATGCATAACTTGCTTGATAGGAAAGAATGTATAAATATTTCAAGATTTTTCAAAAGTCAATCTTATTCACTGAAGGTCTGAAATGCAAAAACAAACCTGTTGTTTTTTACGGTAAAAAACCAACAGCTGTGGTTGCCAGAACTTTACCGTCAAAAGAAACACTGTTCTACCATATAATTGACAAGAAAATACTTTATAAATGCAGCACAAATTAAAGATTTAACCAATAAATATAACAGTTTATTTTTGTTAGAGATATGGTGTTTAGTACATTTAACTGTTAGAAAAAGTATTTTTTACAAAAGATAAATGCAAAAATTACAGTGATGCTTGTATATATATTACAGTATATATTTTGTTGTTACAAACACGGTGCCAGTGTATTTTACAGTGGTAATGTATTTAAAAAAATAAAAAAACTGTAAAAAATATACTGTTTTGGCTGACATATAGATTTATGGTCTGTCTTTGTTACTGAAACTGAATTAACTCATTTATCATTTTACGGTCTTTTACTGTCATGGTTTAGCAGTTTTTCAACGTAAAATCTACAGACATTTTTTACAGTGTATAGGACTGCAACCCTGGGCTCAGGTCAGGCTCTGACTCATCTCGACCACCACTGTATAAGTAGTTTTTAGACATAACTTCAGTTTTCAATAGGCCTATTAGTAGAACTGCGAGAAAAGAGGAAGAGGTTTTAGTAGATAGTGACAGATGGAAAGGGGGAGACAGAGGGGGAGACATGCAGCAAAGGGACCCCAGGCCGGATTCAAACTCGGGTCCGCCGCAGCAAGGACTCGGCCTTAATGGCACACGCTCCACTAGTGTGAGCCACCGGGACGCCCCAGGGACAAAGTTCTGAGACGAAAACATGACAAACAGCTTCAGGCTGATGTACACGTTGCCGTGGATACGCACTGTTTTTTTCCGCTTCCATCCTGTTGACAGCTGTCAATCAAAGGTAGCCACAACCCAAATCATAACCTGCTCCTTTGTCTGTTTTCTTCTAAAAGGGACCATTATTTACACAATAAACATCATATTGTCTTAAACCTCTGAAGTCCAGGAGATTTTGGTTCAAATTTGTCAACTTCCTATGCATTAATTTCTGTCTCTGTTCAGCATCTTTCAGTCTGTCCTTACATCACATGCATGGCTCCTTTTTCTCCACACAAACTTGGCCATCAGTCAGATTTTTCATTTTATTTTAATTAAAGTATAAAGCTGCCGAAAATACAGAAAAAACAAACAAAAGACACAGGTGTCTATGGAAATGTACCATTTTTTAAAAACCATTTATACACACAAAAGCAGCAGAAAAAAATAATAAATAATAAAACTATAAGACAGTCTATTTGCATGTAAATTAAAAAAAGTAATAGTTTTCATTGTAGAAAGAAAATTCACATTTTAAAAATGGTCTAGAAAGATAAATGGCACACTGTGAAAGCTCCTATGATTGAACTTTAACTGGCTTTCTCAGCTTGTCTACATATCATATATAAATAAAGTTATTACTGTAAATAAAACATGTGTATTTTCAATAAATAGATGGACTCCAGAGGGTTAAGGAAGGCAATAAATCAAGTGAGTAGTCTCATTTTGTATTGAGATAGATGGGGCAACCTAGTGTAGTGCTAGCACACAATACAAAAAGTAATCGCCATAAAATGTTAATGCGATTGCTTTTAAACCTCTAAGCCAGCTGCCTTGCACTTTTTTTTTATCGCATACATATTCATTTTGTTTTTACTAATGCTTTCTGCAGTACAAAAGGCCGTGAAAGACAGAGACACAGAAAGCAGTTGCTTTCATTTAACAACACCAGGTGGCCAATCAGCAAAAGGGCTACATTTTTAGACATACAGCTCATCCACTGGACAGGATATCAGTCGAATTTGTGGGACACAGAGGTGTGAAGGTTATATCATGGCTGATAACTTCTTCATGTGGTAGTGTATGCATGTGTCTTTGATTGTGAGTGTGTATGTATGTGTGTGTGTGTATGTGTGTGTGTGTGTGCATGTGTGTGCGTGTTGGGTTGGAGGTTGGGGGGTGGGGTGGGGAGCATGCATGTGTTAAAGTAGCAGAGCAAAACCATATGCAAGCACCCAAATGTACCATTCTCTCATCTGCCAATTGAAAGTAAGCTCAGTCAGGTGGGGAACTACAAAGACAGGATATCATTAGTGAGGGCTGAAGTCACAACTATGGTATCAACACTGCATGAAATGAGGTCAGTCCTGTAAGCAGATGGTGGGAGAGGAGTTAACAATTAAATACAAATACGAACCAGAAAAAAATAACCATCAAAGCGTGATTCTTGCAGCCTGTCCAACCCACTCTCTACCATGAACTTTGGACCATTCAGCAAACCCCAGATTATATCCAATGACGACATCTGAACCATCTCTGCCAATATGTTTTCATTAAATACCATTCAATATATATGCACATGGCAACTACAGCATAGCTAAAGGAATAGTTTTACAGTTTGGGAAATAGGCTTTTATGAATTTCAATCATTGTGCAATTGTGTGCACATGCATGTGACTAATTTCCACTGCATGAAGTAAAAAGATCATAAACAGGGAATTAAAAACACCCCACCAGTGTAACACACAAAATACAAAAGTTATCAATTAAAACTAACTTTATAAAACCATTTTTTCTGGGTGTTTTGCAGATAAAAAATGTGCACACAATCAGTGAAACTTCCCACAAGCTAAACAAACAACGTTGCATTACAAGATGGTCTTATTCTATCTTTTACAAAAATTCTCATTTTTAGAAATGCTTCTAATTTTTTTTTTCTCAGTGTGTGAATGTGAAGTGCACATTCTATAGCAAAAGTTCAATCAGTAAGACCATCTCTGCATGCTAAGGTGTAGTTTTATTCTCATACATTCAGCATACTTGTCACTCAAAGATATTTTGATTAATACCATTTGTTACTGCATTTGCTTTGGCCATTCAACCTCATATTTCTGGTCTAACCCGACCTCACTCATTGCAGTGATCTACATGAACCCATTAACTGCGGGTTAATGATCACCAAGGTGATTGATGACCAACTCACCTTCTCCAGTCACGTCTCCTCTGTTGCTCGGTCATGCTGCTTTGCACTTTACAACATCAGAAAAATCAGACCTTACCTAACTCAACATGCTACTAAACTCTTGTCACAAGCTGTTGTCATCTCAAAACTTGACAACTGTAATACCCTCCTTACAGGCCTACCAGCCTGCACAGTAAAACCCCTTCAGATGATCCAGAAAATGGCGGTGCTGCTGGTCTACAACCAGCCAAAAAGGTCACATGTCACCCCGCTGCTCATTGAGCTCCACTGGCTACCTGTTGCAGCATCAAATTCAAATCTCTAATGCTTGCCTATAAAGTTGTCTCTGGTAATCCACCCAGCTACTTGAACGCCCTGATTCAGACGTATGCTATCTCATGACTGTTGAGCTCTTGCAATGAACGGCACCTGGCTCTACCCCAATAAGGCAATCTAAACTCTTTGCATTTCTTGTCCCCCGTTGGTGGAACCACTACCAGTTCCAACCAGAGCAGGAGCGTCCCTCTCTACCTTTAAAAACCTCCTGAAGACCTTCCGAGAGGACCTTCTCTCCTAGCACCACACCACAACTCTACTCCTTAAAGAATTGTCTCTAGCACTTATTGCCGCACTAACAGCTCTTATTGCATTATACCTTGATTGTTTCCCTTTTTTTCCTGCAAGTCGCTTTGGTAAATGGTAAATGGACCTGCACTTATATAGCGCTTTTCTAGTCTAGTGCGACCACTCAAAGCGCTTTACACTACAGACTGCGCTCATTCACCCGTTCACACACACATTCATACTGGTGGCAGAGGCTACCCTAAACGGTGCCACCTGCCACCATTGGGAATTCATTCACACACTGATGAACGCATCGGGAGCAGTTTGGGGTTCAGTATCTTGCTCAAGGATACTTCGACATGTAGGCTGCCATGGTCAGGGATTGAACCACCAACCCTCCGATCAGAAAACGACCGATCTACCAACTGAGCCACAGCCGCCCCACAATTTGGATAAAAGCGTCTGCTAAATGACTAAATGTAAATGTCTAAATGTAACTGCATCATGTTTCTACCTTGACCTTATGTAAGCATATCCATAACATGCTTTATGATTCATCTATTGAGTCATTTTTAATGACTGATTATCTGATCTGAATGAGTTTCCTCCTTGCAGAATGTAAGCTCAAAGCTAACATGGACACCTGTGTGTGGGTGTGTGCATGTATCTGTAATAATTACCCTACATAACACACACACTCCCACACAATCAGTGGAAGCAACAGAGATAGAGCTGACAGTTTTCTTACTTTACAACTTACGCCAAATGTGCTTACATATTGAAATTGAAAAGCTTGACCACATTAAAGTACAGGTGTAAATTCACCCAAAAAAACCAAACCACCTTCAGAGGAGGTTGCAATTTTTGGTTACACACTACCAAGATTAAAAAACTTTAGATTTAGAAGTGTTAGATAATTTATCTTGTTTTAATTTCTTATTTTAAGCGTTCAACATGCTTATTTCTAGATTTAATAATCTTAATTTAAGAAATCCTGTCAAGTGAAATTATCTGTCCATGCAGCAAGATCATTTCCCTCAGATTTACTGCTTTTATCTTGTTTTTAGACACACCTTTTTTGCAGTGAGCAAATGTTCTGTATTTTTTCTGTACGTGGTAAATTTCAATGTTTATCCATGAAACAGGAAGTTATTGTCACTCAAATGTGCATTGTCCAATCTGGCCCAAATTTCTCATTCTTGTTAAGAGTCTGGGACCGAGGATATCTACAAGCCAATATTGACTCATAGTCATAGCTCCACCTACTTGCAACTTCCAATTTTATTAGAATTCATGTCTTGTGATCTAAACTTGATCTACAGCAACATTTTGTTTAGAATAATGTTTTGTAAATGGTAATATAAAGGGAGTAGCAGATTACTGAAAGGAGGAAAAGGGTGGAGAAAGTGAGAGGAAACTAAATAGGCCACCAAGCTTTTTGAAATCTCATCCTCAGTGGGGATTGCAAAACTGCCCAGCCATAAAGAAGCTTTCCATGGAGCAAAGACAAATAAACCACAGCTTAATAATTAAAAAATGTCATTGAGAGCAGGACAGTGATCAGATCTCAATATGGACACTGGAGACATATATTAATACCAGGTGTAAATGTAATCAGGTTAAGTCATATCTAAATACAATCTGGATACGAGACACATTAACCCTCTGGAATCTTGGGCTATTATGTCTGTTAAAAAATCTGTTAAAAATCTTCACCATGCCATGTTGGTATCAGTTTTTTCAGCGTTACCTCACCTAAATGTCCTGATAAATAATTTTAAACTTGGACTTACTTGATCAAAATGTTGAACCCAAAAGAAACTAAGGAAATATAAAATCTGATCTTGAAAATTATGTTTCAAAACACAGAATTTTAAATATTGCAAATATGAATATGGGTTGCAAATATAACAACAACTAAAATGAGGATAATATCTAGTTCAATACTATACTATACTAAAAACTTTTATACTAATATTTGACAATATCTCCAGTTTTACTTGGCCTAATATCATCAAAAAATTTGGCATGGAGTTTCAAGCCAGAACTTTAGAGGGAATGATGGCTGATGGCAAGACTCAATGTTGCTTCATTTTTATGTCTTCACGTCATGAAGAAGTAATATGCAGGTGTTTTCATGGACTCCAGAGGGTTAAAGGCAGGTGTTAATGTGGCCATGTTTGCTTTTCCTGAGGCACCAACTAGCTTGAACCAAACGTATGGACACAATCTCCAATGTGCTTTGTTCTGGTTGAGTCCATCTTCATCTGTTATGGGTCCAATCTCTGACCAAAAGTGAAACCAGACATGCTGCATTAGGCAATCAGCATGCAAGTAAGTATCATTTTTACTGCTTGTAAGCATGACAAATCCTCTCACCTGCTGAGGGTAACACCTGCTTTGCTTGGAGGGGCAATAATGCATGTAGCTATTGACACCATTCAATACTATAATTAAATTGCTTGTTGCAAAAGCTGGCAGGCAGAAAACCCAGTGCTGGATATTTGAGAAAGTAGTTTGTTAGAAGTTAGTTTAACAGTCACCTTTTTGATTAGATGAGTTGACTCTATGGAGTCTGGGGCTGTTTTGTTGGTTTTTGACTATTTTTTAATTCTGCCTGTATAGGCAACTTAAATAATAATCACCATGCCATGCTGGTATCATCTCTTTCAGCTCAGCTTCACCTCATTATTATTTTGTAATTTTTACTTACTGTCAAAAAACACGTAAAAAAACACAAAAAAATGAAATTTAGGGGGCGCTAGTGAGTCATTGTGCCACGCCCATTCCCGCGAATACTAGAATATGTAAATTTCATGGGAGATTGCCGTACATTCCAGAAATGGTGTGTTTTTGAATATGATAAAGGCCTCAAAAAGGCGAATCATTTCGCACAATAATAATAATAAACGGACCAATTACAATAGGGTCCTCGCACCTTCGGTGCTCGGTCCCTAAAAAAAACACACACAAAAATTACAAAAAACACAGATAAAATTAAAAAAACCACAAAAAATAGCCCAAAATCAATAGCCTGGGTATACCCAGACTGCCTTGCGCGCTCGAATTTAATTTCGAACCTCCAGACGGTCTGGCAACCAGGGAGGTTTCTTAGCCCTGTTTTAGGGATCCAATCACAGAGCGGGGAGGGACGGCAAGACGATAACGCGTACTACTCAGCTTGTAGTTTTCCGGATCCAACATGGCTGCTGCAGACGCGAAACTCTCTTTAGCTGTAGACGGTGTTTTAAATAGTTTAGAGCGAAAGTTGAAAGGCGAAAGGTCTCTCAGCGGCTCCGCTGTCCCCCGGCTCGTAGCCAGATCACTGGTAGCGCCGGCTAGCGGCGATACGTAACGCCGAGCTGGCGAGACCGCCAGTCACCGCCGGTCACCGCCGGTGATCTCGCTC
The DNA here is from genome assembly GCF_030273125.1 of Centropristis striata. NCBI lineage: Eukaryota > Metazoa > Chordata > Actinopteri > Perciformes > Serranidae > Centropristis > Centropristis striata. The sequence continues at coordinate 9,303,903 of NC_081534.1, forward strand.
CGAGCCGGGGGACAGCGGAGCCGCCGAGAGACCCGCAGCAGCTTGTTTATTGCCCATAAAATCAGTGGATGTGTGTGGCTGAATGACATGAGGGGGAATAAAGCGTGAAAATAAATAATCTTGCAGAAAGCGAGAACTGGAGAAGCAACGCAGCAAGCAACACTCTCTCACAGACACACACACAACAAACATCCATTTCTGTAGCTCTGCTACGTCATCTGGTATAACTGATACAATTGGCTAAGAGCTACCTACAGACGCTTTTGATAGACATTCTAAGCGCCCAATAAACGGCTCTGGAGGATCGTAAACCACACCTCCTCTACGGAGAAATGAACGGCAGGTGTCTGGTGTTAGCCAGGCTACAAAATCACACAAAAAAACAGCAAACACAAAAGATTGCATTACAAATGTTGAAACGCACACTGCAAAATCTGAAAAATCTCTGCAAAAAAGGAAAATCATGTTACTACACTTGGTCGTGGTGATTTTAACCATTGAAGAAAAAGAGTTGAGGTACTAAATTGGACATGAAAACTTGTGGAAAAGCCAAAACTTTAGAGAAAAGCTGACAGCAGGGCTCAACGCTGCTTCGTTTTTACGTTGTAACGTCATGAAGAAGTGGTGCTCTGGCACTTTCCTGGACTCCAGAGGGTAAATGCAATCGACTTGTGCAATTAGAACCAAAGTTCTATTCTGAAGTGTTTCTAACAACCACAGCGGAAGCTAGGCTGACAAGGATCCCCAGTACCTCTCCCACAGCTCAGTGTCTTTGTATTCTGTATTTTGTATACAAATAACTGTAGACTTTCCGACAGTGTATCCTGGAGGGCATGAAAACACACATGCCACTTGCTGCATACGGTGGCCTCGATTGTCAGATTGTCTGTTTTGGATTCAGACATTGTAAGAGGCTCTGACAAGCAGCTTTTTTCCCCCTCATATATATCTTTATTGGGTTGTCAAGACATAATACATATTCAATCAGTAAGGGTACAATTCACCCATTTCCCCCCCTTTTAACCCCACCCCCACCTTGAACTAGAGAGTCACATTCACATAAAATAAGCAAAAAACAATAAATAGTAATGATAAAATAAAAAATAAATAACAACAATAATAATAACATCTACAATAAATGAATAAATGAATAAATGAATAAATGAATAAATAAATAAATAAATGAATGAATGAATGAATGAATGAATGAATGAATGAATAAATAAATAAATAGGCACATTTAGAGGAGGGATCCAGAATTCTTGGAAAAAACAAACAAAAGTCAGCTATAACAATTTGTACATGTTGTGCCTAGAGTTTGACCACCAAATCAACATACCAAAAACAATTACTGGCCATTTAAAAGTTACATCAATTTATCTTTTTTTTTTTAGAATTACTTTTAATTGGATTTTTCTTTTCAAACCATAAAACAAAACAGCCATTCAACAAACAACAGACACTTCAATCAGAAAGGAGAACAAAATAAAAAAAAACATACAGACTCAGACAGACAGGCAGTTCAGGGCTTTCCCCCCCCCCATCATGATGGGCTATAATGGCTTAAATAAATAACAGTAGTCACGTATTGCAGGCTTGGTCTGGAGATACATACAGGAAAGTGGGAAGGTTAAAGCTTGGTCTCAATGTAATCCATAAATGGTTTCCAGGTATTCTCAAAGTTATCTGGGGAGCCTCATAACATAAATCTCAATTTCTGAAGTTTAAGGTGTTGCCTCTCTCAGCCACTGAGCATCAATTCATCTTAATTAGAACCATCTATCTTAATCACCTAAGGATGAAATTGACTCAATTAGGGAAAGAATGGCATTCCAAGTTTTATAAAAGCTGTCGGAGCACCCCTTTAATACTTAACTCGAAGTGTAGAAATGCCATTAGATCCTTTATCCAAGAGTTAGGGGAGGGAGGGTTCTTATCCTTGACAAGCAGATTTTTTGAGGCATACAGACGATACCACATGTGTCTGTGTAGTCCAGTGTTTAGTGGGCTGAATAATCAACAGCTGCTTATGGAGTCCATGCAGTGACAGTCTGTCACCTGATGTATAAACACTTAAAAGTAACCATCAAAGTAAGGGAAAGGGATCTCCTCGACTCCCACCCCCACCCGTGGGTGTCCTTCAGCAGGCCAGGTTCCCTCTTTGTCCTGCCGCTTGTTCTGGCCTTTTCACGGGCAACCCCCTATTGTGGAGTTACTTAGAAATTCTGGATACATCCTCCAACCCACACAACCTCTCTCTCTCTCTCTCTCTCTCTCTCTCACACACACACACACACACACACACACACACACACACACAGTCTAACCCCAGGAGACGATAACCTTTGTGAGTTACTCGTTGCGTTTTACTGCAGTGGACTCTGACAGTGAGCCGGACTAGAGCGGCTGCAGCATGGTGGAACAGTGCAGGCTGCAGCAGGGCCTCAAATCAAGAACAAGCATACAATGAGCTCTTCTTCTGTGCCTGTGAAAGGCCTCTCCAGCCGAATTGTGACTTCTAATGAAGCTGATTGAGTTATTGAGGCTATAAATACTGGAGTGGATAAGAGAGGGTCTGTTTGCTGCTGTGTTTGTGTGTGTTTGTCAATTGGTACTTTGTTAGGTACATAGAGAACGGTGAGGAAATGGAGAGATAATCAGCAGTTTGTGCAAATTAATTTTACGCGTTTCTGAAGCAGCAACTTTGTTGAGCTGACAGTGTTCTAAACAGTCACTGCTGTAGTGTTTACTTTTCACTGGTGTCTTCAGTAAATGCTCAGTGCTGTGTTGTTTCTGAACTTTATTATCATTATATACTCTTGTTTTTTTGTGTGATGATGTGTGTTTTTATGCATGGGATTTTGAATCAGTGTCAACCACATCTCATTAAGACTCGGGCAGAGTTACACAACTTTCAACTGCATTGGCTGTTGCAGATCAGTAATATACATACAGTGCCTTGCAAAAGTATTCATACCCCTTGGATGTTTCACCCTTTTGTTGCTTTTACACATGAAATCATGGTTGATATAATTTGGCCTTTTTACAAATTTTGCAAAAAAACCCTCTTTAATATCAAAGTGAAAACAGATTTTTACAAAATAGTATAAATGAATTAAAAATATACAAGGTAAAATAAATGACTGCATAAGTATTCATACCCTTTAAAATAACTGAACTAATTCAAATAAGTTCCAGCTAGTTGATGCAGCAGTGTCACAGTTAGTGAAACAGAGATCAACTTATCAAATTATCTAACACCTCTAAATCTAAAGGTTTTTTATCTTGGTAAGAACCAAATCATTTGCAGTGCACTCTGCTTGGGCCAGTTAATTTCTTATTTTACGCATTCAACATGCTTATTTCTAGATTTAATAATCTTAATTTAAGAAATCTTGTCAAGTGAAATTATCTGTCCATGCAACAAGATCATTTCCCTCAGATTTAGTGTTTTTATCTTGTTTTTAGACACACCTTTTTTACAGTGTGTTCAGACTGTATATTAAGAAGTTTTGTTTGATTTGTACAAATTTGACTGGTGAACTGTTTGACCATTCAGTTGCTGTTATGTTAGTTGTAGACAGATATCTGTATGACCACAGGCCATATGTGTGTGCAATGTGCATGGGCTGTGTTTCTGTTCTGTTCTATGACAGATGTTAAAACTTGCTTGGGTACATCTATGACAACCTGCACCATTTAGGGTTAACTGGTGTCTATTTGCATGCCCCCCCCCCCCCACTCCACACACACACACTAAAATATCAACTTAGAATGCTTCAGTTATTCAAAACAAACTTGCAACATCAGTGATAAAGTGCAACAAAAAATTTTCATGTGAAAAGTGTGAGGTAACACTTAAACATCCCAGTCCAGCATTCCATTTATTTTTGTTGCACAAATGTACCATTCTCTCCTGCAATGATTAGAAGACTGAGGCAAATACATTGGGATTTACAGGTTTGGCAGTCACATCCCAAACTCACAGTACACGTGTATTGTGGCTAAATCTGCATCAATAAATGAAGCAAGAACTTCATGGGGACTAGTTAAAGCAAACACAGTTTTGTTTCACACCATTAATGTTTCTATTTTTAAGTGGATGTAATTGCCCCCAATTAAGCTCCCTGTTAAATGGCAGCATATGTGTCGAGGTGTTAATCCAATTAGAGCAGCAAATACCACTGAGAATGTCACATTGGGACCTAGTTTAGGGCTCAGCACTAATAGTATAAAGTGATTGCACATTATTGCTGATCTGGTTTGGCAAGTAGCTGGTTTCAGCTCTGTATCAATAATCTGATGTTATCCCCTCTGCTTCCCTGTCATTATTAGTAATGATCTAACAGGACTGCAGCAGACATGTAGTTACGGTTAGGCCATGGGCTTCAGCAAATCTTCGTGTATCTGGGACATCTGCTGAGTCACATCTTTCTAATCAGTGTAAACCACATCTTACTGAATAAAAAGGGTATGCAGATATAGATATCCACATGGTGCCCTCGTGTTTTCTAACTGTTGCTGTAGTGCTACTGATTATAAGAGTTTGATCTTTGGCATACATGCAGACTCTCTCTCTGTCCCTGTGAACGACAGCAGGTTGTATTTGGTGTACTTTGGTGCCCAATTTTTCGTACGATTTCTGATTTTTTTCTCTCTCACTAGTGTGGAGTGGGTGGTGATGTCACACACTAATGCACCAATCAGAGCGACATTTGAAACTACTGAAAATAAGAAGACAGATTTAAATGTGTGTGACCCACACAGAGCATTTATAATGTCATTTGTATTTTGAATATATGGTGTGTTGCACACCTGTCAGGCCACAAGAGTGCAGGATGCACAAAC